>NC_086018.1:35664011-35990082 GCF_029281585.2 Gorilla gorilla gorilla | reverse complement strand
ACGCACCCACCTAGAGTCTGGCATGTGCTTGGGCCCCAGGGGCCAGATGGGTTTAGCTGGAGCAGGAAGGGCCGCCACCTCGGGGCTGTGCCCACGTCCTGTCTCGGGCCGCCCTCGGGGCTGCGCGCGCGGCCGCTCCATCGCGCCCTCCTTCCATCCAGGTGGGCGTTGGACTCTTTGCGAGAACCCCGGCGGCTGGCCCGGGGGAGGCGGCCGAGGCGGCGGCGGCGGCGGCCGGGGGCGACATGGCGGAGGAGCAGGACCTATCGGAGGTGGAGCTGAGCCCCGTGGGCTCGGAGGAGCCCCGCTGCCTGTCCCCGGGGAGCGCGCCCTCGCTAGGGCCCGACGGCGGCGGCGGCGGCGGATCGGGCCTGCGAGCCAGCCCGGGGCCAGGCGAGCTGGGCAAGGTCAAGAAGGAGCAGCAGGACGGCGAGGCGGACGATGACAAGTTCCCCGTGTGCATCCGCGAGGCCGTCAGCCAGGTGCTCAGCGGCTACGACTGGACGCTGGTGCCCATGCCCGTGCGCGTCAACGGCGCCAGCAAGAGCAAGCCGCACGTCAAGCGGCCCATGAACGCCTTCATGGTGTGGGCGCAGGCAGCGCGCAGGAAGCTCGCGGACCAGTACCCGCACCTGCACAACGCTGAGCTCAGCAAGACGCTGGGCAAGCTCTGGAGGTGAGCACCCGACCGCCCCCCGGGCTCGGGCCCTCTAGCTTCGGGTGGATTCAGGGTAGCCGAGGCGGCCCGGCCTCCTGCACCTCAGAGCGGGACTGTCTGGCAGTCCTCCTTGGATAGGGCTGGAAGACCAGGTGTGGGGGCCGCGCCCGCCCTTCCATCACAAGGACCCTGGAACTCGGAACTCCAGCGGCCTAGGCCGGGTCTCCCTACGGGGCGGCGGGCAGGAAGGCGCCCCCTCGTGGTTGGAATTTTGCGGGTGGCAGACCGTGGGGCCTGGGGCTTTGGAGGGAGGGAAGGAGGCCTTCACTAACACCTGCCCACAGATACGCACACTATGCCACCAGCTGCTGTGGTCAGGAGGATACGAGGGAAACGCTTGGAAAGAACCAAAGGGTTGGCTGGAGATTCAGGGAAACTGAGGCAGTCAGATGGAGAACTCAGGGGAGGTTTAAAGAAAACAAGGAATTCAGATGAGAGTCTTTGGAAGAGTGAGGGATGAAGAACTGCGGGACAAATCTGCTGCTGCAGGATCTCATCCTATCCTAGGGCTCTTCCCTGGGACTTTCTGACGCCACCCTCCTTTGAGTTGAGGGCTTCTTCATCCTCCTAGGGAGAGGACACACAGTAAGGGGCTCCCCCTCCTGCCCTGCCCCAGAGTCACCAAGCTGATCTCTTTCCTCCCTCTCCCAGTTCGGCGCCATCTTCCCTGCTAGGGCCCCACCCCAACGTTGAGCAACCTCTTCCCCACTGCCCCAGAGCTAGAGCTGAGCACTCTGGCCAGAAGGAAACCTTGGCCCCCTTCCTGCCCAGGGGCCCTCAGAGTCCCAGGTTCCCTGGGACCAGCCCCCACCTCTAGGAAAAACATCCCCCGCAGGGAGCAGTTCTCCCACCCTCGACTCAGGTCTGGGGTTCAGCCAGGCCTCCTGGGGATGTGTGGAACAAGACAGTCCCCCACTCCCACCCAGGAGTGCCAGAGCAGCTCTGAAAGAGACCAGGGACTCCAGGAGATGTGAGCCGGTAGCAGTCACCTGATTCTCGCTAGACTGGCCAAGAGACAGGCCCAGAAAGGCAAAGGAATCACAAAGGTCACATAGAAGTTGGTAGCAGAGCCAGGGCCAGAACCCAGGACTCCCATACTCTCTGTCCAGAGGACTTCCCCTGACCCTGGTGACAGTGGTGGATCACCTACACTTTGAGGAGTGGTCAGGAGGTTGGGGGGAAGCAAGAAGATGAGAACAAGAGTGAGGAGCATCTGGGTTCCAGAAAATTAGGGCTTTATCAGAGGAGCCCGGCTCTCTTCCGCTGCCCTCCCCCTTGCCAGCCACAGTTGGGTAGAGATTGGGTCTAGAGGCTTAGAGTGGTAGAAGGTGCAGGAGGATCTCCAAGAGACCAAAAGATTCACATCCAGCCCCCTGGCCTGTTCTTGCCATGTGTTTGCTGAAGACCTGGTGCCCCTTCCCCTGCCCCTTCTCAGCCCTCAGTGCCCTGCTCACCCAGGGCAGGCCCAGGGCTCAGCGACCAGCCCGCTGTGTGGACCCAGACAGCCCAGTTCTGCCCAAGAGCAGAGGTCACAGCTAGCTCCTCCACCCAAGGTCCATCCAGATCTGGGTGGGGCTTGGCCCAGGCCAGTATCTTTAGTGCCAGGGGACAAAGAGCAAGTGAGAAACAGACAACCAGGAGAGACATACAGACAGGGCAGACTCTGGGGACCATGAGAAGACCACAGTACGAGCCCAACGAGAGTCAAAGCAAGGACAGACCTCATTCTCCCTCCATCTCCCATTGCCAAGGGTTTAAGATTGGCTCCTCCATTGTCCCTGTCCCCAGGTTCCCCCAGCCCAGAACCCTGGGCTTGGACTCCCTTCAGGAGGACTTATTCTTGGCCATCACTCAAGCTGTGTGCACAGGGGCCAGCCTGAGGTGTGGCAGTCAGGAAAACTGGCACTACTTGCTGAGGACCCAATCCCAATGGGAGGACGGGGCCAGAACCATGGCAAGGATCAAAGGCAATGCCAACAGGGGGTGGCTCCCTGGACCCTGGAGGGGGGTCCTGAGAGACATTTGGATTTGGGCTGGGCTGGCCAATTGCTCCAGGGGCTTCTCCTGAAACCTCCCCAAGCTGTGACTCCCGGGATGTCAAGAAGGGGGGTGGTTAGGTAGGCAGAGCTGGAAAACAGGTGTCTTAAAACCAAAAAGAGAAAGATACACACAGACTGTGTGGAGTGCCCCAAGGGAGTGTGGGATCAGACACACTGGAGCCCAGGTCCTAAGGGGCCGCGTGAGCCCCAACAGTCATGCTAACCTTTGATGCCCATCTGGGGAAGGGCTAGTAGAGGCTGATCACAGGGTGGTGCCTGTGGGTTGGCTGATCTGCCTGGAAAGAACCAGAGCCAAGAAACTGGAAAGGCGGACACAGGCAAGAGTCCCTCCTGTGTGGTGGGGGTCACCCAGCTTCTGTTCCCAGTGCCACAGGCCCCTTCCCCAAGTAGTCTTCTTATGCCCCTGGCCTAGCAGGACACATGTAGCAGCAATCAGTGCCCCACTGTGGGAGGTCCCCGGTTGGGGTTTCCAGTTTGGGTGAGGAATCAGCCTACCTCTTCTTGCCCCCATTCCAAACCTGGGATACCAGGGAGAAAGAGGGCTGACAGGAAGGTGCAAATGAGGACTGGGTTTGGAGTTAGAGCTGGAGGCGACTTTGGGGGTTTGGGGCTGGTAATGTTGAGTGGGGACTGGTGCTGGAGATTGGGTTTACATGGTGGGCAGGCTGGGTTTGGGGTTGGGGTGGAGGTGGAATCAGCTGTCCGGCACAGCTGGTGGAGGAGGGACCTGGGGTCGGGGATGGCAGTGGCCCCAGGCTTAGATTTCTGTCAGGGTTAGGCTAATGCTGGGAACTAGCTTAGGAGGTAGCAGTGGAATCTGATGTTGGAATCCTCTCTCTCTTCTGGCCCCTGTCACTTTCTTGCTGATGCTGGCTGCCAGCTGGGCAGGGGGCAAGGGAAGGATAGGTGAAAGAGTGAGCTCTGTGTCCCATGTCCCCAGCCATCCCAGAAGCCCCTCTGCTGGGGTCCACTGCTGGCAGAGCAGCTCTCTCCTCTATGGGTTCTCCCCAGTCACACCCTCAAGGCCTGCTCCACCCCCTCCCCTGGTCCCAGCCATCAGAGAGGGTGCCCACATCCCACCCCTGACTCTCAAGGCCCTGCTCCGGCATCTTTGTCCTAAGTCTGTACACTGACTCTGACAGAGTCTCGGCTGGAGGGACCCTCTGAGAAAGCTGGGGCTAGGGCTGGGCTCAGGGCGGGGGTAGGGGGAGTAGACAGGGAGGCTAAGCCGCAGAGGAATGCTGCTGCCGGCTAGGAGGTGCCTGGCATGACCACCCCCGCCCAGCCTGGGGAGGGAGGGCTCGGCCTTCTGCTGACTGGGGGAAGAGGGCACTCACTGGGGTGTGAGGGGTGGGGCAGCTGAAGAGACAAGCCCTCTGGACTGACAGACAAGGCTGCTCCCACAAAGACTCATGGATTCTCAGTACCAAGGTCTGGGATTCTAGAATCTGGACTTTCCCCTCGACCCCCTCTGTAAGGTACCCCATCCTGCCCTCCTTACCCTGGGGCAGCCAAACCCTAAATGCCCTCCACCCTCCAACCCTGGCCTGAGGCTGGAGTCGGTGGCAAGGGCGCTGGCTTCAGGGCTTCTTCTCTCCATGTGTTGGTTTCAGGGACTGTTCCAGGGTCTGAGGAGAGGCTAGCTTCCTCTACTCTCTGCTATTTTCTGGACAAGGATATAGGATCCCCCACAGGAGGCAGTGCCCCCCGCCCAGACCCATGGTAAAGAGGAGCCACATCTGCCCCCTCAGTCCCACCACACTGGAATTCACACAATCAGGACCCAGAGTTAAGAGGCCAACCCTAGATCCTCCTGTCCAACCACCCCCGCAAGCAGCATTAGAAAAGCACCTCTTGGGGCCGGGCACGGTGGCTCATGCCTGTAATCTCAGCACTTTGGGAGGCCAAGGCGGGTGGATCTCCTGAGGTCAGGAGTTGGAGACCAGCCTGGCCAACATGGTGAAACCTTGTCTCTACTAAAAATACAAAAATTAGCCGGGCATGGTGGTGCGTGCCTGTAGTCCCAGCTACCCGGGAGGCTGAGGCAGGAGAATCGCTTGAACTCAGGAAGCCAAGATTGCAGTGAGCTGAGACCGCACCACGGCACTCCAGCCTGGGCGACAGAGTGAGACTCTGTCTCTAAATAAATAAAAAATTAAAAATAGAAAAGCACCTCTTGGGCTGGGCACAATGGCTCATGCCTGTAATCCCAGCACTTTGGAAGGCCAAGGCAGGCGGATCACCTAAGGTCAGGAGTTGGAGACCAGCCTGGTCAACATGGTGAAACCCCATCTCTACTAAAAATACAAAAATTAACCGGGCGTGGTGGCGCATGCTTGTAATCCCAGCTACTTGGGAGGCTGAGGCACAAGAATCACTTGAACTGGGAGGCAGAGGTTGCAGTGAGCTGAGATCATACCACTGAGCTCCAGCGTGGGTGACAGAGTGAGATTCCCTCACAGAAAAAAAAAAAAAAAAAAGAAAATCACCTCTTTCTCAAGGTGCTCAGCCCGCTTCCCAGGCCCTGGTGCAAGGCATCTCACATCCATTATTCTGGCCAATCCCACACCCAAGTTAAGCCAATGTTATCATCCTTTTATAGGTGAAGAAACTCAGGCTCAGAGAAGTAATTTGCTCAAGGTCACACACACAGCTAGTAAGTAGCAGAGACTGAGTTCTCCCCCAGCCAGGCTGCTTCTATTGCCCACCCTCAGTCCCAGGGAGCTCACCCCCAATGAAGTAGCCAATTCCACTTGCAGACAGCTTTGATGATGAGAAAGTTTTTCCTTTCCTTGAACTGGCATCTGCCCCTTGAAACCTCTACTCCTACTTCTAACTCCTCCTCCAGGGCTGCCAGGAGCAGCGGGCTGACCCCTCTCTCACCCTCCAGCCCATGAAAGATTTGGGGGCAGCCCTCTGAGGCTGTTATTCCTTGGGCCTCACATCTCTCAGTCCACAAATCATAGGGCACAGCCCCCACCCCGGGTCCTGTCCTCTGGGTGCCCCATCCCAGGGCCTCACATCTTCCAAGATGGACACTCAGAGGGAGGCAAACCTGGAGTGCTCTGGCATTCACGCCAGCCCCTCTGCTGTCCTCTCCGCCTCCAACCACACCCCAGGCTGCTGAACGAAAGTGACAAGCGCCCCTTCATCGAGGAGGCTGAGCGGCTCCGTATGCAGCACAAGAAAGACCACCCGGACTACAAGTACCAGCCCAGGCGGCGGAAGAACGGGAAGGCCGCCCAGGGCGAGGCGGAGTGCCCCGGTGGGGAGGCCGAGCAAGGTGGGACAGCTGCCATCCAGGCCCACTACAAGAGCGCCCACTTGGACCACCGGCACCCAGGAGAGGGCTCCCCCATGTCAGATGGGAACCCCGAGCACCCCTCAGGTGAGTGCTGATGACAGAGCTGAGGGTGGGGCAAGGCCAGTCAGTGGAGAGAGGAGATGGCTGGATGGCAATGAGACCCTGGACTCTAGGAAGAGTGTGCCAGGCTGTGCAGTTGCCTCAGCAGAGCTGCAGAGGCCCAGAGGGAGCTCCATGGGGGTTCCGGTGCCAGGGGAAGTGGCTGGGTGAGATGGCTCTGGCCAGGGCTGATCCTACTGGGCAAAGAGGGCCAGTTAAAGACTGTGGAGGCCGCCGGGTGTGGTGGCTCACGCCTGTAATCCCAGCACTTTGGGAGGCTGAGGAGGGCAGATCACGAGGTCAGGAGATCGAGACCATCCTGGCTAACATGGTGAAATCCCGTCTCTACTAAAAATTTAAAAAATTAGCTGGGCGTGGTGGCGAGCACCTGTAGTCCCAGCTACTCAGGAGGCTGAGGCAGGAGGATGGCGTGAACCCAGGAGGCAGAGCTTGCAGTGAGCCGGGATCGCACCACTGCACTCCAGCCTGGGCGACAGAGCGAGACTCTGTCTCAAAGAAAAAGAAAAACAAAAAAGACTGTGGAGGTCATGGAGTGAGAGGTGGCTGGGGCAGTTACAAGGAAAGGGGGAGAAGACAGGATGGTTTTGAGAAATGGAAGATCAAATGGAGGAGAGGAAATCACTGCCTCTTTCCCACCAGCCATTCTTTTTTTTTTTTTTCTGGAGACAGAGTCTCACTCTGTCGCCAAGGCTAGACTGCAGTGGCATGATCTCGGTGCACTGCAACCTCTTCCTCCCGGGTTCAAGCAATTCTCCTGTCTCAGCCTCCCAAGTAGCTGGGACTACAGGTGCACACCGCCACGTCTGGCTCATTTTGTGTATTTTCGCAGAGACAGGGTTTCACTGTATTGCCCAGGCCCAGTCTCAAACTCCTGACCTCAGGCAATCTGCCCGCCTCGGCCTCCCAAATCCCACCAGCCATTCTGACAGAGGAGACATGGCATGTGATACCGTGTCTGGCCATGGATGGGCCAGACATAAGCTATCTTGTTTAATTTTCATTAATGATGATAACAGCTAACATTAATTGAGCACCTACTCTGTTCCAGGCACTGTGCTAGGTGCTAGTTGCCTTATGTATACTAACTCAATCATTGCAAACAATGTGATGAGGTACCCAAACTGCCTGGGCTCAGATCTCAGCTGTGGCAAGTTACTCTCATTTTACTGATGAGAAACAGACAGGAACTTCCCCAGTTTGGCTCCAGGGCGTCTGCTTGGCACCACAGCTGCCTTGCCTGTGTTCCTAATGTACAGAAAGTGACACACACAGGTCTGCCACATGGGAAGTGCTCGGTGAGCAGAGCTCTGCCTTCAGAGGACACGCTCTGAGTCCTACTTTGTGTCAAACACTGGAGTGGACACCAGGGGTACTAACCAGAGAAGCCTACAGTCCCTGGCCTCAGGGGCCCATAGTCTAGAGAGAGGAGCAGGGATGAAAACGAGTAAATTAAGTACAGGAAGAAACAAAGCTAGGCATGGTGGAATGCACCTGCAGTCCCAGCTACACAGGAGGCTGAGGTGGGAGGATCACCTGAGCCCATGAGTTTGAGACCAGCATGGGCAATGTAGTAAGACTCTGTCTTTTTTTGTTTTTGTTTTTGTTTTGAGATGGAGTCTTGCTCTGTTGCTCAGGCCGCAGTGCAGCGGTGCCATCTTGGTTCACTGCAACCTCTGCCTCCTGGGTTTAAGCGATTCTTGTGCCTCAGCCTCCTAAGTAGCTGGGATTACAGATGCACACCACCACACCCATCTAATTATTGTATTTTTAGTAGAGATGGTTTTTCACCATGTTGGCCAGGCTGGTCTCGAATTCCTGACCTCAGCCTCCCAAAGTGCTGGGATTACAGGCATGACCCACCACGCCCAGCCTCCTATCTCTTACTATATATATAGTATATATATAGTGTATATATATAGTATATATATAGTGTATATATATATAGTATATATAGTGTATATATATAGTATATATATAGTGTGTATATATAGTATATATATAGTGTGTATATATAGTATATATATAGTGTGTATATATAGTATATATATAGTGTGTATATATAGTATATATATAGTGTGTATATATAGTATATATATAGTGTGTATATATAGTATATATATAGTGTGTATATATAGTATATATATAGTGTGTATATATAGTATATATATAGTGTGTATATATAGTATATATATAGTGTGTATATATAGTATATATATAGTGTGTATATATAGTATATATATAGTGTATATATATAGTATATATAGTATATATATAGTATATATATATAGTATATATATATAGTATATATATATATATATAGTATATATATATATAGTATATATATATATATAGTATATATATATATATATATATAGTATATATATATATAGTATATATATATAGAAACAAGTGCACAAGAAGCCTGTGTGAGATCCAGAGGTGGCACGGCCGTCTATCCCATCCAGTCAGGTCTCCAAGAACACCCCGCTGCCCACCAGACTCTTGTCAAGGAAGGCTTCCAGAAAGAGGCAATGCCTGGGCTGCTTGGTACAATCTCTATTTTACTGATAAGGAAACTGGTTAAGAGAAGACTGGAGATTTGTCCAGACACAGAACCAGGATTCAAAAGCCTAGGCAGGTCTCTTGAAGTACAGAGCCCTTGGCCAATGCAGGACTTGGCGCTGCCTCTGGTCTGATGAAGGAGGCACAAGCCTGTCCTTGGGGAGCTCCTAGTCTCTTAAGACCATGGACATGTTCTGTCTCCATTGGGATGCCAGACAGTCATCCCTCCCACACACGTGTACATACTCTTCACCTTCAAAGATTCAGGGACACACACACACACATCAGGAGACCCTGGACCACATACAGAGCAACCACCTCAGAATGAAACTGGACACAGACTTTTTCTCGCCCTTCAAGGCCCCACCCCACTCAGACATCCTTCCCCGATGAGACCTTCCCCAAATCCCTGAGGCAGCGGGTAGACTCCTCCTCTGGTCTCCCAAGTCCTTGCATATTGTCACCACAGCACTTCCAACTCTGGGTGCATGTGGATCTATGGATCTATGACTAGACTATGAGCTTTTGGGAACAGGGATCCATTTTATTTACATTAGTATCCCCAGCACCTGGCACAGTACCTGGCGTTTTGTAATGCTCCCTAAGAGTTTGCTAAATTAATATGTGAATAGGAAAGTGAACAGACAAAGGAACAAGGACCAGTTTTCTAAGTGCCCTCCCATGGAGGAAGGCAGCTCAAAGAACGACAGGGCAACACAGGCCAGCGTATGACGGCGCTAAGGGCCTGCCAGTGGGCTGGGAAGCAGGGTGGGCTCAGGAGGAGGGAAGGGTTGGAAAGGACACAACACGAGGCCAGGACAGGGAGCAGGCCCAGGCAACCAGCAAAGGTGAAACAGAGCACTCAGGAGCCTGGGCGAGCGAGGCTCAGCAAGGAAGACAGTCGGCATGGGTGTGGAAGCGGGGCTGGCAGAGCGCAAAGGCCAGGCCAGACCACCTGGACAGCAGAGAAGCTGATGAGAGGAAGAACTTTCCACAGGAAAGGTTTTTTCAGAATGAGGCAGGCCTCCCCAGGACCCATCCCTAAGATTTGAGAATTTCATAAACAACTAGAGATCAATCTAAGACACCAGTATTTAAACAAATGCTGTGGGGTGCAGTGGCTCATGCTGGTAATCCCAGCACTTTGGGAGGCCGAGGCAGGTGGATCACCTGAGGTCAGGAGTTCAAGACAACCCTGGCCAACATGGTGAAACCCCGTCTCTACTAAAAATACACAAATTAGCTGGGCATTGTGGTGGGCGCTTGTAATTCCAGCTACTCAGGAGGCTGAGGCAGGAGAATCATTTGAACCCAGGAGGCAGAGGTTGCAGTGAGCCGAGATGGCGCCACTGCACTCCAGTCTGGGCAACAAGAGCGAAACTCCGTCTCAAAAAAAAACAAACAAAACAAAACAAAAAAACAAACCCCGACTCATGCTGCCAAAATGTGAAACTGCAAGGTTTTCCCAGAGGCACCCGCTGCCTGAAGGTGAACCATGGAAGTTCACATGCGCCCACCTGCCTCTAACCTGCTTCCCCCTTGCGCTCTCTCTCTCTGTCTCCCTTCTACCCAGGCCAGAGCCATGGCCCACCCACCCCTCCAACCACCCCGAAGACAGAGCTGCAGTCAGGCAAGGCAGACCCGAAGCGGGACGGGCGCTCCATGGGGGAGGGCGGGAAGCCTCACATCGACTTCGGCAACGTGGACATTGGTGAGATCAGCCACGAGGTAATGTCCAACATGGAGACCTTTGATGTGGCTGAGTTGGACCAGTACCTGCCGCCCAATGGGCACCCAGGCCACGTGGGCAGCTACTCAGCAGCCGGCTATGGGCTGGGCAGCGCCCTGGCCGTGGCCAGTGGACACTCCGCCTGGATCTCCAAGCCACCAGGCGTGGCTCTGCCCACGGTCTCACCACCTGGTGTGGATGCCAAAGCCCAGGTGAAGACAGAGACCGCGGGGCCCCAGGGGCCCCCACACTACACCGACCAGCCATCCACCTCACAGATCGCCTACACCTCCCTCAGCCTGCCCCACTATGGCTCAGCCTTCCCCTCCATCTCCCGCCCCCAGTTTGACTACTCTGACCATCAGCCCTCAGGACCCTATTACGGCCACTCGGGCCAGGCCTCTGGCCTCTACTCGGCCTTCTCCTATATGGGGCCCTCGCAGCGGCCCCTCTACACGGCCATCTCTGACCCCAGCCCCTCAGGGCCCCAGTCCCACAGCCCCACACACTGGGAGCAGCCAGTATATACGACGCTGTCCCGGCCCTAAAGGGGGCCCTGTCACCACCACCCCCCGCCCAGCCCCTGCCCCCAGCCTGTGTGCCCTGTTCCTTGCCCACCTCAGGCCTGGTGGTGGCAGTGGAGGAGGCTGAGGAGGCTGAAGAGGCTGACAGGTCGGGGGGCTTTCTGTCTGGCTCACTGCCCTGATGACCCACCCACCCCATCCAGGCTCCAGCAGCAAAGCCCCAGGAGAACAGGCTGGACAGAGGAGAAGGAGGTTGACTGTTGCACCCACACTGAAAGATGAGGGGCTGCACCTTCCCCCAGGAATGACCCTCTATCCCAGGACCTGAGAAGGACCTGCTCACCCTCCTCGGGGAGGGGAAGCACCAGGGTTGGTGGCATCGGAGGCCTTACCACTCCTATGACTCCTGTTTTCTCTCTCACAGATAGTGAGGGTCTGACATGCCCATGCCACCTATGCCACAGCGCCTAAGGGCTAGGCCACCCAGAGACTGTGCCCGGAGCTGGCCATGTCTCCCACTCAGGGGCTGAGAGTAGCTTTGAGGAGCCTCATTGGGGAGTGGGGGGTTCGAGGGACTTAGTGGAGTTCTCATCCCTTCAATGCCCCCTCCCTTTCCGAAGGCAGGAAGGAGTTGGCACAGAGGCCCCCTGATCCAATTCTGTGCCAATAACCTCATTCTTTGTCTGAGAAACAGCCCCCAGTCCTCCTCCACTACAACCTCCATGACCTTGAGACGCATCCCAGGAGGTGACGAGGCAGGGGCTCCAGGAAAGGAATCAGAGACAATTCACAGAGCCTCCCTCCCTGGGCTCCTTGCCAGCTCCCTCTTCCCTTACTAGGCTCTATGGCCCCTGCTCAGTCAGCCCCACTCCCTGGGCTTCCCAGAGAGTGACAGCTGCTCAGGCCCTAACCCTTGGCTCCAGGAGACACAGGGCCCAGCACCCAGGTTGCTGTCAGCAGGCTGAAGACACTAGAATCCTGACCTGTACATTCTGCCCTTGCCTCTTACCCCTTGCCTCCCAGTGGTATTTGAATAAAGTATGTAGCTATATCTGCCCCTATTTTCCTGTTCTGCAGCCCCCCAAATCCACATGTAACTCATTACTGTCTCCTGTTATTTATCTCAGTAGTCCCCTCTCCTAGCCACTCTAGCCCCTATTAACTCTGCATTAAGCATTCCACATAATAAAATTAAAGGTTCCAGTTACCTGCTTGGTGAGCCTGACCTGGCCTGTCTCTTCATCTCTTATCCCTGTACTGGTGCTTCCTCAAATGCTTTCTGGAAGTAGCTAGGAGTAGAATGCAAAGGATAGATCATCAAAGGTCTCTCTCTCCCACCTCCCTCCCTCTTTCCCCACCCCCTTCCCCTCCCCCCTCCTCTCTCTTGCCCCCCTCCTCTCTCTCTCCCCCTCCCTTCTCTCCTCTCTTTCTCTCTCTCCCCTCCCCCTCTCCTTTCTTTCTCTCTCCCCCCCCTCTTTCTTTCTCTCTCTCTCCCCCCTCCCACTCTCCTCTCTCTCTTTCTGTCTCTCTCCCTGCTAAGAAAGTGGGAACAATGGAGAGTGTTAGGACAGCTGGCATCCCAGTGGGGTCCATCTGAGCTCAGGGACTGAAGCCTCAGATGGGAACTTCTCCCCAGCCCGGCTATGCCCCACACTGCAGGGGGGCCACTCACTCTTAACTGGCTCAGCTAGAACTCACTGCCTTGCAAGCAGCCCCTCTGCTCACCCAGCACTCAGCAGAGGGGAGTTTGCAAAGAATTCAAGAGACAAGTATCTGAAGAGGAGGAGGTGGGCTGAGGGTGACACCGTGCTGCCTGCAGTCAGAGGCCTGTCCTTCAGGATGTGTGGATAGGCCCTGTGTTGCTGCATCCCCCCACTTGCCACCTCCCCCAGCACACACACAGCAGCCCACGCCAGGATCTAGCCAAGCCTTCACAGCAGGTGCCCGTGTCCAAGTCTAGACCAAGGATGTCAGACAGTCTACTCCTTAAGCGCCTACTCCCTAAGAGCTCTTTCCTCAGCAGAAGTCCAAACTGCACCCAGAGGCCAGGACCACTGCACCTCACAAGCACACAACTCCAAGGACTCTTTGCCATCTTGCTCCACTGATGAACAACTCCGATGGTTGGAAGTTCTTCCTCATACCCAGCTCATAACAGCTTATATCCAGCTGCCATTTACTAAGTGCTCCACCAAGGGTTTTATGTCATTCAGGCCAGTGAAGGGGTAGGTCCGATCGTTATCTCAGTTTTCCAGCTGGGGAAACTGAAGTTTGAGAGGTTGATGCTAAGAAGTGCTGGTGCCAGAATCTGAACCCAGCTCTGACTCCAAGGCTTGCATTTTTAACCATCATCCCCTCCAGCTGCCTGTGGTTTGCAGACCCTACTTCTGCTTTGTATCTGGAAAAATGCGTCTTCCACTGCTCCAGACTGGGCATCCTCAGCTCCCTTCCTTCCATCTGTGGTCTCCAACCCCTAGTCAGGACCGGGGGAGAGGTGGGGCACCAAGAAGTAGCCCAGTCCCCAGGGTGGCCAAAATCCCTCCATCTAGGACCTGCATCGTGGAAGCTCTTCAAGCAACCTCCCCAAAACTGCTGGTTCCCGTGAAGCTGGATGGTAACCGAAACCCCTGATCTTTTAGACAATATCCATTGCAAAGTCATATCCAAATTGTATGTATGCTGTTTTTGTTTTGTTTTAGATAAAAGCAGGACTTTACACTGATCTTTAACAGATCTCACCTTGTTGGGTTTGACCCATTTCCCCACCTGTATTAAACTTTTTAGAACTTAGCTCTCCTTTAGAGCTTTATGTATCTGCAAACTTGAATAGCCTCATTCAAGTCACTAATAAAGGTCAAAATGAAGAGGGACACCTGTGTACAGCACTAAACGCCTCTCTCCACTGTCAGTCCTATTATCTCCACTCTTTTTTTTTTTTTTTTTTTTTTTTTTAGATGGAGTCTTTTTCTGTTGCCAGGCTGGAGTGCAATGTTGCAATCTTGGCTCCCTGCAACTTCTGTCTCCTGGGTTCAAGTGCTTCCCCTGCCTCAGCCTCCCGAGTAGCTGGGACTACAGGCGTGCACCACCAAGCCCAGCTAATTTTTTTTTTTTTTTTAAGTAGAGACGGGGTTTCACCATGTTGTCCAGGATGGTCTCAATCTCCTGACCTCATGATCTGCTTGCCTCGGCCTCCCAAAGTGCTGGGATTATAGGTGTGAGCCACCACACCTGGCCTATTATCTCCACTCTTTTTTTTTTTTGAGACGGAGTCTCTCTCTGTCGCCCCGACTGGAGTGCAGTAGCGGGATCTCGGCTCACTGCAAGCTCCGCCTCCCGGGTTCACGCCATTCTCCTGCCTCAGCCTCCCGAGTAGCTGGGATAACAGGCGCCTGCCACCACACCCAGCTAATTTTTTGTATTTGTTAGTAGAGACGGGGTTTCACTGTGTTAGCCAGGATGGTCTTGATCTCCTGACCTCGTGATCCGCCCACCTCAGCCTCCCAAAGTGCTGGGATTACAGGTGTGAGCCACCACGCCCAGCTATTATCTCCACTCTTGAGGCTGTCTAATCAGTTCTAAAACTGTCTAATTACATCACCATGAAGCACACACTTCTCTGTCATAGTGGCATGGAGACTACCGATGCCTTGTCAAAATCAAGATTCACTGACCTCTGGCATTCCCTCAACCTACTGGACCAGTAACCATCGAAAAAAAACCTTATTTGGCAATATTGGTTCTTAGACACCCTATGCTAGCGCCCGATCTCCTCTTTATTACATAAGCACTTTTAAACATGGAGGGACCTATTCTAGAATTTTGTCATGGATCAATCAGTACTAACCTTATGTGTTTATAATTTGTACAACCCACCCTTTCCCCTTCATTGAAAGGCAGGACTTTTGTCCATTTGTGGTCTGTTCACTACTCCTGCTCGCAGTGGGATGAGGGATATGGAGCTGGCACAGTGGGGAGCAGGGGGCACATCCGTAAGATGACACTATCACCTCCAAGACCCCACATCTCATGAGATTGAGTGGGAAATCACTGAGGATGTGGAAGGAGGGGAAATGACCCCAGGGAAGTCAGAAGACCTGGGTTGTGTGCATCCCTTAGACCAAAGGTTCCAAGTGTGCACAGGCCTCAGGAAGGCAGGAGCTCCACTTGTTAAAAAAGGGTCAGGTGTTTCTGGAAATGACTCAAGAGACTATGCCCAAACCCTAAGAAAACAGAACCAATAGTGGTGACCGGGACATTTTATTCAAGAGAAGTCAAAAGCCAGGCCCAGACAGCTGAATAGCAGGGGACTCCCCAAAAGAGGAGAACGGGAATAGGAAGACTGGAGGAAAAACACCCCTTCTGTCCCATTTCCATTGCACTCTAACCCCTAAGGGTTAACCCCCAATTCCCCTCCTCCCCAGCCCAAACCCCATCTCCCTTTAATCACATCTGATACTGAGCAGCCCAGCAGGGAACAAAGAGACCATTTAGAGAAATGGGGCCGAGAAAGTGACCCCCGCACTCTGGGGCGGCTGCCTGGATGCCAGCACAAAGGCGGCATTTCAGAGCTGAAATTTCAGCACCCAACTTGATTAAAGGATTCCACAGGCTTGGAGGAGGGTGGATGGGGGTGTGAAGTCCACTGCTCCCTGAATTAACCCTTCTCCAGGGCAGCAGACACCCCTCCCACCAGTGCAGATCCTCACCATTCACTCCCCACACCCCATCCCAGGGCCAGGCTGCACCCAGGCCTGGAGGCCCTGCCTCCTGCAGAGGTTAGGGAAGCCCAGCTCCTCCTCTTGGAAGGGGAGCTGGCAGTGGAATGGAGGTTAAGGCTGGCATATTCAGGGAGCCAGTTTACCCTCTATCCCTGTTCATGTCAATATACACCCTCCCCCTGACCCGCTCTAGGAGGGAGGAGCCAGTGTGACTGGTCTTACCTCAGGTTGGGTAAGCAGGGTGGAGAAAGGAAGACGACCCATTAGAACCTCAGGCAGAGGAAGGGGGAGCTCCAGCTCTGACTTAATTTAACACCTGGAACCCAGGAGCACCACCACCCCAGCACCATCTCCCCAAGGCCTCAGGGGATCACCAGCCCCAAATAGGAGGGAAAGGATATCTTATAGAGGCTAGGAAGAAGGCATGGGTGTGGCACACCAAAGAGGTGGGCCACAGAGGACAGCGTGTGGGCAGAGTCCTGAGGAGGAGTGGGGACAGAGCCATGGGGGCAGGGGTAGGCAGGTGCTCGGTCCTTGCTCCAGCTGCTGACTTGCCCAGCAGGGCTCTGCCTGGGGAGGGTGGGAGATCAGCACACCCCCACGCTTCCTGCTGGGGCACTGCTCCTGAAAGGGGATCCGAGCCCACGATAAGAGGCTCGAAGCAGGTCCTTAGGAAACAATGGGTGGCTTGATGAGACCTGCTCTGTGATACTCCTGAGAAGGGAGAAGCCCCTGCAGCCAGTCCCCACTGGAAAGGAAATTGGGGGTTTCCGTGGCAACCAGCTCCCTGGGCACAAAGACTTGTCTGTCTGCTTGGAAGGCAGCTGAGGTGTCTCCCCTGCAGCAGCCCTTGCTCTGGGGAACAGGGAGATGGAGGGAAGGATGTGGGGGATCCAAAGGGCCTAAGGGCCCCTGGTGCTTCTTAAGGAGCTGACAGTCACAGGGCCACTGGAATAGGTGCATGCTCCAGGCAGCATGGCGGTAACAGGGAAGCAACAGGTGGTGACATTGCAGATAAGCAGAGGGGAAGGGGGTTGGAAAGTTGAATATTTTATTAGTTACACATATAAAGTGAGAATGAAAATTGGGCATGGGGCAAGGGCAGGAAGATGACTCCAGCTCAGTCGGTGATGATGAGCTCGTCCACCCCCCAGTCTTCATAGCTCCCATCTGGCAGGTAACGGCGAATGATGATGGGGATCTTTCGGGCCCTGTGGCAGGGGAGAAGTCACAAGTACATGAGGGCTGGTGACCCCAGCTCTGCCGCAGAAGGAACAGATTGTGTGCAAAGCACAAGCAAAGAGAAGTCTTAGGAGCAGCCTCTTGGGGCTGATGAGTGTACTTTGTAAGAAAGCAATTACAAGAAAAAGAAAGTTTTTATATCAGACAAGAGGGGGAAGAATGACAGAATATTGGTAAGGCCTCCTGCAGCAGGAACACGGAAATTCCAATAGCCAGAATACGTCCGTGTCTCATCAGTGCCCTCCCACTTTCCCTGCCTCCTCTTCTCTCTTCCTCCTACTTCCTGGTGAGCTGTTCCTAAGGATCTGTAGGAATAAGCATCAACTTCTCCAGCCAGGGAAGTGGGAGCAAAGGGTGCAACACAGAGCCCAACAGATGCCTCCCAGAGATTTGGAGAAGTGAACCATGATTTGAGTGACTTACTTGAGTTCCTTCATGGCAATGAGCAGAGGATCTGTCTCCCCCTCCAGCTCCACCATCACAGGGGCACACATCCTGTAGGGATAGGGACAGGTGTTAGGGAGACTACAAACCCAGGGAGAAGGGCCCAACAGGCAGTGAGGGTGGAACGGCATCCTGGTCCCCACCTAGAAATGTCATCTTCTAGGTAGGCAGGCACAGTAGGGAGTGGTGTGTAGGGGCACTGCCAGAGATCTTCCCTGGCAGAGGCCTATCACAGACTCCAGAGTCCAGCAGCCACAGCAGAATGTCCTGGTGGAAAGGGAGACGTGTGCAAAGGCACACCATTCTAACTGCTCCAACCCTAGAGCCTTGCCTCAGTGCCCAGTGCACCTCATTTCAATTTCTATTTTCTCTCTCTCTTTATTTTTTGGAGACAAGGTTTCACTCCCATTGCCCAGACTGGAGTGCAATGGCGAGATCTTGGCTCACTGCAACCTCCACCTCCCAGGCTCAAGCAATTCTCCTGCTTGGGACTACAGGCATACACCACCAGCTATGCTAATTTTTTGTATTTTTTGTATAGATGGGTGAAATTAACATTTCGCCATGTTGCCCAGGCTGGTCTCAAACTCCTGGGCTCAAGCAATTCGCCTGCCTCAGCCTTCCAAATTGCTGGGATGAAAGGCATGAGCCACCACGCCGGGCCTCATTTCCATTCTCTATAGCCACAACACCTCAGTAGAGGCCCTGCCCTTCCTGCCCAGCCCTCCCCACCCTTCACCTATGGCCAGCAGTCAGGGGGCTCATCTGCTTACAACACTGCCATGACTCCCCTTGGCTATCAGGCCAGAGTGCAGTCTGGTCCCTGTTTGCCTTCCTAGCACAGTCCTGTGCTACTTTCCTGTATTTACCCCACATTCCAGCCATACCAAACTATTTCTGGTTCCCTAGATGCGCCATGTTGTTTCCCTTTTGTGTGCTCTTACAAGCTCTTCCTCTCCCTAAAAACCTGCGAGAGGTTCGGATGTCTCCACCCTGGAAATCATGTGCTGACTCTTCAGTACCTGGACTCATTTTGCATATACTTTTCTTGGCACCAATCTCATTGAACTGTAATTACTTGTTTGGAAACTTTCCACATTAGACCATGAGCTCCTAGTGGCCCAGAACCACATGTGATTCACCACGGAGGCCCAGCCCCCAGCACAACACTTGGCCCACAGTGGAGACTCTACCACCAAGCAAAGGGATGCCAATTCTAGGCCCATCTCCTCTAGGAAGCCACCCCTGATGATTCCAGCTCAGGTTCACACCAACACACCCAGAATTAACAGGAGAGCATGCTAAAAAATACAGGTTCCTGGGTCCTTCCCCAGACCCCCTGAATAGAATCTCTAGTGAAGCGGCCTGAGAGCCTGCATTTGCAAAACTGCCCAGATGATTCTGATAATCAGCTAGTCTGAGAGCTACCAGCTTACTAATTTTATTACTAAATATTTCTATTTATATTACTCCCAAAAGCCTGAAAATTTCCCAAGGGCAGAGATGAAGTATTTAACTTTCCCTATATTCTCTCTCAATAAGTATTTAAACTTTCCCAAAATATAAAGCTTTAAAGAATGTGGCAAAATACCTGATCTGCATATGCCTGCTTTCTTTCAAAATATAAATAATTCAAGGGCATTCACTCATTCCGCACCTATTATGCACATGGAATGTGCAAGAATGTGTCCTTAAGTAATTTAATTTTTCTTGCACCATGGCTTCTACAGAGAAACACATCAACCATCCAGTTAAGAAGTAGATGTGACAAACATCATCAGCCACCAGGTGGTGCTAATGAACCAGACTGAAACTCCATCCAAAACCTACCCAAGAAACAGTTGTTCTGGCCAGGTGCAGTGGCTCACGCCTGTAATCACAGCACTTTGGGAAGCTGAGACAGGCGAATCACCTGAGGTCAGGAGTTTGAGACCAGCCTGGCCAACATGGTGAAACCCCGTCTCTACTAAAAATACAAAAAATTAGCCGGCCGTGGTGGCACGTGCCTGTAGTCCCAGGTACTCGGGAGGCTGAGGCACGAGAATCGCTTGAACCAGGAGGTGAAGGTTGCAGTGAGCCGAGATGGCACCACTGCACTCCAGCCTAGGTGACAGAGTGAGACTCCATCTGCACCTACCAAGTGCAGAGTCCCATTATGGCTGTACAAGAGCTTACAGCAGGCAAGGAGCCACCAGATGGTGTCATAGCCCTTAAGTGGAAAGAGCACTAAAGACTGGAATGAGCTGGATCAAGCTTTGCTCCCCAAGAAAAACAGGACACTTGGCTGGGCACAGTGGCTCATGCCTGTAATCCCAGCACTTCGGGAGGCCAAGGCGGGTGGATCACCTGAGGTCACGAGTTCGAGACCAGCCCGACCAACATGGTGAAACACCATCTCTATTAAAAATACAAAATATTAGCCAGGCATGGTGGCATGTGCCTGTAATCCCAGCTACTCAGGAGGCTGAGGCTGGAGAATTCCTTGAACCCAGGAGGCAGAGGTTGCAATCAGCCAAGATCATGCCATTGCACTCCAGCCTGGGCAACAAGAGCAAAACTCCATCTCAAAAAAAAAAAAGAAAGAAAGAAAGAAAAGAAAAACAGGACACTTGGATTTATGAGTGGCCTGGATGCTGGATGTCGGCCTCAAAACCTTTAAGTGCTGCACACTGCCCACCAAATGAACTCCAATCTTCTGAACTTGTCACTCACAGGACCAGTGTCATCTTTTCCAGCCTTATGCCCCAAGCTGCTTATGATCCCTCACCACAAATCCACAACTGCCTGCCTCCACCTGGACCTTTCCTTGGGCTGTTTCTGGCACCTGGAGTACCCACAAAACCAACTCTCTTTACCTGTCCCCACTAGAATTCTAATCCCTTCACAAGGCTTTCCCAGTCACCTCTGCAATAACTCTTTGTACCTTTCATAAAGCACCACTCGCATCTGCCTTGGGTTGTGGGTACCTGTGCACAGGTCTATCTCCCCCACCAGAAAACACCTGGAGGACTGCGGATTATGTCTTTTTTTTTTTTTTAAATTATTTTTGGTAACAGAGTCTCACTCTGTCACCCACGCTGGATTAGTGGGGCAATCTTGGCTCACTGCAACCTCTGCCTCCCAGGTTCAAGCGATTCTCTTGCCTCAGCCTCCCGAGTAGCTGGGATTATAGGCGCATGCCACCACACCCGGCTAATTTTTGTATTTTTAGTAGAGACGGGGTTTCACCATGTTGGCCACGCTGCTCTCGAACTCCTGACCTCAGGTGATCCGCCCACCTTGGCCTCCCACAGTGCTCGGATTTCAGGCGTGAGCCACCGCGCCCAGCTGGGACTACATCTTTAATCATCTCAGCATCCTATCAAGTGCTAATGCAGTATCTTTCTTCAGTGCTGAAAGACTGTTTAACTTGCAAATAAGCAGTCTATTTGTTTTAAAAACAACTTATGAATTCTTCTTTCTACTGGGCCACGTTTAGCCTATATTAGTGTGCCCCCATAGAATGCTCTGCAATGACAGAAATGTCCTATCCCCCTGTGCTATCCTTTATGGTAACACTTGAAATGTGGCTAGTTGTAATCCCAGCACTTTGGAGGCTGAAGCAGGGGGATCACTGGAAGCCAGGAGTCTTTTTGTGAGACCCTGTCTCTACAAAAAAATTAAGACATTAGCCAGGTGTGGTGGCATTAGCCTGTAGTCCTAGCTACCTGGGAGGCTGAAGTGGGAAGATCACTTAAGCCTAGAAGTTTTGAGGCTGCAGTGAGCTATGATAGCACCACTGCACTCCAGCCTGGGTGATAGAGCCAAACTGTCTCTAAAAAAATAAAAGAAAAGGCTGGGCGTGGTGGCTCATGCCTGTAATCCCAGTACTTTGGGAGGCTGAGGCAGGAGGATCACCTGAGATCAGGAGTTCAAGACCAGCCTGGCCAACAAACATGGTGAAACCCCGTCCCTACTAAAAATACAAAAATTAGCCAGGCGTGGTGACGGGTGCCTGTAATCCCAGCTACCCGGGAAGCTCAGGTGGGAGAATCACTTGAACCCGGGAGGCGGAGGATGCAGTGAGCCAAGATCACACCACTGCACTCCAGCCTGGGTGACAGAGTGAGACTCCTTCTCAAAAAAAAAAATAAATAGGCTGGGCGCAGTGGCTCACGCCTGTAATCCCAGCACTTTGGGAGGCCGAGGCGGGCGGATCACAAGGTCAGGAGATCGAGACCATCCTCGCTAACACGGTGAAACCCCGTCTCTACTAAAACTACAAAAAATTAGCCAGGCGTGGTGGCAGGTGCCTGTGGTCCCAGCTACTCGGAAGGCTGAGGCAGGAGAATGGCATGAACCCGGGAGGCAGAGCCTGCAGTGAGCCAAGATTGTGCCACTGCACTCCAGCCTGGGTGACAGAGCAAGACTCCGTCTCAAAAAAAATAAAATAAATAAATAAAAGAAAAAGAAGTGTGGCTGGCTAGTGAGACAGAAACTGAATTTCTAATTTTATTTAATTGTACTTAATGTAAGTGGACACATACAGTTCATGGCTACCATAGTTGATGGTGCAGGCCCAGAAGATCCTGACGTTGGTGGCATATTGGGTATGGCTCTCACACTGGGTGTGGCTCTAATGCCATGCATAAGAGCAAGGAGTGCAACCAGGCTGAGAAGAGGTCCGCTGCTGAGGAATGGGGGAGAACAATGTTGCCCACCCATAAAACCCTTTATTGAAGTAGACATGATGGTCATCTTTACCCCTACAGGACTAGAGGAGACAACTGCCCAGTGCTGCTTGAACACTAAGGAGGAGAATGTACAGACAGCATTTGCTGCCCCTGTAAGCACACAGAGTCCACAAATCTGGCCTCAGCTTTCCTTTGTTTTTTTGTTTTTTGTTTTGAGATGGAGTCTCTGTCGCTCAGGCTGGTGTGCAGTAGTGCGATCACAGTTCACTGCAGCCTCAACCTCCTGGCCTTAGGTGATCCTCCCACATCAGCCTCCCGAGTAGCTGGGACTACAGGCGCATGCCACCACACTCAGCTAATTTTTGTATTTTTTGTAGAGATGGGGTTTCACCATGTTGCCCAGGCTGATTTTGAACTTCTGGGCTCAAGCAATCCACCTGCCTCGTCCTCCCAAAGTGCTGGGATTACAGTTGTGAGCCACGGCACCCAGCTGCTTTTCTTTCTAGGCTAATTTCCATTATTCCCTACTTGAACTACCCCCCTTCCTCCAGATACCCACCATTTCCCACATCAGCCTATAGGGAGTTTGGGGTAGGGGCTCCTGTTCTCAGTCTCATGCTTCCCTCATGCTTCCCCACAGTACCATCAGAGTACCCTGCTCTGTCCCCTCACCTACTCCTCAAAAGAAAGGAGGAGGAACTATTCTGACAGGTGAGCCTGGGGGGAAAAAAAGCAGGCATCTGTGGCCCAGCCTCTTTGAAAGTCCCTGCTTTCTCAAAGCCATCTGTTGGCAGAGGGTGCTTCCAGTCTGTTCTCCAGTCTGCCCCAAACCTCAGCAGGCATCTGAAGGCCTGCACTGCCTATGGCTAACACATCTGCACTCACTGGACACTCGCACCTCTACCTGTCTACTCTATCTCCTGAATCTTTATTCTCCCAAATGTGGGAGAGGAGGGAAGTTTGCTGATTTTCAAATCCCCAAAACCCCACCACTGCTCTGTGCTTTCATCTCTCTAGTGTGCTTTCAAGCTGAAGGGCCCCCCACTCTGCTGGACTGGCCATAGTCTACCTCACATCAAGAACCACCTTAAAGCCAGGAATGGTTGCTCATGCTTGTAATCCCAGCTCCAGCACTTTGGGAGGCTGAGGCAGGAGAATCACTTGAGGCTAAGTTCAAGACCAGCCTGGGCAACATAGCAAGACCCCTATCTCTACAAAAAATACAAAGCTAGGCATGGTGGCACATACCTGTAATCCCAGCTTGAAGCTACTTGGGAGGTTGAGACAAGAAAATTGCTTGAGCCGGCCGGGCGCGGTGGCTTACGCCTGTAATCCCAGCACTTTGGGAGGCCAAGGCAGGTGGATCACAAGGTCAGGAGATCGAGACCATCCTGACTAACACGGTGAAACCCCATCTCCACTAAAAATACAAAAAAATTAGCCAGGCGTTGTGGTGGGCACCTGTAGTCCCAGCTACTCGGGAGGCTGAGGCAGGAGAATGGTGTGATCCTAGGAGGCGGAGCTTGCAGTGAACCGAGATCACGCCACGGCACTCCAGCTTGGGCGACAGAGCGAAACTCCATCTCAAAAAAAAAAAAAAAAGAAAAAAGAAAAAAGAAAATCGCACTGGCCGGGCACGGTGGCTCACACCTGTAATCCCAACACTTTGGGAGGCCAAGGCAGGCGGATCATGAGGTCAGGAGAAAGAGACCATCCTGGCTAACATGGTGAAACCCCGTCTCTACTAAAAATACGAAAAACTAGCTGGGCGTGGTGGCGGGCGCCTGTAGTCCCAGCTACTCTGGAGGCTGAGGCAGGAGAAGGGCGTGAACCCAGGAGGCAGCACTTGCAGTGAGCAGAGATCGCGCCACTGCACTCCAGGCTGGGTGATAGAGCAAGACTCCATCTCAAAAAAAAAAAAGAAAAAGAAAAAATACAAAAATTAGCCAGGTGTGGTGGCGGACGCCTGTAGTCCCAGCTACGCGGGAGGCTGAGGCAGGAGAATCGCTTGAACCCGGGAGGCAGGGGTTGTATTGAGCTGAGATTGGGCCAGTGCACTCCAGCATGGGAGACAGAGCAAGACTCTGTCAAAAAAAAAAAAAAAAAAAAGAAAAGAAAATTGCTTGAGCCCAGGAGTTTGAGGCTGCAATGGGCCATGATCAGGCCCCTGTGCTCCAGCATGGGCAACAGATTGAGATCTTGACTCGGAAAATAAAACAACAAAGAACCACCATGGCCGGGCGCGGTGGCTCTCGCCTGCAATCCCAACACTTTGGGAGGCAGAGGCAGGTGGATCACTTGAAGCTAGGCGTTCGAGACTAGCCTAGGCAACATGGCGAGACCCCGTCTCTATTAAAAACACAACAATTAGTTAGGCATGGTGGCACATGCCTGTAATTCCAGCTACCTGGGAGGCTGAGGCACGAGAATCACTTGAACCTGGGAGGCAGAGGTTGCAGTGAGCTGAGATTGTGCCATTGCACTCCAGCCTAGGTGACTCAGCGAGACTCTATCTCAAAAAAAAAAAAAAAACACACTGGTACACATTGGCTCTGAATTCACCTTTTTTGCTGCACTAGTCTGACAGGCAACCATCTAGTTCTGGTTTTTTTTTTTTTTATCATTTTTCTCCCATACTGTTACTTGACTTCTCAGATGTTCATGTCCTAGTTCTCCTATTAGATCACAAGCTCCCTGAGGGCAGGGGACTAGCTCAATGCCTGGTACGCAGGGACGGCACCACTTTTGGAATGTGAGAGCACGGAGTCTGTTTTCAGGTGCCAGGCTGGGAAAGATCAGCGGTACAAGAGCTTACTGTGGCCTGACAGATGGAGAAGACAGTGAAGGGGCAATCACTCACGCAATCTGGAGCGCTCGGGTGCCCAGCACGCGGGCTCGCTCGTACTTGGTCATGTATGGTGTGGTGATTCGCTTCTGGTTGGCCTGCGGTCGCTCCCCAGAGGGGAGGATCTCGACATTCTCCTGGCCTTCCTGGACACCAAGACAAAAAAGAGGGAAAGTCTCAGGTGGCATTTTTGGGTTACAGGGAGGATGATAATGACAACAATCACAGTCCTCGCTACGGCCACCATTAATGCTTACTGCATGCCAGGGGACCGCATAACTGCTTCCTAACAACTCATGTAATCCTTACAATAACCTTATGAGGCAGGGATTACAGTTCTCATTTCAGAGGCTTGGAAAGTCAGCTAACCTGACCAAGCCTCAGACCTGGTAATGGAGGTCTGAGATTCCAGAGCTAACTGCCTCATCCAGAAGAGAGCAGAGGGCCTGGAGATGGGGTGGTATCAGAATGTTGGTCCTGTAAAAGAGGTCCTGGCACAAAAAAATTACCCTAAGCAGGAAGCTAGGAATAGTCTCCCCATCTTTCAGATAGGGGAGCTGAGCCAATGGGTCAAGTGGCTAGAAAAGTCAAGGTGAAGGCAGGAATATTTAACAATTACTTACTAAGCATTTGTCCTGAGCCAGATATTGTTAACAGATGCTGAGAAAGAAAGCTAGGAATTTCTGCTCTCAATTAATGGTCTAAAGGGGAGACAAGAGTAAACAGAGCAGGTGCTATGAAGGGTGCAACAGAGTTCCCGAGGAGGTGGGGACACCTCACTCACACTGGGGGTTAGGAAAACTCCAGGGATGAGACTTGAGCTCACCTAGAAGGATGAGCAGGAGCTGTCAAACCAATGAGGAAGGAGGCAACATGCAAAGGCATAGAGGAGAAAGAGGTTTGGACAACTAGTTGTGGACAATAATTAGAACAAAAGGTGCGTAGAGGATTGTAGGCAAGAGAATAAATTCTGTGGTATATAAAGAATTAAGTAAACAGGCCAGGCGCAGTGGCTCACACCTGTAATCCCAGCACTTTGGGAGGCCGAGGCGGGCGGATCACAAGGCAGGAGATCGAGACCATCCTGCCTAACACGGTGAACCCCGTCACTACTAAAAATACAAAAAAAAAAAATTAGCCGGGCGTGGTGGTGGGCGCCTGTAGTCCCAGCTACTCGGAAGGCTGAGGCAGGAGAATGGCATGAACCCAGGAAGCGGAGCTTGCAGTGAGTCAACATCGCCCCACTGCGCTCCAGACTGGGTGACAGAGCAAGACCCCATCTCAAAAAAAAAAAAAAAAAAAAAGGTTGACTCTGAGCTGGGCATGGTGGTGCAGAACCTGCAGTCCCAGCTACTCAGGAGGCTGAACTGGAAGGATCACTTGAGCCCAGGAGTTCAAGGCTGTAGTGTGCTATGACCACACCTGAAAATAGCCATTGTACTCTAGCCTAGACAACGTAGCAAGACACCACTTCTTAATTTAAAACGAGCAAACAAACAACAACAACAACAAAAAAAAAACAGAAAGAAAGGATCACTCTGGATACTCTGTTGCGAATATTCTGCAGGGGGCAGTGGCAGAAGCAGAGAGGCCATTTAGGAAAGCCAGTAGTAACTGAGCATGTGGGCAAGTAAGAAAGGGTGCTGAAAGGAGAAGAACACACAGAGCAGAGTCTGGAGTGAGACTGAAGCAGGAAAACCAGCCACACAATTCCTGCAGGAATGTGGCTGAAAAGCAATAAGATCTAAGCCAGGTTAAGGCACCAGGAGTAGAAAAATGCAGACAGGGCTGAAGTACATCTAGGAGGCACAATCTACATGACAGGGATGGGAAGGGGACCAGAAGGATGGAGAAGGATGCATCTGACTCAAGTGAAAAGGTATCTGAAAGTGCCATGCAGAGAGAGAGAAGGCTCCATGTCTCTCCAGAACATAACTGCATTTTTTCCCTCATCAGTCACACAGGACAGAAAGCCCTACTTTCCTCTTGAGGCTGGCAACCTATCCACCTAGTTGCTCAAGCCAGAAACCTGAGAGTCGTCCTCGTCACCACTCACTTTCTCAGCCCCATAACCAACCCACCGAAATAACTCTTTCATCTGCCTTCTCATCACCTGTGCTACCAGCACCTATGTCCAAGCCACAGGCCTCTCACCTTTCACTCTTGCCCTTCCCCAGTTCAATCCTTACTCAAGGCAGGAATGTACTTTCTAAAATGTAACCTGGACCGTGCCCTGGCTCAAAGTTTGTCAGTAGCTTCCCATTGCCTTTAGGCTACAAAATACTGCCTCATCTGAGCCCTGCTTACCTCTTCCCTTTGCTCCTTAAGCAGTCCCACCCAGCAGAAAGCACCTGGCATATAATAAACATTCAACACATGTTTGCCAAATGAAGGAAGGCACCGTTTAACTTGTCAGTGAACTAACTGCCCCAGAAGCCACAGGCTGTGGACCACATGGACAAAAGCTTCCAGGCCCACCCTGCAGGACTGTTCTGCTATGCAAGACTGGAACACAGCTCACTCTAACTGAGAATGCTTATGGCAGAGGCCTTGACCACAAATAGAAGGCAGACACATTCAGCTAATCATCACCTGCCAGACGATTTGGCAGCTTGGGCTGCAGAGGTGGGAGCCTGAGGCTGAATACTGACCTCTTCGGCATTCTCCAAGTCATCTAGCCCTTCATCCTCCTCCACATCATCAAAGTCATCGCCATCAAAACTGTACAGGAAGAAGAGATCAGTTACTTAGAGCATCACTTAAAAGAATCAAAGAGGGGCCAGGCACGGTGGATCACACTTGTAATCCTGGTACTTTCGGAGATTGAAGTGGGTGGATCGCTTGAGGCCAGGAATTCGAGACCAGCCTGGCCAACATGGCAAAACCCCATCTCTACTAAAAATACAAAAATTAGCCGGGCATGGTGGCACATGTCTGTAATACCAGCTACTTGGGGGGCTGAGTCACAAGAATTGCTTGAACCCAGGAGGTGGAAGTTGCAGTGAGCCAAGATTGCACCGCTGTACTCCAGCATGGGTGACAGAACAAGAACCTGTCTCAAAATAAATAAGAAAAATTAAAAAAAAAAAATTCAGAGGCCGGGCATGGTGGCTTTGTATTGTGGCTCTGGGATTAAGCCTGTAATCCCAGCACTTTGGGAGGCCGAGGCGGGTGGATCACAAGGTCAGGAGTTCGAGGCCAGTCTGGCTAACATGGTGAAACCCGTCTCTACTAAAACTACAAACAATTAGCAAGGCGTGGTGGTGCACGCCCATAATCCCAGCTAGTCGGGAGGCTGAGGAAGGAGAATCCCTTGAACCCCGGAGGCGGAGGCTGCAGTGAGCCGAGATCGCGCCACTGCACTCCAGCCTGGGCGATAGAGCAAGACTCCGTCTCAAAAAAAAAAAAAAAAAAAAAAAAATTACTGCAAAGGACCGTCCCAGACTTTTATTTAATGCCACCCGGTGGAGCTGCCCCAGACCCTCCTCTGGAGCACGCCTATACTACATACTTCTAGAACTGGGGAAGCTCACGCGACCACCGTTACCTGCTTGCTTCCTTACTTATGGGCCTGTGACCCCTTTTCTAGAAAGTGAGCACGTGGAGAGGCAGGGACGATTGTTCATTCACCTCAATATTCCCACTGCATGACACAGAGCCCGGCTCGCTGGAACATTTGCTGAAGGACACCTTTTCTACGGATCCCCTCTGGACCCTCGAGCCTGGGCCCTCCTGTGCCTCCAGCCGGGGCTGTGCTCCTGGGTCCCCGCCCTTCCCTTCCTCGGCTCCGCCGGCCCCCTCAGGACCCCAGTCCCCTCAGACATTGCCCCTAGACGCCAGGCTCCTCAGCCGACCCAAGCCTTGCCTCATCCGCCCCTTCCAAGGTTGCCGCAAAGGCCACTCCGCTCCCGCACTCACTTGTCCTCGTTGTCTGACATGACACCCTCGCCTCAGCGACCCCGCTGCGCCCCGGTCCCGCGCGGAGACCCGCAAACAGCGACACTACGACTCGCACGGCTCCTCGCTTATCTTGCGCCTGCGCCGTAACCCAGAGGAAATCACTTCCGGGAGGCAGGACAGAGCGGGGAAAGTGCGCATGCGCTGACTGGTGTGTGCGCGTTTCTATAGTAGCCGGGGGCGCTAGCTGCCAGCTCCAGCAGTCCGGATCGCGCAGTATTTCTGCGTGGCACCGGTGCGGATGCGGCTGTAAAGCAGTGGTCACCGCCTCCGGGAGCCCACTTCTATGTGGAGAGGGGAGCACCCAGAGAGGGTCTTAGGGTGAAATTTCAATTTTGGCATATCACTCAGTGAGTACTGTTGTGACCACGGCTGTGTTAACACACTCCCTTCCTCCCGAGGAGACTTCCCTGCCACAGGCGCTGGGTCAGAATGAGGACTGTGTGTGTGTATCTGTCTGTGTCTGGATGGGAGGTTTGGGCACTGTCGCAATATTAACTGGCGGCATCATTCTCTGGCTCGATCCCCGCTTCCAGACTTCTGGGGGTGTTGGGCGTCGGGGAACAGAGATTAGGGACAGGAGACAGGGGGTGTGTCATTGCGTCTTTCCCTCCTCAGAGTCCTCCCATGGCTTCACAGAAGCAGATGGAGGTAGTGACCAAAGGAACTGGGTTCCGGCGCCGCCCCAAGACCACCACTTACACCCCGGGGACCTGCGAGCTGCTCAGAGGTCAGTGCGTTAAAGCAGCGATCCCAGCCTTTTTGGCACCAGGGACCGGTTTCGTGGAAGACAATTTTTCCACTGACGGAGGTGTGGGGAATGGTTTCGGGATGAAACTGTTCCACCTCAGATCATCAGGTATTAGTT
Organism: Gorilla gorilla gorilla; assembly: GCF_029281585.2. Taxonomy (NCBI): domain Eukaryota; kingdom Metazoa; phylum Chordata; class Mammalia; order Primates; family Hominidae; genus Gorilla; species Gorilla gorilla. The sequence continues at coordinate 35,960,318 of NC_086018.1, read as the reverse complement.
AGATTCTCATAAGGAGCGTGCAACCTAGATCCCTCGCGTGCGCAGTTCACAATAGGGTTCGCGCTCCTATGAGAATCTAAGGCCGTCACTGACCTGAAAGGAGGCGGTGAAGCTCGCTAGCCTGCCGCTCACCTCCTGCTGTGCGGCCCGGTTCCTAACAGGCCAGGGACTGGTACCAGTCCACGGACGGGGGGTTGGGGACCCCTGAGTTAAAGGATGAGAGAAGAATGGTGGGAGTTACCCTCTGTAACTCAGTTCCCCCGTACCTGACCTGTGGCTTAGCACTGTTTTCCTTTACAGATAAGGAGCCTGGGGTTCAGAAAGCTTCAAAATTCTACTGCATATGCCTTAGTCGGGGGCGAGGCGGGGCGGGAAGGGGGGGAGGGGAAGGTTCAAGGTGCTACACCTTGCCAAAAGTCAAAGAACTAAAATTTTTAGAGTAGTTAACTCCTATGCATCCTTTAGATCACACTTTCAACTTTCCCGAGGAAGACTTCTCCTCCTTACCACCACAGTAGGATCAACTGTTATGCACCCTCACACATTTTCCTTCACTGGGCTTAGCACAAGCTGTAGTCAGTTATTTGGTGTCCCATCTGTCCCTCCAGATCATGAATTTCATCAGGCAGGAACCGTGCCTGTTTCGGCTCACAATTGTAGCTCCAGCCCCTGAAACATGATGAACAAGCGTTCATGTGTTCTTTTACTCAACAACTTTTTTGTTTTTTTCCAACAACAACATTTTTAAGTCTACCATGTGCCTTAGACTCTGTTTTAGGTGCTGGGGATACAGCAGTGAAAGAAAATGAGGTGGCTCAAGCCGGTAATCCCAGCACTTTGGGAGGCCAAGGTGGGCAGATCACCTGAGGTTAGGAGTTCACGACCAGCCTGACCAACATGGAGAAACCCAGTCTCTACTAAAAGTACAAAATTAGCCGGGCGTGGTGGCGCATGTCTGTAATCCCAGCTACTCGGGAGGCTGAGGCAGGAGAATTGCTTGAACCCAGGAGGTGGAGATTGCAGTGAGCTGGGGTCGCGCCACTGCACTCCAGCCTGGGCAACAAGATGGAAGCTCCATCTCAAAAAAAAAAAGAAAAAAAGAGAAAGAGGAAAAAAATTTAACAGAAGGCAGAAATTTTATTAAACCAGCAAAAATTCTTGTTATCATAGAGCTAATATAGAAGGATAACAATAAAATAAAATATATAGAATTTTAGGTGGTCATAACTGCTATAGAAAAAACGAAGCAGGAAAGATAGAGAAGGCATGCTCAGTGCAGAATGGGGCTAGGATGTAAGGTTTTAAATTTCAGTAGGGTGTCAGATGAAGGCATCCGCCTGCAGCCCAGGAGGCCTCATAGAATCCTTTGTCGTGCAGTGATGATGAAGGAATCCAAACTGACGAACATCCAGCAGCGCCACATCATGGACATCATGAAAAGTAAGGGGCAGTCCACAGAGGCTTCCTGGACAGAGGGATCTGGGGCCACACTTTTAATGCTTCTCCATGTTAAGGGAGAGAGGACCTCATATAAAAAAAACAAAGACAGCCGGGCACATGGCTCATGCCTGTAATTCCAACACTGGGAGGCTGAGGTGGGAGGATGGCTTAAGCCCAGGAGTTCAAGACCAGCCCGGGCAACACCACAAGCCACAAGACCTCATCTCCACAAAACCTTTTTTTTTTTTTGAGACAAGAGTCTCACTCTGTTGCCCAGGCTGGAGTGCAGTGGCACAATCTCGGCTCACTGCAACTTCTGCCTCCCGGGTTCATGCCATTCTCCTGCCTCAGCCTCCCAAGTAGCTGAGACTATAGGTGCCCACCACCACGCCCGGCTAATTTTTTGTATTTTTAGTAGAGACGGTGTTTCATCGTGTTAGCCAGGGTGGTCTCGATCTCCTGACCTCATGATCCGCCCACCTCGGCCTCCCAAAGTGCTGGGACTACAGGAGTGAGCCACCACGCCTGGACAACTTTTTTGTTTTGTTTTGTTTTGAGATGAGTCTCTCTGTCGCCCAGGCTGGAGTGCAGTGGCATGATCTCGGCTCACTACAACCTCCACCTCCTGGGTTCAGGCAATTCTCCTGCCTCAGCCTCCTGACTAGCTAGGATTACAGGCGTGCGCCACCATGCCCGGCTTAATTTTTGTATCTTTAGTAGAGACTGGGTTTCACCATGTTGGCCAGGCTGGTCTCGAACTCCTGACCTCGTGATCTGCCCGCCTCGGCCTCCCAAAGTGCTGGGATTCCAGGCATGAGCCACTGCACCCAGCCCCCAAAATTTTTTAAAATTAGCCAGGTGTGGTGGTGCCAACCTGTAGTCCCAGCTACTCAGGAGGTTGAGGTGGGAGGATCACTTGACCCTGGGAGGTCAAGGCTGCAATGAGCTGTGATTGCACCACTGCACTCCAGCCTGGGCGACTGAGTGGAGCCTAATCTCAAAATAATTAAAATAAAATAAAATTAAATTAAAATAAAAACAGGTCAGGCCGGGTGTGGGAGCTCACACCTGTAATCCCAGCACTTTGGGAGGCTGAGGCGGGCAGATCACCTGAGGTCAAGAGTTCAAGACCAGCCTGGCCAACATGGTAAAACCCTGTCTCTACGCCAATACAAAAATTAGCTGGGCATAATGGTGGATGCCTGTAATACCAGCTACTCAGGAGGCTGAGGCAGGAAAATCACTTGAACCCAGGAGGCAGAGGGTGCAGTGAGCCGAGACCATACCACTGCACTCCAGCGTGGGTGACAGAGCAAGACATCGCCTCAAAAACAAAAAATAAAAAATAAAAAAAAACAGGTCAGCTGTGGTGGCTTATACCTATAATCCTATCACTTTGGGAGGCTAAGGCAGGAGGATTGCTTGAGCCCAAGAGTTCAAGACCAGCCTGGCAAAACACATACATACTGGGGTGTACCTGTAGTCCCAGCTACTCAGGAAGCTGAGGCAGGAGAATCACATGAGCCCAGGAGTTCAAGGCCAGCCTGGGCAACACAGTGAAACCTCTCTCTACAATAAAATTTTTGGGTGTGTGACCAAAAAAATTAATACTTCCGACCGCTCGCTCCTGGGGAATTGACCTTGTAGAGGCTGGACGGGCAGAAAAGGTAGACAGGCACCCAGATCAAAACAGTGGATGAGCCAGGTGCGGTGGCTCACGCCTGTAATCCCAGCACATTCAGAGGCCGAGACAGGCAGATCACCCAAAGTCAGGAGTTCAAGACCACCCTGGCCAACATGGTGAAACTCCATCCCTACTAAAAATACAAAAATTAGCCAGGTGTGGTGACCCGGGCCTGTAGTCCCAGCTACTTGGGAAGCTGAAACGGGAGAATAGCTTGAACCCAGGAGGCAGAGGTTGCAGTGAGCTGAGATCACACCATTGCACTCTAGCCTGGGTGACAAGAACAAAACTGTCTCAAAAAAAAAAACAAAAAACAAAAAATTAGCCAGGCGTGGTGGCACACACCATAATCCCAGCTACTCAGGAGACTGAGGCACAAGAATCGCTTGTACCCAGGAGGTGCAGGTTGCAGAGAGCCAAGATCATGCCACTGCACTCCAGCCTGGGCAACAGAGGGAGACTCTGTCTCAAAAAAAAAAAAAAAAAAAAAAAAAAAAACAATGGATGGGACCTGCTCTAAGCTGGGCTTTATGGCAGTTGAGAGGTGGGGTCAACTGACCAGACAGGTGACACACTTGGATCGCCTGGGGGAGAAGCCCCAGGGATGGCCAAGCGGGGGGATGGACAGCAGGAGGGATAGGTACCTGCTATCATCCAAACTGTCCCTGCTTGTCCATGGACCACACAGAAAGTTTTAGGAACCCATCCACAGAAATTAAAGCATCAGTACAAAGATTTGATGTACAAGAATGTTTATTGCAGCATTGTTTGAAGTAGTAAAAAACAAACCTAGAAATAACCTAAATTTCTGAAACAAGGAGGTGAGCTGAATAAATAATGTATCCATTCTAAGGATACTAGTATATAGCTATAAAAAATAAGTTATATATAAATGGATTGATCTGGACAGATGTCCATGAAAAAATGTAAAGTGAAAAGAGTCTGTTATTTTAATATATTACAGTATGATCCAGTGTTTGAAAGAATCTTATATGCACATATATCTTTGAACATGTTTGTATAAGCATCAAAAAGGAAGGAGACCACCAAACTGTTACCATTATCACTCATTCATTATAGAGGGGTGGGACTGGAAGGAAGAAGAGAAGACTCCTTGTACCGTTTGACTTGTTTTGTTTTGTTTCATTTTGTTTTGTTTTTTGAGACAGTCTCACTCTGTTGCCCAGGCTGGAGTGCAGTGGCTCAATCTCAGCTCACAGCAACCTCCACCTCCTGGGTTCAAGCGATTCTCCTGCCTCAGCCTTCCCAGTAGCTAGGATTACAGGCCTGCATCACCACACCCAATTTTTGTTTTTTGGGGTTTTTTTTTGAGACAGTCTTGCTCAGTCACCCAGGCTGGAATGCAGCGGTGCAATCTTGGCTCACTGCAACCTCCACCTCCTGGGTTCAAGTGATTCTCCCGCCTCAGCCTCCCAAGTAGCTAGGATTACAGGCACCCGTCATAATGCCTGGCTAATTTTTTTTGTTTTTCTTTAGACATGGGGTTTCACCATGTTGGCCAGGCTGGTCTCAAACTCCTGACCTCCAGTAATCTGCCCACCTCAGCCTCCCAAAGTGTTGGGATTACAGGCGTGAGCCACTGCACCTGGCCTTTTGACTTCTTTTAACAGGTAGGTATTACTTTTATTTTTATTAATTTTTTTTTTGAGACGAAGTCTCGCTCTGTCGCCCAGGCTGGAGTGCAGTGGTGCAATCTCGGCTCACTGCAAGTCCCGCCTCCCAGGTTCATGCCATTCTCCGGCCTCAGCCTCCCGAGCAGTAGGGACTACAGGAACCCGCCACCATGCCCGGCTAATTTTTTGTATTTTTAATACAGACAAGGTTACACCGTGTTATCCAGGGTGGTCTCGAATTCCTGACCTCAAGTGATTACCCATCTCGGCCTCCCAAAGTGCTGGGATTACAGGTGTGAGCCACCATGCCCGGCCAACTTTTATTTTAAAAAAGTGGCCAGGTGCAATAGCTCATGCCTATAATTCTAGCACTTTGGGAGGCCGAGGTGGGTGGATCACTTGAGGTCAGGAGTCCAAGACCAGCCTGGCCAACATGGCCTGTCTCTACTAAAAATACAAAAATTAGCCAAGCATGGTGGCGCATACCTGTAATCCCAGTTACTTGGGAGACTGAGGCAGGAGAATCGCTTGAACCTAGGAGGCAGAGGTTGCAGTAAGCCGAGATCGCGCTGCTGCACTCCAGCCTGAGTGACAGAGCAAGACTCAGACTCAAAAAAAAAAAAAAAGCCATGTGGGTCCTCCCACCCCAACTCTTCATTCCCCAGGAGGAGATGCTTTGCCCCTACAGTGCAGCCCAACATCCAGCCAGAGAGTCTTACCTTCCAAGCAAATAGCCTCGCCCATCTACCTGCCTCCCATCCTCGCAGCCCGTCCCCACCTCCGGCCTGCCAACATGTGCCAAGCCAATGGGGCCTACAGCCGGGAGCAGTTCAAGCCTCAAGCCACCAGTAAGTGAGGGTCTCAGCTAGGGCCTTTCTCCATCTCCCTGGGGGAGGACAAGGGAGAGGGATGCAAGCAGCCCACAGGGCAGGTGGGAAGGTAGCTAATCAAATCCCCGTGCACTTTGTACCAATGCTCTTGAGCCTCAGCACGTTGGCTTAGGGGTATTCAGGGTGCAGAGGAAACCAGTCAGATGGTCCTTTTTTTTTATTTTTCCAGAACTCACGATTAACTGAAATCTACCACTTCCTGATGATAGGGGCTATCAGGGCTCAATGCCACAGCCTAAACCTCTCCCTGCAGCCCCTATACATAAGTTGCCACTACAGGCATCGCCGAGGCCCCAGGTTCCTGAGCTTTCTTAGCCTTGCTCTGCTAAGTTTTGACAAAACTTTTTTTTTTTTTTTTTTTTAAAGACAGAGCCTCACTCTGTGCCCAGGTTGGAGTGCAGTGGTGCTATCTCGGCTCACTGTAACCTCCGCCTCCTGGGTTCAAGCAATTCTCATGTGTCAGCCTCCTGAGCAGCTGGGATTACAAGTGTCCACCACCATGTCCAGTTAATTTTTTTAGTAGAGATGAGGTTTCACCATGTTGGCCAGGCTGGTCTTGAACTCCTGGCCTCAAGTGATCCGCCCACCTTGGCCTCCCAAAGTGTTGGGATTACAGGCACAAACCACCGCTCCTGGCCTTTTTTTTTTTTTTTCTTTTTTGAGACAGTGTCGCTCTCATTCTGTCACCCATTCTGTAATACAGTGGCATGATCATAGCTCACTGCAGCCAGAACTCCTGAGCTCAAGCAATCCTCCTGCCTCAGCCTCCAGAATAGCTGGGACCACAGGTGTTCCCCACACCCAGCTTTTTTTGAGACGGAGTCTCGCACTGTCACCCAGGCTGGAGTACAGTGGCACGATCTCGGCTCACTGCAACCTCCACCTCCTGGGTTCAGGCAATTCTCATGCCTCAGCCTCCCAAGTAGCTAGGATTACAGGCACCCATCACCATGCCCTGCCTAGCTAATTTTTTTTTTTTTGAGACGGAGTCTTGCTCTGTCGCCCAGGCTGGAGTGCAGTGGCGCCATCTTGGCTCACTGCAAGCTCCACCTCACGGGTTCACGCCATTCTCCTGCCTCAGCCTCCCGAGTAGCTGGGACTACAGGCACCTGCCATCACGCCGGGCTAATTTTTTTGTATTTTTAGTAGAGGTGGGGTCTCACCGTGTTAGCCAGGATGGTCTTGATCTCCTGACCTTGTGATCCGCCCACCTCGGCCTCCCAAAGTGCTGGGATTACAGGCATGAGCTACCGCGCCCGGCCCATGCCCAGCTAATTTTTTGTATTTTTAGTAAAGATGGGGTTTCACCATGTTGGCTGGGCTGGTCTCGAACTCCTGACCTCGTGATTTGCCCGCCTCAGCCTCCCAAAGTGCTAGGATTACAGGTGTGAGCCACCGTGCCTGGACTTTTTTTTTTTTTTTTTTTTAGAGATAGGATATTGGTCAGGTGTGATGGCTCATGCCTGTAATTCCAGCACTTTGGGAGGCCGAGGCTGGCAGATCGCTTGAGCTCATGTGTTTGAGACCAGCCTGGGCAACATGGCAAAACTCCATCTCTACTTAAAAAAAAAAAAATACAAAAATTAGCTGGGCACGATGACGTCCACCTGTAGTCCCAGCTACTCGGGAGGCTGAGGTGGGAGGATGACTTGAGCCCGAGAGGTTGCAGTGAGCCAAAATTGTATCACTGCACTCCAGTCTGGGCGACAGAGTCAGACCTTGTCTCAAAAAAAAAAAAAAAAGAAAAAGAAAAAAAGAGATGGGGGTCTCACTACATCCATTAGGCTGGTCTTGAACTCCTGGTCCTAAGCAATCCTCCCACCTCAGCCTCCCAAAGTGTTGGAATTACAGACCATACCCAAACTCTTTTCTTGGTTCTTTCCACCTCTTCCTGCCTCTCTTGACAGTACAGTATTGCTCAGGAGAACCCAGGGTAGCAGCAGGTGTACGGAAGCCCTGTCTGCATGACCAGGCACCCTGCAGCAAGCACGTGCACTTGGGAACACAGACCATGAATGAGGGCACCCTTTACAGCCTAACTAGGCCATTTCTTTTTGGCCCTACAGGGGATCTGGAGAAGGAGAAACAAAGACTCCAAAATATCTTTGCCACGGGGAAGGACCTGGAGGAACGGAAAAGAAAGGCCCCTCCTGCACGACAGAAGGCTCCAGCCCCTGAGCTAGACCGATTTGAAGAGCGTAAGACTCCGATGGACCAGTCATGCTGGGGGTGGGGGTAATGTGAGGAGGGGGCCCAGAATTGGATGGAGCAGTCAGGGGATCCCTGGGGGCCAAGGGCCAACAAGTGAGAAACACTATTTATTTATTTTGAGACAGTCTTGCTCTTATTGCCCAGGCTAGAGTGCAGTGGCGTGATCTGGGCTCACTGCAGCCTCCACTTCCCAGGTTCAAGCAATCCCTCCTGCCTCAGCCACCTGAGTAGCTGGGATTACCAGCGCCCGCCACCATGCCTGGCTAATTTTTGTATTTTTAGTAGACACGCAGTTTCACCATGTTGGTCAGGCTGGTCTCGAACTCCTGACCTCGTGATCCACCTGCCTTGGCCTCCCAAAGTGCTGGGATTATAGGCGTTAGCCACCGTGCCCGGCCTAGAAACACTATTTGACAATAGAACCACTTCCTCTCCTCAAGAGAGGCAACCCACTGCCTGCATCCCTCACGGGAACCTGACAGCCCTCTCCTCTGTCCAGTGGTGAAGGAAATCCAGGAGAGGAAAGAATTCCTGGCTGACATGGAGGCCCTGGGACAGGGCAAACAGTACCGAGGAATCATCCTTGCTGAAATCTCCCAGGTAGGAGAAACAACCGGGGAAGTGGGGAGGGGAAGGGCCCAGCGCCAAGTGCGAATGGAAATAACAGGGCCTGCTGTGGCAGGGTTCAGGGGTCAGGCTCTAGCTCACTGCTGTGACAGCTCCTCAGGTTCTTAGCCCTGATACACCTGCTTTCCCTGATGCCCTTTGCAGAAACTCCGGGAAATGGAAGACATTGACCACAGAAGGAGTGAGGAACTTAGGAAGGGTCTTGCCACCACTTAATCTGTCTCCAGAGACGGGCAGGGTAGCCCAAGCTCGACCACTGGAGTCCACTCCTCTGCCAGGCAGGGCCATCCTCAGGCCAGCCCATCCTACCAGCCTTCTGCCACGTCAGATGGTGGCATAGCACTGCCCTGCAGTACCCCAAGGCATACTCAGCAGCCTAGCCCCTGCCCCGGAATGCAGATGGAGCCTCTGAGACTCACAGCCCCGTCCGCAGAGAAGCAAAGCCCGAGCATCCCTACTAGGACGTGTGTCTAAAGGTATCCACTGGGCCTGCTTCCCACCACCTCTGACCTGTGGCCTGCTCATTTAGTTTTCTGAATTCAGGAATGAATATGATTCCTTTCTTCCTGTTTTAGGATTTACTTATTTGATTTCTTACCGCCTTAGGCAAGTATTCAACCACAATGATTAACTGGCCAATAAAACATATTTAACGTGGGTCATTACAAGCACCATTTTGTTTTCAGAGGGATAAGCTTATTTGTTCAAGGCGTTAGACTTTGTCAAGCACAGATGGTTTCTAGCTACCTGTTTGCATATTTCAAGTGGCAACGGGAACCAACCTCTTGGGCACCCCATGGCTGGCTGCTGTGGCGGGTGCTGAATTCCACTCTGTTAATGATCTCAATAAACCTCTGCAACGGTTCATTATCCCTCTGTGAAAACTAAGTCTCAACAAGATACCACAACCAAGGGCATTTACCTGGCAAGCAGTGCATTCAGGATTAAAAGTTGGCTTTAGCTTTATGTCTTTCCACTATACCCATGGCCACAGAAAGAAACATGAAAGGGTGGGAGTGACCTAGAGCCCTGGCCTGGGAGTTCCAGTCCCTGCGTGTGCCGCGTGACCTTTCTTGGGCAAAACCCACCAGCTCCGTGCTTGTGCATCTGCGAGGCCCTGCTGGGAAGGAGTCACCTGACACCTTGTCCTGTACACAGCACATCTGTCCCCCTCCCCTCTGGCTCCTGATACCCACGATCCCTACCTTCTCCAGTATTCTGTCATTTGCCTGTCCCAGTAAATCACCAAAATATTTTGGAAATATCAACCCTGTCTCGGGCACCTGGAGGGAGTCCCATAATCCCATCAGGTCACATGATCCAAGTTTCGGTTTGCAGAATAAAACGGCCCTGTAAATGGTGAGGCCCCGATCAAGGGCCGGCTCAGGGACATCCCATGGAAAGCCTGTGTGTCCACACACCCTCAAGAACCTGAGGGCAGAGGGTGCAATCTAATGGGAACAGTTGTCCTCCACCTCGAAGGCCCCATCATGTGGTCAGGAGGCAGCAAACCAGAGAACCCCCCTGGACAAATCCAGCCCACCCTGGACACACAGTATCAGCCAACCCTTGATTGAAATTCAGGCTAGTGGCCGGGCGCGGTGGCTCACGCCTGTAATCCCAGCACTTTGGGAGGCCGAGGTGGGTGGATCACAAGGTCAGGAGATCGAGACCATCCTGGTTAACACGGCGAAACCCCGTCTCTACTAAAAATACAAAAAATTAGCCAGGTGTCGTAGCGTGCGCCTGTAGTCCCAGCTGCTCAGGAGGCCGAGGCAGGAGGATGGCGTGAACCCGGGAGGCGGAGCTTGCAGTGAGCTGAGATCGCGCCACTGCACTCCAGCCTGGGCAACAGAGCGAGACTCTGTCTCAAAAAAAAAAAAAAAATTCAGGCTAGCTTTCAGCATTTACAAATTACACACACACAAGATCTGGATTTCTAGCTTCTTATGACAAACAAAGGATCTGGCAACACCGGGCCCACATTCAGCCCCACAGGCCACAGGTGACTTGACTTGCCTCCAGTTCACCCCTGCCCCTGCCAGCTTAGCCTCCTGACACCGAAACAGCCCGTCAGAGCTGTCACTCGGGTTCATGCGTGTTACCTGTCTGGCCCTGGAAAGGCCCTGGAGTTGGTGGCGCCAGCTCCAGGCCAACAGGCATGTTTAGAAGGAGCCTGCCAGGGCCTGCATGGCCGAGGAGCCACCTCTCCCTGCAGAGGAAAGGGATCCTGCCCAGTGGCAGGCAGTGAGGGCAGAGATCCCTCTTGGAGGATGGCCCCAACATGGCCTCTGGGCGACCAGAGATGCTCAGCCACCAGGTGTGGCAGAGGCAGGTGGGAGGGCAGACAAGGCTGCCGCTGTGGCCCGAGGCTGCAGGGCACTGGCAGTTGAGGTTGTCTGTTTATTGGTGAGGAAACTCCTCGAGAGTTAATACAGTGTGATCTTTTCCCAGAGGTGTGTAGAGGGAAGGGGGCCTAGAGGCATCCCAGAGATAGCTTATAGCAACAGTGCTTTGACCAAGAGCTGCTGGGCACATTTCCTGCAGAAAAGGTGGCGGTCCCCATCACTCCTCCTCTCCCATAGCCATCCCAGAGGGGTGAGTGGCCATCAGGCCTTCGGTGGGAGGGAGTCAGGGAGAGAACAGACAACAGAGCAGACAGACCAGTGATGACCATGGGCGGGAGCGAGCCTCTTCCCTGGACCGGGGTGGCAGAGGAAAGCCTAAATGAGGGGTCAGACTATAAACGTTAGGGAACCGAGATGAGCACCTGCTTCAAGTGCACCCTTCCTACCTGACAACCAGGCACCAGAACTGCAGCCTGGGGACAGCACTGGGAGCAGCTAACAGAGCACCCACCTGCCCCAGCATGGCCATCGCAGCCCTGGTCCTGGCAAGGGAGGCTCCCTGTGGAGTAAGGGGAGATGAGGGAAGCCGCTCCTGGAACTGTGAGGGAGAGAGGGATGGATTTGCCTGTCAGGCCCATTCACGTCTGACAGTACAGGCCACTCAGTCATAAACTACAACTTAACTGAAGACTTCAGAAACAGAGTTCCTGAGTGAGGGAAACTGAGATCCAGGGGCGCCTGCACAGGACAGGAAGACAGAGACTCAGAGCCAGGGATGGGGCAGGAAGAAGCCAGTGTGGCCCAGCGCCACTTGCTGGCCTGCCTGGAAGAGCAGAACCCTGGAGGCGGAGACCCAGCCCAGAGCTCATGGCAGGGGCTGGGCAGGGTGAGGGGCGGAAGTGCTCAGCAGGCGCCCCTCCCTGGACCCTGGGACCCTATTTGCCCCTTGGGTCAGTCACAGCATCCGCAGTCATCAGAATCAGGTTGGGCAGGGCTGAATCACCGCTGCCTGGGGCTCGGAGAAGAAACAAGAGATTCTTTGGCCCAGAGCAGTCACAGGTCCCTGAGGAGGAAGAGGCCATCACCCAGAGGATCCCTCCCCTTAGTCATCTTCCTCCTGACTGATCTGAGGGGAGCAGGGCGCCCCCTTCAAACAGAGCACAGCCCAGGAGCTGCTCCAGGAGGGGGCAGTCCCCAACTGGCTTCTCGTGCTGTTAGCTCTTGTCTCTGGGGGACTTGCTCTTGGCATCACGTTTGTTTCCTAGCAGTTTCAACATCTTCATGGTCTTGAACTTCCCCTTCTTCTTGCCCTCAGGTTCAGCCTCCCTCTGGAACTCTGCAGCACAGAGAGGGGAGCACTTAATAAAGTGGAGAAGAGGGGTACATCCAGGGCAGGCTAGACCCAGTGACACAGGCCCGGGCATGGGCAGCAGGGCTCAGCCCAGCCCCACCACTTCCTGTGTGGAGCCTGGGAGGGACAAGACACTCACCTTTCCCAGCCTCTGTCTCTTCACCTAGAGGATGGGGCCCATCCTCCCCCTCCCCACCTCCAGTGTTTGGGGAAAGATCAAGATGGTCAGCACATGTAAGAGCTCTGCTGAATCCAGGAATTCTTTTTTTTTTTTGAGACTGAGTCACTTTGTCGCCCAGGCTGGAGTGCAATGACGCGATCTTGGCCCACTGCAACCTCCGCCTCCCGGGTTCAAGCGATTCTCCTGCCTCAGCCTCCCGAGTAGCTGGGACTACAGGCGGGTGCCACCACGCCCTGGCTAATTTTTGTATTTTTAGTAGAGACGGGGTTTCACTGTTAGCCAGGATGCTCTTGATCTCCTGACCTCGTGATCCCCCCCACCTCAGCCTCCCAAACTGCTAGGATTACAGGCATGAGCCACCGCACTCGGCCTAGAATCCAGGAATTCTGAAGCATGGCATCCATTTATCTTTTTCTTTTTCTTTTTTTTGAGACAGAATCTCTGTCGCCCAGGCTGGAGTGCAATGGCGCGGTCTCAGCTCACTGCAAACTCTGCCTCCTGGTTCAAGAAATTCTCCTGCCTTAGTCTCCCAAGTAGCTGAGATTACAGAAGTGTGCCACCACACCCAGCTAATTTTTGTATTTTTAGTAGAGACGGGGTTACACCATGTTGGGCCAGGCTGATCTCAAACTTCTGACCTCAGGCGATGAGCCCGCCTCAGCCTCCTAAAGTGCTGGGATTACAGGCGTGAGCCACCGTGCCTGGCCCCATTTATCTTTTTTTTTTTTTTTAGACGGAGACTTGCTCTGTCGCCCAGGCTGGAATGCAGTGGCACGATCTCGGCTCACTGCAACCTCTGCCACCTGGGTTCAGGCGATTCTTCTGCCTGAGCCTCCCGAGTAGCTGGGATTACACGCAAGCGCCGCCATGCGCAGCTAATTTTTGTATTTTTAGTAGAGACAGGGTTTCACCATGCTGGCCAGGGTGGTCTCGAACACCTGACCTCGTGATCTGCCGGCCTCGGCCTCCCAAAGTGCTGGCATTACAGGCGTGAGCCACCACGCCTGGCCCCCATTTATCTTTAAAAGGCTGGATTCACCCAGGCTGGTGCCCACAGCTCTGTTACTTACAACGCAAATGCTGTCAGAGCAAGAGAAACCTTCAAAATCATCTGTCTGAGCCCCTAATTTTATAGACAAGGAAAATGTAGGCCTTTGAAATGGACTAATACCAACCGAGCCCTTTGTAGGGCCAGGGCCCTCAGCTAAGTTTTACACATTATCTCAGTAATCCCAGCACACACCTGTGAGGGGGTGCCATTTTCACCCGCATTCTGCAGATATGAAGAATGAGACCAGAGTGGTAGAGTGGCCGGCTCAAAGTCACCCAGCTCATAAGTGCCAGAGCTGGGACTAGAACTCAAGTCGTCTGACTTGGCCTGAGTCAAGACATAACCACAAGGCCACAAAGTGAGGTACTGGTAAAACCAAGACCAAAACCCAAATCCTGGCCAGGAACACTGGCTCACGCCTGTAATCCCAGCATTTTGGGAGGCCGAGGTGGGCAGATCACTTGAGGCCAGGAGTTCGAGACCAGCCTGGTCAACATGATGAAACCCCGTTTCTACTAAAAATACAAAAAAATTAGCCAGGGCTGGGCGCAGTGGCTCACACCTATAATCCCAGCACTTTGGGAGGCCGAGGCGAGCGGATCACTTGAGGTCAGGAGTTCAAGACTAGCCTGGCCAACATGGCGAAATCCCATCTCTACTAAAAGTACAAAAATTAGCCGGGCGTGGTGGCAGCTAATCCCAGCTACTGAGGAAGCTGAAGCAGGAGAATTGCTTGAACTTGGGAGACGGAGGTTGCAGTGAGCTGAGATCGTACCACTGCACTCCAGCCTGGGTGACAAAAGCAAGACTCTGTCTCAAAAAAAAAAAAAAAAAAAATCCTTTGACTCACAGTCCAGTACTTTTTTTTTTTTTTTTTGAGACGGAGTCTCGCTCTGTCACCCAGGCTGGAGTGCAGTGGCGTGATCTCAGCTCACTGCAAGCTCCACCTCCCAGGTTCACACCATTCTCCTGCCCCAGCCTCCCGAGTAGCTGGGACTACAAGCTCCCGCCACCACGCCTGACTAATTTCTTTTATTTTTAGTAGAGACGGGGTTTCACCGTGTTAGCCCTGATGGTCTCGATCTCCTGTCCAGTACTCTTTTAACTGTTTCAAGCACCACTTGGTCCCCAGGAAGCACTGCTGTTTGGGCCCACGGACTCCAACAAAACCAGCTGCAGATCTCAAGGGGGAATGCACAGCTGAGGGCAAATCCACCCTGGGAAGATGCCTCCAATATACCACAGTCGTCTCTGTAGGCATCAGGGCATCCTACGGCTACCCTCCAAGCCTAAGCCACAGCCTTCCTGGCTGTATGCTGGCCTCTCTTGCTACACACAGCCCTCTCTGCACAACAGAGGCTGCGGAGTTTGTGCACAGCCATCCTGGTAGTGCCCACTCCAACCCTCCCTTCAACCAGTCCCTCCCTTCCAGCCCAGTGCCAAAGTTCAAGTGCTCACCAGCCTCATCCCCAGCAAGGGCCTCACCTTTCTTCTTGATCATGGCTTCCAACATCTTGTCTTCCTCTTCCTCCCTGAAATAAGCAGCAGCAGTTAAGCTGGGCGTGGTGGCTCACACCTGTAATCCCAGCACTTTGGGAGGCCAAGGTGGGTGGATCACCTGAAGTCAGGAGTTCGAGATCAGCCTGGCCAACATGGTGAAACCCCGTCTCTACTAAAAATACAAAAAGTAGCTGGGTGTGGTGGCTCATGCCTGTAATCCCAGCTACTCGGGAGGCAGAGGTAGGAGAATCGCTTGAACCTGGGAGACAGAGGTTGTAGTGAGCTGAGGTTATGCCATTGCACTCCAGCCTGGGCAACAAGAGTGAAACGCTGTCTCAAAAAAAAAAAAAAAAAAGCAGCGGCAGCTGAGAGTCCTACGGGAGGAAGGAGCAGACGCCCTCTCTGTCCACACAGGGCTGAGCAACGGTGCACTGGGATCGCTGGTAGGAGGGCAGGGCTGGCCTGGCCTGAGGCGTGGACTGTGTCTTTGGCTCTCCAGGGAGCTGCCCCACCCATGAGGCCCAGAGCCTGACCTGCTCTGGCCCTGCCCCCAGGACCCCCCACCCCTGGCCATGTCACCTCTGCCGGTCCTCATCCAGGCAGTTGATGATAGCGTTGCGCTGCTCAATGAGGGTCACAAGCTCCTGCATCAGCACCTTCTCCCGGGCCCGGTCCTCCTCCGTCCAGTCCTTTTCTGCCCAGGGAGAAAAGTTAGGGGGCATGAGTGGTAGGAAAGCCCTCTTCCTCCCCCAGGCCACCAGGAGCCACTGCCTAAGTGCAGCAGGCCAGCCCCATGCTAAATACCATGCAAGAAACTAAGAGTGCAGAAGGGAAGGGCCCCGATAGGTGGGGCTTACAAGTTCTTTTTTTTTTTTTTTTTTTTTTTTTTTTGAGATGGAGTCTCACTCTGTCGCCCAGGCTGGAGTGCAGTGGTGCGATCTTGGCTCACTGCAGGCTCTGCCTCCCGGGTTCACGCCATTCTCCTGCCTCAGCCTCCCGAGTAGCTGGGACTACAGGCGCCTGCCACCACGCCCGGCTAATTTTTTGTATTTTTAGTAAAGACAGGGTTTCACCATGTTGGCCAGGATGGTCTCGATCTCCTGACCTCGTGATCCACCCGTCTCGGCCTCCCAAAGTGCTGGGATTACAGGCGTGAGCCACCACGCCCGGCCAGGGCCTACAAGTTCTTAGGGAAAAGAAGGTTGTGACAGAAGAGACCAAGGACACCAGGCTGCCTACCAAAGAGCCCTGCAAGGGGCCCCAGCAGGGCCAGCACAGCACCTGCTGCAAGAACAGGGCAGCACCAAGGGTCTCATGCTCATGTTCATTCATCCATTCAACAAATGTTCACTAGGTGGCTTCTGGCGGGAGGCAAGATTCAGGAGGGACAGAGTGGGGCAGGGGCGAGGAGACAACAGGGAACCCCAGGGCTCCTCCAGCAGGAGAAGCAACACAACCCAAGTGACATACTGGGACATTTATCCAAGGCTGTGGAGGAAGGTAGACTAGAGGGGATGCTGGGGGCAGGGAGCCCAGCAGGAGGCTCCCCTGAAGCTGGGCACACCTGCTGCCCCTCCTGCCTCCTTTCCTCTCAAGGCCCCAGCCAACCCACAGGACCACCCCCAGGGGCCCACTGGGGCCCTAGTATTTCCCCCTCCCCCGGCCTGCAGGCTCCAGGGATGAGTGCCCACACCTGGCCTTCCCTCCACAACATCTACTGCCACAGGCTTCCCTGACTTCAAATAAATATCCTAGGCCGGGCCCGATGGCTCACGCCTGTAATCCCAGCACTTTGGGAGGCCGAGACAGGTGGATCACCAGAGGTGAGGAGTTCGAGACCAGCCTGGCCAAATGGTGAAACCTCGTCTCTACTAAAAATACAAAAATTAGCGGGGTGTGGTGGCACACACCTGAAATCCCAGCTACTAGGGAGGCTGAGGCAGGAGAATTGCTTGAACCTGGGAGGTGGAGGTTGCAGTGAGCTCAGATCACGCCACTGCACTCCAGCCTGGGCAACAGAGAGAGACTGTCTCAAAAAAAAAAAAAAAAAAAAAGTAAATATCCTTAGCCAAGCGTGGTGGTGGGCGCCTGTAATCCCAGCTACTGGGGAGGCTGAGGCAGGAAAATCGCTTGAACCTGGGAGGCGGAGGTTGCAGTGAGCTGAGTTCACGCCATTGCACTTCAGCCTGGATGTCACAGTGACACTCCATCTCAAAAAAATAATAGGCCGGGTGCGGTGGCTCACGCCTGTAATCCCAGCACTTTGGGAGGCCAAGGTGGGTGGATCACAAGGTCAGGAGATCGAGACCATCCTGGCTAACATGGTGAAACCTGGTCTCTACTAAAAACACAAAAAATTAGCTGGGCGTGGTGGCAGGCGCCTGTAGTCCCAGTTACTTGGGAGGCTCAGGCAGGAAAATGGCGTGAACCGGGAGGCAGAGCTTGCAGTGAGCCGAGATCGCGCCACTGCACTCCAGCCTGGGCGACAGAGTGAGACTCTGTCTCAAAAAAAAAATAAATAAATACCCCCCCAAAATAAATAAATAAATATCCTGAAGCCCCCTCAGCCACTGCCCCTTTCCCCTATGGCCTCACCTTGCCAAAATTGAGGAGCAGGTGGCCCAACCTGGTTCTGGGGACAGAGCAGGGCCTCCAAATCACCACCCAAGTTTGAATCCCACTTTGCCATTTCCCATATCTGGGGCCTGGGTAAGTTATGTCCCCAGTCTACACGTGGGGAAACAGACTCAGGGACATGAAATCTTTGACCAGTGTCACACAGTGAAGGTGGAGCTGGTATTTGAACCTGGCAGCCTGATGCCCCCAAGCAATGGCCCTCATGGTGTACTGTACTCGGGGCCTCATACACCAGCTTCACCTTCCAAAAGCAACATCCGGGACAGGCTGACAAGCCCGGGACGCACAGCCACCGCACAGGGGCTGGAAAAGCCACAGTAAGCCCTGGAGCCGGGCTAGCCAGGGAGGCAGAGGAGCCGTGCCCGCTCTGGCCACAGGGCGCCGCTGTGGCTCTGAGTGGTGGTGGCCACGCCCCAGCCTCCTGCAGAGTTGGGAGTGACTCACACAAGGCAGTGGAAGCCTGGGACATTCTGTGGCTTCCCCTGGGACACTCCAGCCTCCCAAATTCCCCAGTCAGTAGACAGTTCCCCTGCCACCATCCCCACAGTCTGGAGGGGCTGTGTGTGCAGGGACAGCCCCAGATCAGAGACATGGATGGAAGCCCAGCCCCGTCACCAACAGCCAAGTCCCTTGACCTCTCTGGCCCTCCACTTCCCATCTGTCAAGATGGCCCTTGCCCAGGGCTGGCACCATGCCTGAGCCATAAGAAAATGGTCAAAAGCCTTGGCTCCCAACTCTGGAATCTCCACAGTCCTGGGGTCTCTGCCTGCAGCTGCGGTTCACTGCATTCCACGGTCACAGGGCATGTGAGGAGCCCTCCTCACCAAACCCCAACTCAGCCACATGATAACCATCAGCCATCAGCCCTTCAGAGGGTACAGAGTCCACATCCACTGTCTCCTGGTCCCAAGAACACCCGAGGACGTGGGGACCTTCATTCCCATCTTACAGTTGAAGCCACTGAGGCTCAGTGAGGCCAAGAATCCTGCCCAAGGTCACACAGCAAGTTAGTGGTAGAAGAACGAACAGTCTGACCCACGCACAAAACAGGCTGGGCTGGTCCTGGGCCTGATCTTCATTCACTGAGAGCCTGTCATCCCTGGTCCCCCGGACGTCCACACCCTACACTGTCTGTGCGGTTCCTTCTCCTACCACAGCCCCAGCCAGCTTACTGCCTGTTACAGTCTCTCCCATCCTTGGGGGTGACCCAGACAGCCCTGCCCCGCACCTCCTCCTCTGGCCCTGTCCCCAGTCTGCCTGTGCATCCCACTGGGGTTTTGTCCGCCCGCTCCCCCACTCGTCCGTGTCACCAGGCCCCAGGGCAGGTGCCAGGGGAGTGCCAGTGGCTGCACTCACCTGGCTTATTGAGGAGGCACCGGAGCTCATACTCGACATCAGCCTGGCGCTGCTCCAGGTTCTGCTGCTTGAAGCTAGGGGTGGGAATAAGGTGACTCTTAACAATTCTGCCCGAGCCCCGGCTGCCCTGCCCTGCGCTGTTACTGATGAGGGAAGAGGGTAAGGGTTCTCCATTCTAAGCTCTACGGATTCCAGGGAGGGATGCCCCAGGCGGGGGGACTCACACATAGATGAGCTCGGACTCTCGCCGCACCAGTAGGTGCTTCTCGTGGATGAGCTTGAACCAGTCCACCAGCATGTCATCCTCACGGCCCTCTGGAAGCCAGATACCCACTGAGGCCAGGGCTGGCTGCCATGCCTGGCTCAGTTCCCCGGGGAATAGAGGCTCCTGCCCCCAGCCCCACCCAGCATGCCCTCCCAGCCGCTCCCGCACCATTCAGGCCGCCACGCAGCTTCTCCTCCAGCAGCACCCCACGGTGCTCCAGGGCATCCAGCCGGCGCTCAATGGTGTCCATCTCTCCATGGATGTCCTCCTCAGGGATGTACTGGTCAGCCTGGACCTGCCCAACAGCGCCTGGTCACCTGACAGCCAGCCAAGCCCTCCCCTGCCTGGTTGCTGCCAGGAGCCTTGCCCTCTTCTCTGGCCAGCATTGGCCACTGGTGGCTCCAGGGCCCGGGCCCTGTCCCCCACCCCAGCATGGTAAGAAGGCAGGGTCCCAGTGGGGAAGGGGCCAGTGTGGGGACAGCCACAACCCTGCATGCCACTGGTCCCAGCACCAACAGACACTCCAGAAGGTGGCATGACTCCCTGCCCTTCACGGAAACGCCTCTTCTCTGCCACTCCAGAAAGGGTATCACAATGTCAGTGAGAGTGACCTTATTACAGAGATAAACTTGAGAACACTCTAATCAGCTTAAGTAGCAGTGTTATCATGAGTGCTTGATACTTGAACTTGTTAGTAACAAATTAAACGCACCACCCACTGCTTTTGGTGGTGAAGGGCTGATCTGCTCCAAATCCCTCCAGGATGCAAGCTAGACCTTCCAGTTGGGCCGCCAAGAGTGCTCTCTTGAGCATCTGAGGCCCGCTGCCCAGCCAGCCAGCCTCCTTAGAGTCCCAGGGGAAGCCTGCAGCTGCAGAGTGGGGGTTGCCAGCCCAGGCCAGCCTGGTCTCGGGGGGCTCCCAGCTGGTACCTTGCGTTTGATGAGTGGAAAGCCGTGTCCAGGGGCAGGTGGCCTCACTGGCTTGGATCCCTTGGTGGCCTTCTTTGTGGCTGGGGACGCTGCAGGCGATGGCTTCCGGTTAAAAGGATTCTCCTTGCAGGAGGACTAAAGGGAAGGAGACGTGACAGAGGGTGAGCCTGGGAAGAGGGCACGTGAGACCCCAGCAGCCTCATATTTGGGAACATGGAAAGCAGGCCAGCACTCCAGGGCCAGCAGGACCCAGGCAAAGAGACAGTCTCCTTGAATTCCGTCTCTGATGCACTCAGTCATTCAACAAACATTTCCATTTCCAAAGCTCTTCCCGTGTGTCAGTTACTGCACTGGATACTTTTTACACTTTTTGGAGACAGTCTCACTCTGTCACCAGGCTGGTATGCAGCTGTGGCATAACCACGGCTGCATTGCAGCCTCAGCCTCCTGGGGCTCAAGCAATCCTCCCAGCTCAGCCTCTCCAGAAGCTGGGACTACAGGCTTGCACCACCACACCTGGCTAATTTTTTGTATTTACTTTTTTTTTTTTTGTAAAGACAGGTTCTCACTTTGTTGCCCAGGCTGGTCTCAAACTCCTGGGCTCAAGTGATCCTCCTGCCTTGGTCTTCCAAAGTGCTGGGATTACCACATCTGGCCTTTTTATACATTCTTGTTTAATTCTCCCAACCACCCTGCCAAGTGGATATTACAATGCCCATTTCACAGCTGAGTAAACTCAAGTTCAGAGAGGTTGTCATTTGCTCACGGCCACACACTTCCCATGAGCCCAAGCTGGGATGAGAATCTGTCTGTTTCAGGGCCTGGGCAGCCATCTAGCATTGAGGGGTAGTGGTTAGAACCTTGCCCATGTGGCAGGCAGTGCCCTAGTGTGCCCCAGTGGTGGGGGTACCTGGCTGTGCTAGCCTCAAAGAGGGCAGGGGTTTCCCTAGAAACACAGAATGGCATTGGGTTTAGGGCAAGACAGAGCTATGGTAGTTCATTTGGGCCTCATAACCACTCTCCCCGCTGGGGACTCTGAGGCTCAGAGAGGTGAAGTTCCTCACCCAGGGTCACCCAGCCAGGAAGTGTTTGACCAGCAGATGGAGTCAGAGGGTACCTCCCTCCCTGCCAGAGAAAGATCTCATCCTCTGCTGCACAGCCCAGTACCCACACACCCAGAGCCCAGGCTCTGCATCCTTCCGTGCCTCTGGGGAGACCCCTGCCCTCTCTGAGGCCAGGGCACAGGCCGGGCAGCCCCACCACCAGGGCACGGCAAGGCCCTGCCCACCACACGGGCAACGTCACTATTTCCCAACCACTCTTCCCAGCTCATTGGAAACAGACGTCACTGTGAGCCCCTTACAGAGGCCTCACCTGAGACCTGGGATGCTCCAAGAAGCACTGACCCAGCTTTCCCTCGGCAGCTGCGGAGCAGGTGGAGGCCTGTGCCAGCCCAGGGAGAGAGGCTCTTGGGGTGGGAGCTGCTCTGGGGTTTCTGAAGCAGGGAGGGTGCTGGGGCCCAGGTCTGGGCACAGCAAGGAGCCAGGGCTTGGCTCCCACAGGGCAGCACCCACCCAATGACCCAGGGTGGCACCCCAAGGCCCCCACTGCCTCTGAAAGTCTCCCCTAATCCTGGGGTGACAGTGGGACAGGGGTTCCCCACAAGCAAGTGCACCTGGGGTTCTGCCCCCTCCCTCTAACACACCCAGAGGGGCCAGCAGAGCCAAGCAGCCCAAAGCCCCTGAGCCCCTCAAAGGTTTTCAGCCTTTTCTCAGCCCCAAAACTTCAGACCAATATTCACACAGCCCAGGACACGAAACACGAGAATCTGAAGGTGACCCACCCCCGTGCCCTCCACCACCAAGGAACTAGGGGGTCTTTCGAGCACTCAGGACACTTGGTGCCGCCAGCCCCTCACCATCTGCGGGAGCCTGAGGCCCAGAGGAGGATGGGGCCTGCTCAAGGACACATAGCAGGTGGGAGGCAGAGCCAGAATCAATGCCCAAGAGGCTCTTGCCGGGGCCAGGGAAGGTTCAATGATGCCTGAGGCACATGGGCAGGGTCAGGCTACAACTTCAGCTGCCCCACAAAGGCTGTCCTGCCACCCTCTACCTGGGGCCAGATGAGCCTTGGGAGCTCAGAGGCCTGCAGAGCGTTGGGCCATCCAAAGGCGCTGTGGCTGCAAGAGAGGGCCCTCATGAACTGGGTGCCCAGAGGAAAGTACTGAGCCCAGGCAATCCCCAGGTTCTCAATATGGGGCTGAGAAATAGGTGAGCCCACAGCACACAGCATACCTGGAACAGGAGCAGCCCGGATGGGTGCCCAGCCAGAACCTCCCCATGCCTATGTCACCTGAGAAAAGACAGAGCCCAGCAAGGGAGCAGGAGGACAGGATAGGGCCACGTCTGCTCTCCTCAGTAAACACCCCTCATGGCACACAACGGAAGCGCCCAGGAAAGCTGTGTGTCCTGGGTCCTTCTGCCTGTTGGGGGCTGACCCCCTGCCCGCTACAAACTCCACACACAGCAGCATGTACATTATAGCACCTCCCCCTGACCTGGCCGGGAGCGCCCTGGGGACAGGGACCACTATGTCCACATGACCTGTGGAGCCCAGGCAGCCATGCACACGGGAGGCATTCAGAGACCCCAGCTCCCCTGTTCCATGGCGGGGAGACCCAGGTCTCTGCAGAAGGGAGTGAATCCCTCCCCTCTGTGCTCTACTCTAGGTCACCTTCCAAAATGCCCATTATGCCTATCTCCCTGAGCAGATCGTGAGCCCCTGGAGGCCAAAGACAGGGTCTTTTTTTTTTTCTGAGACAGAGTCTCATTCTGTTGCCCAGGCTGTGGGCCATCTCAGCTCACTACAACCTCCACCTCCCAGGTTCAAGCAATTCTCCTACCTCAGCCTCCCGAGTAGAAGGATTACAGGCGCCTGCCACCACACCTGGCTAATTTTTGTATTTTTAGTAGAGATGGGGTTTCACCATGTTGGCCAGGCTGGTCTCAAACTCCTATCCTCAAGTGACCTGCCTGCCTCAGCCTCCTAAAGTGCTGGGATTACAGGTGTGAGCCACCATGCCCAGCCAGGATAGGGTTTTAATACAACTCTGCCCAGGATCTGGCATCAGTAGAGTCTGAGTGAATGGAAGAGCGGACAGACAATACGGGATGACTGGTGGCTGGTGAGTGGAACCCAAATAGGCAAGTGGAGGGGATGGGAGGCAAACAGGGGCCCTGATACATAAGACCTGGGAGGCTATGTTTGTGGACAGGTGGATAGATAGGTGGGAGCTCTGGCAGATGGATGGAAGCATGGACAGACGGGTTTGTGCCTCATTGGACAGAGTGGGTAATGGGTAGATAGACTGGCCAAGGCCACTCAGGAAGTCAGAGGCCAGTAAAGATAGAAAAGGCCCTAGACGGCCGGGGGCAGTGGCTCACGCCTGTAATCGCAGCACTTTGGGAGGCCAAGGCGGGTGGATCGTGAGGTCAGGAGATCGAGACCATCTTGGCTAACACGGTGAAACCCCGTCTTTACTAAAAATACAAAAAATTAGCTGGGCATGGTGGCGGGCACCTGTAGTCCCAGCTACTCGGGAGGCTGAGACAGGAGAATGGTGTGAACCTGGGAGGCGGAGCTTGCAGAGAGCCGAGATCACGCCACTGCACTCCAGCCTGGGTGACAGAGCGAGACTCTGTCTCAAAAAAAAAAAAAAAAAAGAAGGCCGAGCGCGGTGGTTCATGCGTGTAATCCCAGCACTTTGGGAGGCTGAGGCGGGCGGATCACGAGGTCAGGAGATCGAGACCATCCTGGCTAACAGGGTGAAACCCCCACTCTACTAAAAATACAAAAAATTAGCGGGGCGTGGTGGTGGGCGCCTGTAGTTCCAGCTACTTGGGGGCTCAGGCAGGAGAATGGCGTGAACCCAGGAGGCAGAGCTTGCAGTGAGCCAAGATCGCGCCACTGCACTCCAGCCTGGGTGACAGAGAGAGACTCCATCTCAAAAAAATTAAGAAAAGGCCCTGGACATTTCTGCCCTGAGACCAGACCCGCATCCACTAGAGAGGATGTCACTTTTAGTGAGGGTGAGGGGGCACTCACCTTTACCTGCAGCTGTGGGGACGAGCTTCCAGGGGAAGGCACCGGGCTCCTGTCTCCAACCAACAAGAGAGGCGTTGGGGTGGCACCACTGCAGGGCTTGGCTGGCTGGGGACCTGAGCTGCCCCTGGTCCTGGGGGCAAGGCCAGGGCTGGCTTGAGGCATTTGTTCCACTCTAGGCTCCACTAGTTCCCCAGAGGAGGCCAGGGAGGAGTTGGTAGAGAGGCTGACAGGGTTTCCAGGGGTACCAGGGGCATGGACAGCAGGCTCTGAGGAGCTCTTGGGCACAGCTGGCGGCTCCAGAAGCTCCGCACCTGCAGTCTGGCTGGCGCTCTCAGACGACAGGCTCTCCACGCTGAGCGCTGGTGATGGTGTGGCCGAGGGCGGCTCCGAGTGCGAGAGGCGGGAGGCGTGGAGAGCTGTGCGGACGAGCACCAGGACACCTCACAAGGGGAACACCACAAGGGCTTCCAGCCCCACCTCCCGGCTCCACTCTCAACAGAGCCGCAGGCAGCCCCGGAAACCCAAGCCCTCCACATCGAGACAGGGCCAAGGCCCAGGGAACAGCAAACGCCCGGCAGGACAGAAGTCATGAGGTGCATCCAGCCACCCGAGTCCAACCCGCCCGCCTTGCGTTCTGCCTGCTGCCTCCACTTCCCCACACTCCCCATAGCCCCCATGAGGGCACCCACAGCAAAACCACCCTGGGAATGCCAGAGGAAGAGAGGTGGCCCCTCCTCTGCCCCTGATCTGCAGTGCGGAGGCAGGGGAGAGGAGCACGCAGCCCTCGCAGCCACCAGCTCTGGGACAGGCACTGCCGGGCACCAATTTATCTCCTCGTGGCTGATGGATATGATGCTTCCAAACACATTATCTGCATTTTCCAGATGAGGCAACAGGCTTAGAGAGGAGGGGGCACTCGCCCCAGCACGGGCTGGGACTGAATCCACTGTATCTGACTCCAGAGCTCATGCTCCTCTGCTGTCCCCTGAAGCTGCCCACCACTTCCACCCAGACAGGCCACCCTCAGCTGGGGTCCCAGGGCTCCGCTCAGACCCCCTGAGCACCTGCCTCTGCCAGCTCTGGCATGCTCTTGCCCCACTGTGAGAGGGGGTCCCATGGAACTCTCAGAGGCGGCCAGACCCAGCCATGGTGAAGGTTAGGGCCAAAAACCCAGCTCAGGGTATCAGAAGACTGGGAGAAGGTGAGGGCCAAAAACTCCAGCGTTCCTGGGTGAGGGGGGAAGCACTGGGCGGAGGAGGCCCAGCAGCCTGGAACTGGGCCACCATGTCACATGGAGGACTGCAGACAGACTCAGGGACAGTCAGAGTCATTACACCTGGTCACACATGGCCAGGTGAGAGCCCAGGTCGCTCAGGAACTGCAGCGTCAGTGACAGAGTTAGGCAGGATTCAAGCAAACGCCTCCTTTCCATGAGCCCCTCGCTGCACTGAGCACACCACTAGACAGCACGTTTAACGAGCACGACAGGGAGGGTGAAGAGATGGACTCGGGCCAGACTCCGTGGGTTCAAATCCTGCCTCTACTGCTTAAGCACTGAGAGGCTTTAGGCAAACTACTTAGCCTCTCTGTGCCTCAGTCTCCTCACCTGCAAAGTGGAGGTGACGATACCTGCTCACAGGTTTGCTCTAGGATTAAATGAGAAGTCACCCATGAAACACGTGGTGCCTGGCCTGGGAGGCTCTGCCTCACCACACCCCCTCCCCAGGCCCGGACCCCACCCCCGAGTTCCGACTGTCAGGAGAGCTCCAGGAAAGGCACTCACCCAGTGGGGACGCGCTGGGTGCGCGCGGGGCAGGGCGCTTCTTTGTCTTGGGGCTGCTGGTAGGGGTGATGCCGTACCAGGGGTGCAGGGACTTGGGTGTGGACTCCGGGTGGCCCAGGGCAGGGCTGGTGGCCAGGCTGGGTGCAGCTGGAGCCTCTTCCTCCTTGTCCTCCTCCTCCTCCTCAAAGGGGTTATAGGGTTTGGACTCCAGGCTGGCCGCTGGGCTCGGCTGGGCCACCTCCTCGGTGCCTCCATTCTCCACCTGCCTGCCGTCCTGGTTTGGTGGCCCCGGGCTGCTGCCTGGGGGAAGTGGGGCTGGCTTCTTCTTTGGTTCTGCCTGCACCAGCGTGATCCATGGGGGGTCCTTCCTGGGGGCTGGTGTCCTGGACGGAGGGGGGAAGCAGCAGAAACCATTAGCAGAGGCAAGGGTCAGCTTCCTTCTCTCTCTAGACAGTTTTGACTCTACTTCAAAGGGGGTGGATGAGAAACGGCTGTTTCCCTTCTCCCACCCCCAGTCCATGGGGCCAGTCTGAAATGGACTGTTACAGTCACAGCCTTTGAGGCCCAGAGAATGTGAACCTTCAAGTCACAGAGCTGCTGTTAACCCAGCCCAGGAAAGGATCGACGAGGGGCTCTGCCACCTACAATCCATGTACCCTGGGAAAGTCACCTGCCCTCCCTCTGTATTAGTCTCCCTTTCCACTCAATGGGGACTTTAATAATCCTTGCCTCACAGGGTTGGTGTAAGGATGCAGTGAGCTATGGAGTCTAGCACTGGGCGGGGCACTGGGGCACCTGCTCAGTGCCAGGGACTCAGTAAACGTTAACAACTGGCACAGCCACGGCCCACCTGGCTCCCTACAGACCGAACACATGGGGGAAGCATGGCCCTCAAATAACAGCTGAAGTACATGTCCTCCACGTGAAGCAGGGTCCCGTGCTGCAGGACCTGAGGGACTGGTGCTACAGCTGAGCTTTTCCAGGTCTTTCTATACTCTGCTGCTAAGCCTCTATAATCAAGCCTCGGCCTCCCATGTTACAGGGCAAAGGAGCCTTGGAGAGGCGACGGGTACCAGAGGTGGCTGCCTGCACCGGGCACTGCCCACAGGAGCAGGGACCTGGGGAGGGGGCCAGGCGCTGGCCGCAGGAATCCCGGGGTGAGCCTCAGGAGAAGGGGTGTGGGCCCAGCTCTCCTTCCCCTCCTGAGCCCCGCCCTGCCCATCCACAGGAAGCCTCTCTCCCTACCCGGCCCCAGAGTACCCTGATTCCCACCACCAGGACCTCCAAAGCAGGAAAGCCCCTCAGGGATCAACATACCCCTCGGACGGCTTCGGTGTCCCCCTCGGCTTGGGGACGGGCAGTTCGTGCAGTCTCCCTAGATGGGAAAGGAGAGTGAGCCAGGCCTTCATGGGCAGCAGGAGGTGGGAACCCAGGGAGCCAGCCACAGCACCTGCCTCCCCAGGAGCGCCCCACCTTCCTTCTGGCACCCTCGCACCTCCCCAGGCCAGCCCATGGAGATTAGATAAGCACCCAGGTGCCTGAGAAGAGTCAGGGGTCAAGGCCAGGCCACCTGAGATCCCGTTTGCATTTCATTTGAGAAGAAACCCAAATCCCCTCAGACACCCCCCGCCAGTGTGGGCAGAAAACATCATCTCAACTCAGCCAGGGAGCCACCTCCTCCTGGAAGTCCTGGACTCCCAAGTGTCCTCTGTGAATCCCACAGCAGCCCCTGTTCCCCTCCTTCCAACTTAGCAAGACTTCCACAATCCACTGAAACCCTTGCATCTGTGCCTGTCTCCACCTCAACGCTGGGAGCACCCTGAAGGCACAGATAGGCCTGAACAGTAATCTGTGTCCCCAGCGGTCAGCTCAGATCCAGCCTCCACGAGAGCTGAACAAATAGAATGTTCTGGTGCAAGTCGCAGGGTGACCCTGGGAGTCTCTCTCCCCGTGGCCACCAATGCCTTCCCTAATGGAATGATAAGGGCTGCCCAGCAGCCTTATACAAGGAGTCTCAATCCTACAAGCTCACGGAAACCCAGGGAGGTCATCTGGGAGCATTCCACAATGTGGGGTTGGGGGAGAATGCACCCACAGAATGGGCCAGGGGTCTCCACTGCAGCTCACACTGGCTCCGGGGCCCACCTGACCCCTCTGCTCTCCCCCAAGCCCCTGAGCTCTCCCCTTCTAGACACAGACAAGCATAGAGGCTGGGCATGGAGGTCACCTGCAGTGTGCCTGTGGATGGGCCAGGACACACAGGAAGGACACCAATGTGCAGAGTCCCAGAGAGCTCGGGGACACACGGGCACATGCAGAGTGGCACTTACTACACACCCTGAAACTAAAGCCCACAAGAACAGATGCAAAAGAGCACATGCAGAGGGAGGCAGTGTAAGGGCGGGGCCTGGGTCTGTTTTGTTTGCACCGTCCCAGCATGGAGAACAGAGCACGGCAGAGGCTGCAGGAACTCAGCATTTGTGGCAGGAATTAATATCCTCAGAAACAGGCCAGGCATGGTGGCTCAGGCCTTAATCCCAGCACTTTGTGAGGCCAAGGCGGGCAGATCACCTGAAGTCAGGAGTTCGAGACTAGCCTGGCCAACATGGTGAAAACCCATCTCTACCCAAAAATACAAAAATTAGCCAGACATAGTGGTGTGCACCTGTAGTCCCAGCTACTTGGGAGGCTGAGGCAGGAGAATCGCTTGAACCTGGAAGGCAGAGGCTGCAGTGAGCCGAGATTGTGCCATTGCACTCCACCTGGATGACAGAGTGAGATTCCGTCTCAAAAAAAATAAAAAGAGCCCGGCACAGTGGCTCATGCCTGTACTCCCAGCACTTTGAGAGGCTGAGGTGGGCAGATCACCTGAGGTTGGGAGTTCGAGACCAGCCTGGCCAACATGGTGAAACCTCATCTTTACTAAAAATACAAAAATTAGCCAGGCTGTGGTAGCCTGTAATCCCAGCTACTCAAGAGGCTGAGGCAGGATAATTGATTGAACCCGGGAGGCAGAGGTTGCAGTGAGCCGAGATCGCACCACTGCACTCCAACCTGGGTGACAGAGTGGGATTCCATCTCAAAAATAATAATAATAGGCTGGGCACAGTGGCTCACGCCTGTAATCCCAGCACTTTGGGAGGCCGAGGCAGGCAGATCACCTGAGGTAGGGAGTTCAACACCAGCTTGACCAACATGGAGAAACCCCGTCTCTACTAAAAAAAAAAAAAAAAAAAAAAAAAAAAATACAAAATTAGCCGGGCATGGTGGCGCATGCCTGTAATCCCAGCTACTCGGGAGGCTGAGGCAGGAGAATCGCTTGAACCCGGGAGGTGGAAGTTGCAGTGAGCCGAGGTTGAGCCACTGCACTCCAGCCTGGGGGACAAGAGCAAAACTCCATCTCAAAAAAAAATAAATAAATATATAATAACCTCAAAAACACAGGCAGGCCCCAACACAGCACAGCACACAATGGCACAGATGGAGAGGGGCCCACCAACACTCCCAGACACACAGACTTTTCAATAGACAGTGCACTGCCACCCGGTGCCCCCTGCCCCGACTGTACCCTGCTCACCGTTCACCAGGCTGCTGCTGCCAGCCTGCTCCACCAGGTTCTCCTGCTGCAGACTGGAGCGGGGCCGGGGCGTGGGGGGTGCTGGGGTGGTGCTCTCAGAGGCCTTCCTGGGGGCAGGGGTGGGGCGGCCAGCAGCGGGGCTGGCCAGCTCCTGTAGTTTGCCAGGAACCCGGGGCTTGGTAGGGATCTGGGGCCGGGCCTCAGGGCTGGCCTTGGGTCCATCGGCCTCAGCCCCTGCAGGAGCACTGGAGCTGGGGCCGCCTCCTGGAACATCCTTGGCATCTTCTGCGAGTTGCTGCTGGTGCTGCTGCTTTGGCTGTGAGAAGGGCCCAGGCCTGGTCCCCGACCGTGTCCCCGGGCCCAGCCTGGCACAGTGTTCTGCACACACAAAGGTGCCCTCCTCGGGCCCATTCTCATAAGCCCCAGGGAGCAGGGTGCTGGAGCACCGCCGACACCTGGCAGGGGACAGGACAGGGGTTCACTTAGCCAGGCAGCTGGGCCCAGGCACTGGCTACCCCTCCAGCCGCACCCAGGGCTGTCTCCTCCCTTCCCTCCTCCCAACTGCCAGCCAAGCTCCAGGCTCCATACCCTAGACTTCCCAGAGGATAAAGAAAACAGTAACTGTCAGAAGCATAGTGGAACAATAAAATCACCAAATCACACGAAATCAGCAACAGAAATTGTGAAAAATGCCTTCAGTTTATGCTGCAAGAGGAAGAAGCAAAGGTCCCCCTGAGAGGTGGCATCCAGTGAGTGGCTGCATCCAGTAGTGGCTCAGGAAAATAAAGCAGTGGTTTTTACCCAATCAGGTGGTGTTTTGTGTTTTGTTTTCGTTTTGTTTTGTTTTGTTTTTTTGAGATGGAGTCTCACTCTTGTTGTCCAGGCTGGAGTGCAATGGTGCGACCTTGGCTCACTGCAACCTCCGCCTCTCGGGTTCAAGAAATTCTCCTGCCTCAGCCTTCCAAGTGGCTGGGATTACAGGCATCTGCCACAACACCTGGCTAATTTTTTTTGGCATTTTTAGTAGAGATGGAGTTTCACCAAGTCGGCCAGGCTGGTCTCAAACTCCCAACCTCAAGTGATCCACCTGCGTAGGCCTCCCAAAGTGCTGGGATTACAGGTGTGAGCCACTGCTTCCGGCTGTGTTTTGTTAATGAAATAGAATAAGATACAATGTATAAGACTGTATCATACAAGAAAGGCCAAATAGTGCTTTGTGAAACTCTCACTCCAGCTGTGCCTCTACTTACACAGTTTTATTTCAGATAAATATTTACATCTAGTCACAGTGTCAAGTGTATTTTTTACTAGGAGTTACTATAAAAAGTTTCTTTTTATTTTCGAGGCAGGGTCTCACTGTCACCCAGGTTGGAGTGCAGTAGTGCAGTCATAACTCACTGCAGCCTCAAACTCCTGGGCTCAAGTGATCCTCCTGCCTCAGCCTCCCAAATGCCTAAGACTACAGGTGCTTGCCACTACACTAGGCTAATTTTTTTTTTTTGAGACGGAGTCTCAGTCTGTCACCCAGGCTGGAGTGCAGTGGCGCGATCTCGGCTCACTGCAAGCTCTGCCTCCCGGGTTCACACCATTCTCCTGCCTCAGCCTCCCGAGTAGCTGGGACTACAGGCGCCCGCCACCAACATGCCCGGCTAATTTTTTTTGTATTTTTAGTAAAGACGGGGTTTCACCGTGTTAGCCAGGATGGCTTCGATCTCCTGACCTCGTGATCCACCCGCCTCGGCCTCCCAAAGTGCTGGGATTACAGACGTGAGCCATCGTGCCTGGCCTAATTTTTTTTTTTTTTAATTTTTTTGTAGAGATGAAGTCTCATTATGTTGCCCAGGCTAGTCTTAAACTCTGGGCCTCAATCGATCCTCCAGCCTCAGCCTCCGAAAGTGCTGGGATTATAGGCATGAGCCACCACCACACCCAGCTCCGGCCTGTAAAAAGTTTCTAAAACACTGCCCTGGTAGCCAGATGTGACTGTGTTGGTAGAGTCTGTTTCCTCCTCGAGATTTTTCCCCATGACACCCCAATTCTGCAGTCAGGTTCCAGGGTTCCAGCACCAGCTGCCCCCCACTCAGGGGCACACTCAACTAGATCAAGTGCGTGCTGCCAGTCCCGGCTTCCTTGACTGTTCAATTTCCTCTTTTGGTTTCATTTTTGAAACATATAAAATGTTTCCATGAATTTTCTAAGTTTTTTTTACTTTCCTTGCCGCTTATACCACTCTCTTAAAATCTGGCTTCCCTTGGAAGCCACATACTTAAAGCAAGTTGTTACTGTAATTTTTTAAAACTTCAAACAGGGCATGGTAGCACATACCTGTAGTCCCGATTACTTGGGAGGGTAAGACAGGAAGATCACTTGAGCCAAGGAGGTTGAGACCAGCCTGGGCAACATAGTAGACCCATCTTAAAAGAAAAAAAGATTTTTTTTTTTGAGACAGAGTCTCATTCTGTTGCCCAGGCTGGAGTGCAAAGGTGCGATCTCAGCTCACTGCAACCTCCACCTCCCGGCTTCAAGTGATTCCTGCCTCAGCTTCCCGAGTAGCCGGGATTACAGGTGCCCACCACCACGCCCAGCTAATTTTTGTATTTTTAGTAGAAATGAGGTTTCACCATGATCAGGCTGGTCTCAAACTCCTGACCTCAGGGTGATCCACCTGTCTCGGCCTCCCAAAGTGCTGGGATTACAGGCGTGAGCCACCATACCCGGCCAAAAAAATTTTTTTTAAGCTAAAATATTTCATTTTCTTTTTTCAATGGCCTTTTTTTTTTTTTTTTTTTTTTTTTTTTGAGACAGAGTCTCGCTCTGTCACCCAGGCTGGAATGCAGTAGCACGATCTCGGCTTCCTGTAACCTCTGCCTCCCGGGTTCGAGCGATTCTCCTGCCTCAGCCTCTCGAGTAGCTGGGATTAGAGGTGTGCACCACCATGCCCGGCTAATTTTCAATGGCTTTTAAAGTACACATGGCTTTTAAAGTACACATGGCTTTTAAAGTGCTCCTTCATCCTCATCCAGTATTTATCCTCAAAAAGCGTAGGCGCTGGAAGGAAAACACCTGTGCTCTAACCCTGTTTATGTCTCGAATCATGTGGCTGAGCAAGTGCTTTTCCCCTCACTAAGCCTTGGTTTGCTCATCAGTAAAATGGGGATAAGCCAGGGGCTCTGGTGTGAAGGGCCTGGCAAGGTGCCTGGCGCACTGTGTGTGCTGAACCCATGGTAGCCCCCTCCCTGGTTTCGGGGGTAACACGCGGCCCTGGCCACTCACCGGAAGCAGTGGCGGTGGTACAGCCTGCCGTCAGCCAGGTAGCGCTGCACCAAGTGCACATGCTGCTGGCAGGCTGCGCACGTGCTGCTGGGGGTCTGGCCGGTGCCCTGCTCTGACAGGCTGCCTGAGGAGAGCTCCTCGCCCTGCAGAGAACGAGGTGGGGGAGGTTGGGAGCAGGACATGGTCACCAGCCATCCTGTTCACATCACTGCCCTCTCCCTCCCTCCAACAGCCACCGTCACTCAAGTGTGCACCAGGCTTCGTGGTGGAAATGGACTTCATCAGGGCCCCAGGAGGGGCAGAGGGCAGGAGGCTGCCACTGTCTCCCAGGTGAGGAAGCCAAAGCCCAGAAAGGGGGAAAGCCTTGTTCAAGGTCACTGAGCCAGTGCGGAAACACGAAAATCCTGACTTCCGGTTTCTGAGGCTTCCCTCCCCCAAGGAAGGCAGCTCCTGGCTGTGCAGCCCCTTCCCCTTGGCGGCTCCTGCCCCCTCCTCCTCCCCTTTGGGGAGCCCCCCTGACAGGTTCCTGTCCTCCCAGGCCCACCTCAGCTGCCTTTTCTGTTCTCTCCTAGAACTGCCACGGATTTAAATCCCAGTTTCTCTACATCCAAGCACAGTGAACCTGAGCAAGCTGCTCAAGTGTGGGCTTGGGTCCCACCTGCAGAATGAAACTGTATAACCCCTGCCAGCCTCAGCCCCATGTACCCTCATGGGGCACCCACCCTGGGGCTAGCTCCCTCCAGCAAGGAGCAGATGGGAGCAGGAAGGGAAGGCCCTTTACACACTGTAAGGTGCTGTCCAGATGTGAAGGGCTGGTGTCACTTCCTCTAAGCCCTTCAAACAGGTGACTGGCAGTTGGCCCCCACTTCCTTACTAAGTAACCTTGGACAAATGACTAAACCTCGCTGAGCCTCAGTTTCCTCATCTGTATATCAGGGCCCATAATGCTGACCTCCCTGGGTTGTTGAGAGGATTAAAGGAAATCAAGCTGGGAAGTTTAAAGCTGTCTCCACAGGAATCAAGGGGAATCTTTGCTTTACTACGTGTGTAACTCCTGACAGTCCCATGATGGTGAAGTCAGCATTGTGGACTGCCCTCTCCCCCCTTGCCAGAGCTGGCATCTCCTGACCCCACCTGAGTCCTGGAGAAGGAGGTAGGGCTCCCTGCCCATAGAACGGGACTGGCCTCCTGACCC
Source organism: Gorilla gorilla gorilla (assembly GCF_029281585.2). Taxonomy (NCBI): domain Eukaryota; kingdom Metazoa; phylum Chordata; class Mammalia; order Primates; family Hominidae; genus Gorilla; species Gorilla gorilla. The sequence continues at coordinate 35,926,282 of NC_086018.1, read as the reverse complement.
ATGCCTCACTGCCCCAGTCAGGGACACCTGTTCCCAAAGCCAATAGGGCAGGGACAGAGAACAAACACCCTCTGAACACTGTCAGGGCTAACTTCCTCACATGACCCAGTCACTGCAATGATAGTCGTCCACATAACTCGCCCCCTCCACCCCTGGCCCTCCCACCTCTCCAGGTATCTGCCTACCTGAGCCACATCTTCTGGTTCCACTGGAGTGGGTGCTACAGATGGCGGGGAACAGGGTGCCAGGCCCTTTCTGGGTGGTGAGACACCAGCTGCCAAGAGATGAGAAAGGGGTCCTGAAGCAGGTGGAGATCCTGGAGTCCCAGGAGGTCCCAACCTGGCTGAAGATTTGAGACCTGTAGCCATCACCTAAAGGCAGACCACCTAATGCAGTGGGACAGGAGCTGGCTCCCGCTTCACGCGGGCCCAGGGACGCTTCCAGTTTTAAGCCAAGTGCTGAGGGCAAGCCATGAACCTCACTGAACCTCCATCAAATGGGGAGAGTGACTCCTACTGCACAGAGCCAATCCAAACAATGGCGCAACAGCACGATCACAGAACACAGCACCCGCGTGTGGCTGCACCAGCAGCTTCCCTGCCACCAGGGTAGAGGAGGTGAAGGAAAGGAAAAGAAAGGAACCACATGGTGCTGCCCTGACAGCTCAGGAAAGGCGCTGCCTCCTTGGGGTTGACAAGGAGCTGTCCTGCCTATCCCCAAGTGGGTATCGGGGGCCAGAACCCGGCCTGCACAACCCCTCACCAGAACAAACCCACCCACCCTGGGTTCCTCTAAGACTCAGCTCCTCAGGCTGGGCACAGTGGCTCACGCCTATAATCCCAGCACTTTGGGAGGCTGAGGTGGGCGGATCATTTGAGGTCAGGAGTTCAAGACCAGCCTGGCCAACATAGTGAAACCCCATCTCTACTAAAAATACAAAAATCAGCTGGACGTGGTGGTGCGCGCCTCTAATCACAGCCACTCAGCCACTCGGAAGGCTAAGGCAGGAGAATCGCTCGAACCTGGGAGGTGGAGGTTACAGTGAGTCGAGATCACGCCATTGCACTCCAGCCTGGGCAACTGAGCAAGACTCTGTCTTAAAAAAAGAAATAAATTCAACAACACTATGGTTGGTGCCAGGAGTGGCTCCAGCTGACTGGGGAGAGGCCCTTAGAAGCCACATGAAGAAGCTGGACTTCATCCTGACATTACTCCCCAACCCCTTTCTGATTTCCCATAGCCACTCGGCTTCCTTCACTCATGCCCTGGCTCCCTGAGCAGGCTGCAGCTCCTCCAGGGTGGGGGTCTGTCTGTTGTGCCCGGGGTCACTGGCACCCACTGAGCGTGGTGGCACAGCTGAACACTCAGCACAGCACCACGACATCTCAGCCAGGGGCAGGCTCCAAACTTACCCAGTCTGGTAAAAAGTCAAGGCTAGTCAAAGTCACTCTTGAAATGCCTCCACTCGCCCAGAAAGTACAGTACAGGACCATCTGGGGGAGTCGAACAGCCAGCTTTGCCTCCAGAGTTGGAACACATCACTGTTTCCTTTGCTTAAGCAGCAGATGGGATAAAAATGGTTTGCATTTAGGGGCTAAGTTGTATGAAAGGCACAAACTGTACCTTTTCTTTTTTATTACATAAGGCAGATTTATTAGAGAAGGTATGAAAATACACTGCGAGGCTGAAAATACAGGCAGCATAACAGAGAAAGGACTGTCTGCCACAAACTGTACCTTTATCAATGAGAATCCCTGCAGGGCGAGGGAGTGCCCATGCCCACACTCAGCACGGTAAGCTGCGCCCACCAGGGCTGCCCCTGCCCACCAGGCTGCCCAGAGAGGGCCAACGAATGAGCTGCGTACCACCAACAGCTGCCCACACCCCACCCACCCCACAGAGTCCCAGAGATGAGCTCAGTAGAGAGAGATTCAGGTTTGGCCACAAGGAAGGCTGCAGGCTAAGGCTGAATTGCGATTCTAAGGAATCCAGCTAAACGCTAATCAGTGAAATAAGAAGTAGTAAGAATACTAATCTTGGCTGGGCGCAGTGGCTCACACCTGTAATCCCAGCACTTTGGGAGGCCAAGGTGGGTGGATCACTTGAGGTGAGAAATCCCAGACCAGACCGGCCATCATAGTGAAACCCTATCTCTACTAAAAATACAAAAATTAAGCCAGGCGTGGTGGTGCGCACCTGTAATCCCAGCTACTTGGGAGACTGAGGCATGAGAATCGCTTGAACGTGGGAGGCAGAGGCTGCAGTCTGCCAAGGTTGTGCCACTGAGCTCCAGCCTGGATGACACAGTGAGACTCTGTCTCAAAAAAAAAAAAAAAGAATACTAATCTAAATAGGTGCCAAACACTGGTTTATACATTTCCTCATTTACTCCTCAAGTCAACCCTGTGAGATGGGTGTTATTCCCATCCTCACTGCAAAAGGGAAACTGAGGCAGAGTGGTTAAATAACTGACCCATGGTCACCCAAAGAGGAAATGGCAGAGTGAAAATTTTGAGTCCATGCTCTTAACCCCAACCTTAGACTGCCTCTCACCAGAGCCTCTGGGGTCTGGAAATACTTTCATTTTGTTTTCTATTAAAATATACATAATGTTATTTGTTCAATTATTTTAATCCCTAGTGTTACATCAGGGGGAAGGGGTATAAGATATTATTTTAATTTTTCTGCTTTTGCCATGTTCTAAATTTTCTTGTTTATTTTTTCTGTTTAGGGATGGGGTCTCGCTCTGTTGCCCAGGCTGCAGTGCACTGGCGTGATCATAGCTCACCGCAGCCTCGAACTCCTGGCCTCAAGCAAACGTCCCATCTCAACCTCCCAAGTAGCTAGGACTACAGGTGTGCCACCACTATGCCTGGTTAATTTTTTTATTTTTATTTTGGTAGAGACAGGTTCTTGCTATGTTGCCCAGTCTGGTCTCAACAGCAATCCACCTGCCTCGGCCTCCCAAAGTGCTGGGATTACAGGCGTGAGCCACTTCACCCGGCTCTTTTCTTTTTTTTTCTAAAGTTATTTATTTATGGCTGGGTATAGTGGCTCACGCCTGTAATCCCAGCACTTTGGGAGGCCGAGAAGGGTAGATCCCTTGAGCTTAGGAGTTCAAGACCAACCTGGGTAACATGGTGATACTCCACCTCTACAAAAAATATAAAAATTAGCTGGGTGTGGTTGCATGCACCAGTAGTCCCAGCTTCTCAGTAGGCTGAGGTAGGAGGATCACCGCAGCCCAGGAAGGTTGAGGACGCATTGAGCTGTGATCATGCCACTGCACTCCAGCCTAGGCAACACAACAGAGTAAAACCCTGTCTCAAAAAAAATACATATATGTGTGTGTGTGTGTGTGTGTGTGTGTGTGTGTGTGCGCGCGCGCACGCATATATACACATAATATATGTACATATATATGTATATGCGTGTATATATACACATATATATATAATGAAAGAAAAGATGGCTGGGTGCAGTGGCTCATGCCTGTAATCCCAGCACTTTGGGAGGCCAAGGTGGGTGGATTATCTGAGGTCAGGAATTCGAGACCAGCCTGGCCAACATGGTGAAACCCCGTCTCTACTAAAACTACAAAAATTAGCCAGGTATGGTGGCGGGTGCCTGTAATCCCAGCTACTTGGGAGGCTAAAACAGGAGAATCGCTCGAACCCGGGAGGCAGAGGTTGCAGTGAGCTGAGACCGCGCCATTTCACTCCAGCCTGGGCAAGAAGAGTGAAACTCCATTTCAAAAAAAGAAAAGAAAAGAAAAGAAACCTCTGACTTCATAAAACACTTTAAAGAGTTGGGCCAGGGCCGGGCGCAGTGGCTCATGCCTGTAATCCTACCACTTTGGGAGGCCGAGGCAGGTGGATCGCCTGAGGTCAGGAGTTTGAGACCAGCCTGGCCAAAGTAGCGAAACCCCATCTCTACTAAAAACACAAAAATTAGCCGGACATGTTGGTGCACGCCTGTAATCCCAGCTACTCAGGAGGCTGAAGCAGGAGAATCACTTGAACCCCGAGGGCAGAGGTTGCAGTGAGCCGAGATCGTGCCATTGCACTCCAGCCTAGGCAACAAGAGCAAAACTCTGTATCAAAAAAAAAAAAAAAAAAAAAAAAGAGTTGGGCCAGAACTGTCTAGACCGACAGCAGAGGCAGGAGGGAGGGGCTGAAATGGGCTCTACTCAGACCCAGGGACAGCAGGAACCCAGCGTTGGATTCAGGACACCTGGATTCTCAACCCAGCTGTTCAGTTTGTCTGCTGTGTGATCTTGAGCTCCTTGCTTCCCCTCTCTAGGCCTATCTCCTCTCTGCAGAAGGGGAGGCCCAGCTACCCCCAAGGGAGGTCCTTGCATGGGAATGCCCAGTGACCTCACTCAGAACCGAGTCACCTTGTAGCCCCTGCAACTCTGGTTCCCCAGTTCCCCAGCCTCTCAGCTCTCAGTCACTTCTGTGGAAGACAGCACAGCAGCCTCACCAGACAGGGCCACTTCCCCGCTGGAGGAAAAACCCAAGGAAGTGTCTGCAAACAGGAAGTGAGGGTGGGTGCCGGGGAGGTGGACTCCATGCAGCGGATGAACGCAACCTGCTGTGTCTCCTCTGATATGATTGTGTTCATTTTCTGGTGGGTGTGTTTGGTGTCTATCTCCCCCACGGGACTTCAGCAGTGATTACATTCACAGCTGCATCCCCAGAGCCCAGCACAGGGCTCTTTTACTCAAGATGTATGTCAGGCCGGGCACCAGTGGCTCACGTCTGTAGTCCCAGCACTTTGGGAGGCTGAGGCGGGCAGATCACCTGAGGTCAGGAGTTCAAGACCAGCCTGGCCAACATGGTGAAACCTCATCTCTACTAAAAATACCAAAAATTAGCCAGGTGTAGTGGTGGGTGCCTGTAATCCCAGCTACTCAGGAGGCTGAGACAGGAGAATTGCTTAAACTCAGGAAGCGGAGGTTGCAGTGAGACAAGATCGCGCCATTGCACTCTAGCCTGTGCAACAAGAGCGAAACTCCGTCTCAAAAAAAAAAAAAAAAGTGGGACTGGGCACAGTGGCTCACGCCTGTAATCCCAGCACTTGGGGAGGCCAAGGCAGGCAGATCACGAGGTCAAGAGTTTGAGACCAGCCTGGCCAACATAGTGAAACCCTGTCTCTACTAAAGACACAAAAAATTAGCTGGGCGTGGTGCCGGGTGCCTGTAATCCCAGCCACTTGGGAGTCTGAGGCAGGAGGTTAAACCCAGGAGGCGGAGGTTGCAGTGAGCCGAGATCGTGCCATCGCAATCCAGCCTGGGTGACAGGGCAAGACTCCATCTCAAAAAAAAAAAAAAAGAGCGAAACTCTGTCTCAAAAAAAAAAGAAATATTTCAATGAGTGAATGAATGAATAAGTAAATGAATGACACACTCCTCAGCAGCCTGTTTACAACTCAGAAAACCAGTAGCAAGCATCAGACATCCCCAGGGCCACCCCCTGGGCCAGCCTCCGTAAAAGGCTGAGTCCCCCTCTCACCTTGGCCAGGACTGCAGAAGTGGTTGTAATACTGGGACACATAGGTCATGATGCTGAGGCAGTCAGGGACGCTCATGGAGACCATGTCATTGGGGTCCAGGAGAGCGGGGATCCCCAGCTCCTTCTCAGCCACTTCAAAGGCCTGGGGTGGTGACAGGTGCAAGGGCGGGAGCAGCCGAAGCAGGAAGAGGAGGCAGCGTTAGGGGGCGTTAGCTCAGCCTAGGCCCAGCTCCCTTCAGTGGGATGGGGTGACTGTGGGCTCCCCTCAGTATTAATCCCACCCAAGCACCACAGGACGGCCTGGAGAAAGGGGAAGCCTGGTGCTCCATGCATGAGGGGGCTGGTGGGAAGCAGAGGGCGGGGAAAGGTGCAGCCAGGGCCAGTGTACAAGGGCAGCCACCGTGCAAGACCCCTGCCCTCCCCACCAAACACACACACACACACACACACACACACACACACACACACACACACACACACAGAGCCTCTTGGGCTTCCATCTGTCCGGGAACTTACCAAACGGTTATTCTCGAAGACATTGTCCTTGGAAAGCGAATCAAAATCTCTGCAAGAGGCAAAGGGAGGAGGATTGGTCAAGAGGGGAGGTGACTGAGGAATAGGAGCGGGGTCAGAGTCAGAAAGGAGCTGAACAGAGAAGACCTTGTCCCAGCCAGCATCAACCTCAGCAGGGTTGCTGGGGGGGAGTCTGTGGATTACTAAGGGGGAAACTGAAGCAGCAAACATTTGCTGCTAGAGCTGGAGCTGCCAGGGCAGGGCAGGGCATGAGATCACGGGCCCTGGAGGCATCCAAGCAGAGGCTGGGAAATCACTGTGAAGGGGTGGGGCTCAAGCCCAGGCTTTCAAGCTTAAGATCCTTTGCCTCTCTGCAGGAAGCCACCTCTGGAGTCCGTAGCAAAGACATAACTAAGACCCGCATGTGACCTCACCCAGGGCGCAGTGCTGGGCTCCTCTGTCCCATTAACTTTCTTTTCACAGCAACTCTGTTTGGCAAGAATTGATCTCATTTTATAGATGAGGACACTGAGGCCTGGAGAAAGGAAGCCACCAGCCCTGGAAATCCACATGTCTGGCCCTCCCACTGCTCACAGGCCCCTGCAGGTGTGTCACACACTCAGAGTAGCCATACCAACTTGCTTAATCCCAACCCGGTCCAGCCTGCAGATGAATGTTTTTTTAATGGGGCCGTGAATAGAAGAACAAGTTGGAACCAGAGTGGAAATGTACATACTCCGGAGCTGCTGGCATAGAACAGCTGGTTGGCCCCACTGGGCCACTCCTGGGGCAGCTTCCATTGGGGAAGCAGTGAGGGATTTTCTAGTTTCTAAACTAGGAAAGGTGAGAGGTGGCAGGGCCTGTCTGGGAGCCCCAGCACGGGACAGCTGGCTGGCCTGCAGGCTTTATTTATCCCCCTCCTCCCTCCCCACTCCAGGCCGCTGAAACCAGCAGAGGCAGCTCAGTCTTCCCGCCGGGCAGCCTCCTGGGTGCATCCGCATGCAGCCTTGCCCTTCTATGGCTGAAAACTGCAGCCCTGACTGCCGGAGACGGGTGGGCAGAGGCAAGAGCAGGCCACGCCGCCTCTGAGGGCTGAATTCCCATGTGACCATGGGGTTGGGGGGATCAGCAGTCCTTCCAGCATTCATTGTCCCATCTGCAAATCAGGAAAAGCACTAGTACCACCTCCCAAGCTGGTGGAGTCCCAGCTTGGTAAAGGGCAGGCCTCGCAGATATGAGGGAGCTGGGTAAGCACAGCCCCCTCCTCCTGCCCCCAACACTTTTCCAGGCAGGGGCCAGGGACTGTGAACCCTGGGCAGGAAAGAGTTGCTTGAGGACCTTGGAAGGGGTCTGGTGCCCCAGGGCTGGGTGGACGGGGAGAGGCAAGGTGACTATGTCTGGGCACCAGCTCCCTTTTTGCCACTCTGACCAGGCCACTTCCTTCTCCCCTGTGCTGCCTCCTAACTCCCCTTTTCTGCCACTGCCTCAGAGTGCGATCTTAGCAAGGTGTTTCACCTCTCGAAACCTCCGTCTCCCAGTCCGGTTCATGACACTGCAACAGGGCGAGGAAAACACCACGGTACCCAGCCCCCAACAAAGGCTTTTTCCAAGACCAAATGAGACAAAAGCAACTTGTCTCAGCCGTTTATTTCGGTCACCCCAGAAGTGTTCCAAGAAGGCTGGGGTCACATTCTAGCTACTCTGTGCCCCCAACTCCCTACACAGTTCCCCAAATTTCGAAGATGCTCCGTAAACGTTTGTTGAATGAATCAATGCTGAAAACAGTGTGAAAACTGTAAAAAACCTTCAGGATCCTGCAGGTTTTCTTCCAACTTCTTCCACCCCCATCTCTGTCCCTAATTAACATCTGTGTTTTGGTAACACATATATTTTCTGAGAGTCTTCAGAGGCCTGCGGAGTTCTACTTGGCTCTGGGGAAGATGAAGGACACAGAAATGAAACCCACATGGTCCACGCCCTCAAAGGAGCTTAAGCATGTCTGGATTTCGGGTGGTGTGGAGGGATGGCCCAGCCCCTACAACCCTCGTCCCAGCAGAGCCCTGGGCCAACACTAGGTTCACCCACGCAGGGCCCACAGCCCCAGAAGCCTGAACCACTTAGGAGATGATTCTTGCCCTCACTCTAGGCCACTCCTACTCTCACAGAGATCCTCCCAACCCATCACTGAGGACTTCCCTTACACATTATGTGGGACCTGGGCCTCAGCTTCTCTCCCGTGCAATGTGCTGGCAATATTGCAAATGAATGCCTGGACATGATTCTGGATCTCAGAAGCGGGAGCCACCCTCCCCTGCACACTTTTTCCAGCCACATCCCTCCCTTGCTTAAAACCTACGTGGTTGGCCAGGTGCAGTGGCTCACACCTATAATCCCAGCACTTTGGGAGGCCAAGGCAGGTGGATCACAAGGTCAGGAGATTGAGACCATCCTGACTAACACAGTGAAACCCCGTCTCTGCTAAAAATACAAAAAATTAGCCAGGCATGGTGGCGGGCGCCTGTAGTCCCAGCTACTCGGGAGGCTAAGGCAGGAGAATGGCGTGAACCCAGGAGGTGGAGCTTGCAGTGAGCAGAGATCGTGCCACTGCACTCCAGCTTGGCTGACAGAGCCAGACTCTGTCTCAAAAAAAAAAAACCTACGTGGCTCGGCCAGGCATGGTGGCTCACGCCTGTAATCCCAGCACTTTGGGAGGCCGAGGCAGGCGGATCACCTGAGGTCAGGAGTTCGAGACCAGCCTGGCCAACACGGTGAAACCCCATCTCTACTAAAAACTACAAAAATTAGCCGGGCATGGTGGTGCGTGCCTGTAATCCCAGCTACTTGGGAGGCTGAGGCAGGAGAATCGCTTGAACCCGGGAGGCAGAGGTTGTGGTGAGCCGAGATCGCGCCACTGCACTCCAGCCTGGGTGACAGGCCTCCATCTCAAAAAAACAAAAACAAAAACAAAAAAAACCCTGCATGGTTCCCTGAAGCCCCTATCCATGCTCCTTAGCCAGCAAAAGCAGCTGTCAGCCATCTGTCCCAACTGCATCTCCCAACTCGCTACCTTGTGCTCCCCACTCAGCTACACAGCCTCCAGCTTTGCACACACCTCCCGCCCCTTGCCTTTGCTCAGATGGGGTCCCGTGCCAGAACGTCCACCCAGCAGCCCTCACCTGGCTCCTGCCATCTCCTTGAAGACTATATTCTCCCTAGGAGGTCTCCCACCCCCAGCCCTCTGATAGGGTACATGGAATTGCCATCATCGTTTATACACGTTTCCCCTACAGGTGTGGGACAGCGTGTAGGGTTGCCTGTTTTGTTGATTGGTACTTCCATTACCAGCTACAGTGTCCAGCACAGAGCAATATGACTCTACAAATACTGGTTGAATAAATGAAGAAATCAAACATTGTTATTGGGCCAGGCATGGTGGCTCATGCCTGTAATCCCAGCATTTTGGGAGGCTGAGGTAGGCAGATTACTTGAGCTCAAGAGTTCAAGACCAGCCTGGGCAACATGGCGAAAACCCATCCCTACAAATGCAAAAAAATTAGACAGGCGTGGTGGCGTGTGCCTGTGGTCCCAGCTACTAGGGAGGTTGAGGTGGGAGGATTGCTTGAGCCCGGGAGGTGGGGGCTGCAGTGAGCCATGATTGTGCCACTGCACTCCAGCCTGGGTGACAGAGTGAGACCCCATCTCAAAAAAATAAAAAACATTAAAAAAAAAAGTAACATTAGTTACTTACAGTAACTAATGTTAAATGAATGCTTGTTATCTCACGCAATCCTCACATTTCTGTGAGCTGTGTCACATTATCAATCCCATGAGGACACTGATGCCTGGAGAGAGCCCATGAGGACCCAAGGCCATGAGCCTAAGACATGGAGAAGCTAAACACAAACCAGGCGGCCTTTATTTACTTTGATGCCACCAGGCTCAGGCCCACCAAATGGCTTCACTTCACACCCAAGTCCCCTCCCACACTGGGTTTGTCCCTGCTTCCTGCCTCACTCCTGCCCCTCAGACAAAATAGAAGACCCCTTGGGCCCTCGCTTCCAATGCCCACGTCTAACCCTGGTGCCCTTTTCCTCCATCCTTCTACCCCCTGCTCCTGGGCAACCAGGCATCAACCTTGTGCTTCCATTAGTATGGGTGTCACATGCCCCACAGCGGGCAGGGGCCCACCTACATGACCACCTCATCTTGTTCCCTTCTGTATCCACAGCCCCAAAACCCTCTCCTCCAGGGCCCAAGCCACCACCCACTGACACGGTACTGCAGGGTACATACAAGTAAACCAGGTGCACCTGCACCATGGAATCCTGAGGCAATCCCTCAGAAGCCCTCCCACATGCTGCCCTCGGACAGTGCAAATCTGGAGGTGGAACAGGCACAGAAAGCCTCCATCTGCCAGGCTGGGGGAGCCCTGGCAAGAGGGCTGCATGCAAAAGGGGTAGGGACCAGAACTCTCCTCCCTGATTCACAGGTGAGACCTGAAGTGCAAGGAATGGCACCAGATAAACCCACCCAGTGTTTTAGGAATGAAGGGACGAAAGGAGGAGAGGTTCCAGGGCTCAAGGCAGAGATAGCAAAGACAGAGGCTCCAAGTCAACTGTTCTGGGGAGTCTGAATGCATTTTCCCATGAGAACCTCATTGGGCAGCTCTGGGCAGGAAGGGGCCATTTCACAACCTGCAGCACCCGGTTGGTGTCTATCAATCGGATCCTAGGAGTCTTCCCAACATTGCCAGCCTGTGACTCCTCTTGCCCCACTGAGGAGGGCAGCAGGGCCATCGAGCACACACCCGGGAGGCAGGGCTGCGTCCTAAGTTGGGGGGCGTGGGGAAAGCACAGGGTCTGTACATCCATTCATCCAACACCTGTTAGCCGAGGTCTCCTCTGTGCCGGGAACTGTGCTACTGTCTGGAGACAAGCTCCTATTTGGGGGTCAGAGAAGTGGGGGTTCACCTGCACACCCGGAGCAAGGGGCCACCCCGAGTGGGAAGCCTCGGGGGAGAGGGGAGGCCCGGCGAGCCCGTCGAGAAGAGTTTAGGGTAGGAGAGGCCCAGGGCCCCCAAAGAGGGCTCAACACCCCTTCAAAGAGGTCAAGGGCTTAGGGGTTCAGCGATCCTCGGCGGAAATCAGCGCTCTGTGGGCGGGGCCAGTGTCCCCGCGGAGGGACCAGCCTCGGGGGAGAGTTCGGGATCCCACGGGCGGGGTCAGGGCGGCCGGGCGGGGGAGGGGCGCCCTGGGCCGGGGTCTCAGGGACCCGCCCGGCGTCCGGGACCGTCGGGGGGGTCGGCGTCTCCGTGTCCGGGGGCGGCGCCTGTCACCGCCCGGGCTTCGTGTCACTGAGGGGGGCGGCGGTCGCGGCCCCAGCTCGCCCCACGCCGCCCGCTCGCCCGGGGCCCCGCACTCACAGCAGGTCGGGCCGGTGCCGGTGCAGGATGGCGCAGAAGGCCAGGCCGTCCCGGAAGGAGCTGCTCAGGTCGCGGATCTCCACGCCGCGGTAGCCCTCGCACTGGCGGCGGCACCAGGCCAGCAGCGCGCCCCGCGGCCCAGCCATGACCCCGCGGCCCGCCCGGCTCCGGCTCTGGCTTCGGGGCCCCGGCTTGGCCCGGACGGCGGCCGCCGCGCGGGCCCGGTTTCCGGCTGCGGCTGCGGCTCCGAGCTCGGGCGCCGACCGGCAGGGCGCGGGGAGGGGCGGAGGCGGGGCCGCGGTGTCCTCGCTCGGGTGCCCCGCGGCCCTGCCCCAACCTGCCCGAGCAGCGCCGCCGCGTGGCCCGGCCCGGCCGGCCGCCGCCTACTCCGCGCTGCCCGCTCGCCTCATTGTGGGCCGGCCGTGGGCGCGGGCGTCCCACCGCCTCCTTCCGCGCCGGAGGCGCGCCCCACCCAGCAGCGGCTCCGCCCACAGTGCGGAACCCACCCCTACCAAGACGGGCCGGCGCCCCATCGCCCGCCCCTCGACGGCGCCGGGCTCCCGCTGCTCCACTGGGTGCCCGCGAAGCCCCCGCACCCGCCGCAAGCGGACCACTCCCCACGATGACTTCACCGCCGCGGCCGCCGCCGCGCCGCCCACCGGGAGCCCTCCACCCTTTGGAGGCGGGACACCTCGTGCTCCCATCCGGCCTCCTTCCCGCTCCTAATGACCGCAAATCCCCCTTTCCACCCCTAGCTTGAAACTTTGGGGAGGCAGTTCCCCTGCAGACCTCAGAGCACCCCCCCCGGATAGCCAACAGCTTCCCTCATTGCGGCTCCCCACCCTAAAGCACCGCTGAGCTGGAAGTTCTCATGTCCACCATCCCCTCCCCCATAGCTTGGCAGGGAGACCCATGCGCCCCTCCGCCACCGTTGGTCCAGGTGTCCCCTTGGTGATTCACTGAGCTCCCCTCAGCCCCTGTGTAAGCTCAGGGATCTCGTCCCTCCCCACTGCGGCCTGCCGGGTCCCCTCAGCCATGGTTAGTGTGGTGGCGGTTTGAGCTCCTATGGGAAGGACCTAGGCCAAGGAGGCCCCTGCCTGGGAGGCATACAGGCAGTTTGCATCTGGCCCTGGCACCTCCCCAAGGCTCATTCTCTATCGTTGCCCTCTTCAAGACCCCCTCCTGCCAACCGACCCTTCCAGCCAGCCGACCCTTCCGCAGAGGCCCCTCCTGACTCTCCCACAGATGAATCAGCCTCCATCTGCTGCAGAGGTGGTGATGTCACCCTGACCCATGCAATAGTTAGCTGGAGTGGGTATGTCGCTCCCTCCCAAGGGAAGGAACAGGGTCTTAGTCATCTTCATCACCCCTGAGCACTCAGGGGAGTGGAAAGATCAGGCATTTTGGAGCCCTATCAACCCAAGCTCCAATCCTGGCTTTCCCCACTCCCTTAGTCATGTGATCTTGTGCCTCCCTGGACCTCAGTTTCCACGACTTAAAAATGGAGATAATACCTGCTTTACAAGGTGGCTGAGAGGATTAAGATGTAAAGTGCTTTACCCTTTAGTTATCACTCATAAATTCTATTGACACCTGGTACTTGGTAAACATGATGAAATGGACTGAAATATTTTGTACCCAGATTGTCATCTGGGCCATTCTGGGTAAATTATCAAGGCGAGAAGCCGACTTAGGGAATTCTACCTCTTCAAAGTCCACTGAGTCCCAGTCCAGAATACTGGCCCAGGGCCTGGAGAACCCAGCTTGCCAATCTGGGCTGGCCTAACACTCCTGCAACTGGAAGGCCGCCATCTTGGCTCAGTATATGGACTCTCAGGCCACCTAGGAAGAGTATGGCCAGAGTGCCTGGCTAGCCCTCTGGACTTCTCACCAGCCCTGAGCTGCCAACTCCTGCCCTGTCCCCTGTGGTATAACAGTGGCAGGAAAGCAGGATTCCGGATGCTTTTTATGAAATCAGGGACTTGGGTTCAGGATCCTGACACCAGCATCCACCTAGGCCTTCAAAGACCACCCAGGACTCTCATTAAAACCTAAGGCGGGGGGTGGGTTGGGCACCATGGCTCATGCCTGTAATCCCAGCATTTTGGGAGGCCGAGGCAGGTGGATCACCTGAGGTCAAGAGCTTGAGAACAGCCTGGCCAACATAGTGAAACCCCGTCTGTACTAAAAATACAAAAAATTGGGCCAGGCGCGGTGGCTCACTGTAATCCCAGCACTTTGGGAGGCCAAGGTGGGCGGATCATGAGGTCAGGAGTTCAAGACCAGCCTGGCTAAGATGGTGAAAGCCCGTGTCTACTAAAAATAAAAAAATTTGCCAGGCATGGTGGCACGTGCCTATAGTCCCAGCTACTCGAGAGGCTGAGGCAGGACAATCGCTTGAACCTGGGAGGCGGAGGTTGCAGTGAGCCAAGATCGCGCCACTGTACTCCAGCCTGGGGGACAGAGCGAGACTCCATCTCAAAGACGGTGGGTTTTTTTGGCTCACGCCTGTAATCCCAGCACTTTGGGAGGCCAAGGCAGGCGGATCACGAGGTCAGGAGATCGAGACCAGCCTGGCTAACACGGTGAAACCTCGTCTCTACTAAAAATACAAAAAATTAGCTGGGCGTGGTGGCACACACCTGTAATCCCAGCAGGAGAATGGCTTGAACCCGGGAGGTGGAGGACGCAGTGAGCTGAGATCGCACCACTGCACTCCAGCCTGGGCAACAGAGCGAGATGCCATTTAAAAAACAAAAACAAAAGAAACCAGGAGGGATTATAGCCCTGTCCTCACTAGCCTAAAGGGCTCCCTTTAGGTCCCTGAAGACAGCTCCATATCTGATCCTGTTGCCGTACTAATAGCTTACACAGCAGCAGCCTGGTCACCCCCATTAGCCATTTGTGGGCTTTATAAACTCATTATCTGAGTCAGCTCACAATGTTTTGAAGTAAGGACCTGTACGACCACAGCTGTGTGACCGCAGGCCAGACAACTCACCCTCATGAACCCCAATTTCCTACCCTATAAAATGAGGATGATAATACTTGCTTTGCCTGAATCCCAGGGTTGTGGGTAACGAGGTGAGATAATGGATGAGAAAATGCTGTGCAGACTGTAAATCCAGGGTTCAGGTGGAAGGTGGGTCTGTGTGTTTACAGGTGAGATCAGAAGCCACAGAGATAGGTGAGTAGGGCACTTGCCCAAAATCATGCTATAATTTCGGGATTAGAATTGAGAGACTTGGGCCCTTAATTCAGTGCTGTTTTGTTTTATTTTTAACTATCAGTTAAGAAATGGGGCCAGGCACGGTGGCTCATGCCTGTAATCCCAACACTTTGGGAGGCCAAGGCCAGGAGTTCAAGACTAAACCAGCCTGGGCAATATAGGGAGACCCTGTCTTTTTTTGAGACGATTCTCTGTTGCCCAGGCTGGAGTGCAGTGGCACGATCTCGGTTCACTGCAACTTTCATCTCCCAGGTTCAAGTGATTCTCCTGCCTCAGCCTCCCTAGTAGCTGGGATTATAGGCACAGGCCACCAAGCCCAGCTAATTTTTGTATTTTTAGTAGAGACACAGTTTCGCCATGTTGGCCAGGCTGATCTTAAACTCCTGAGTTCAAGTGATGCACCCACCTCAACCTCCCAAAGTGCTGGGATTACAGGCATAAGCCACCATGCCCAGCCTGAATACATCATTCTTATCAAAAACTTAAAAATAAATCTAAAGTTCCAGTTTGACTATCTCCTTCAACTCTAGTCCCCTCCTAAGAAGGAGCCGCAGTTGTCAGTGTGAAACAGCCTTCCACACCTTGTTCACACATTTATAGTCAAGCATGGATTCAACAATATTTACTGAGCACCTGTTGGGGGCCAGGAGCTGTAAACAAGTAAACAACAAGGAGGCCGGGCACAGTGGCACACCCCTGTAATCCCAGCACTTTGGGAGGCCGAAGCAGGTGGATCACTTGAGGTCAGGAATTCAAGACCAGCCTGACCCACGTGGTGAAAATCCATCTTTACTAAAAATACAAAAATTAGCCAGGTGTGGTGGCACACACCTGTAATCCCAGCTACTCAGGAGGCTGAGGCAGGAGAATCGCTTGCACCAGGGAGGAGAGGTTGCAGTGAACTGACACTGCACCACTGCACTCCAGTCTGGGCGACAAAGTGAGACTCTGTCTCAAAAAACACAAAAAACAAAAAACAGGCTGGGTGCAGTGGCTCACACCTGTAATCCCAGCAATTTGGGAGGCTGAGGCAGGTGGATCATTTGAGGTCAGTAGTTTGAAACCAGCCTGGTCAACATAGTGAAACCCCATCTCTACTAAAAATACAAAAATTAGCTGGGCGTGGTGTGTGCCTGTAGTCCCAGCTACTCGGGAGGCTGAGACAGGAGAATCACTTGAGCCTGGGCAGGCGGAGGTTGCAGTGAGCCGAGATCATGCCATTGTCCTCCAGTCTGGGCAACAGAGTGAGACCCTGTCTCAAAACAAAACAAAACAAAAACAAGGAGAACCTCAGGTGGTGACTGGTGCTGTGACAGAGAATGATGGGGACAGATAGCATAGCCAGGGAACACCTCTTTGAGATGGTAACATCATTTAGGCTGAAGAACACCTAACTCCCAGGGAAGCAAGCTGAATGCAAAGCAGTGAGAGCTGTCAGTATAGGTAGAGTTTGAATCCTTTCTCTCTTTTTTTGAGACAGGGTTTCACTTTGTCTCCCAGGCTGGAGTGCACTGGCACAATCACGGCTCACTGCAGCCTCCACCTCCTGGACTCAAGCGATCCTCCCACCTCAGCTTCCCGAGCAGTTGGCACTAACAGGCATGCACCACCACACCCAGATAATTTTGTTTATTTTTTGTAGAGACGGGAGTCTCACTATGTTGCCCAGGCTGATCTTGAACTCCTGGACTCAAGCAATCCACCTGCTTTGGCCTCGCAAAATGCTGAAATTATATGCACAAGCCCCTGCATCTGGCTGAATCCTTTCTGATTTCTTCCCAGGTAACAGCTGCAGGTGTCTAGCCATGGGGCAGGATCCTGGCAGGGAAGGACTGGCTAGGCCAGGGAAGGAAACAGTTCCATAAACAATTCTGCCTGTAGCCTAATAAAGGCGGGGAAAAGGAAACCAGAGGAACCACGGGAACCCAAAGGAAGCCCTTGACAGTTTGAGGCAGACGGTCGTGTTTTTCCTCTCACCATTCTTCCAGCCAACAGGCTTTGTAGCATGGCTTTGCAGGAGGGAGGTACAAAAGCAAGATTAAAAACAAGAACTTGGCCGGGCGCAGTGGCTCACGCCTGTAATCCCAGCACTTTGGGAGGCTGAGGCAGGCAGATCATTTGAGGTCAGGAGTTCAAGACCAGCCTGGCCAACATGGTGAAACCCCATCTTTGCTAAAAATACAAAAATTAGGCCAGACGTGGTGGCTCATGCCTGTAATCCCAGCATTTTGGGGGGCTGAGGTGGGCAGATCATGAGGTCAGGAGATTGAGACCATCCTGGCTAACATGGTTAAACCCCGTCTCTACTAAAACAAATACAAAAATTGGCCGAGCATGGTGGCGGGCGCCTGTAGTCCCAGCTACTCAGAAAGCTGAGGCAGGAGAATGGCGTGAACCCGGGAGGCAGAGCTTGCAGTGCGCCAAGATCGTGCCACTGCACTGCAGCCTGGGCGACAGAGCAAGACTCCATCTCAAAAAATAAAATAAAAAAAAATTAGCCAGGGGTGGTGGTGGGCGCCTGTAAGCCCAGCTACTCCGGAGGCTAAGGCAGGGAATTGCTCGAACTCAGAAGGGAGACGTTGCAGTGAGTCAAGATGGTGCCACTGCACTCCAGCCTTGGTGATAGAGTGAAACTCCGTCTCAAAAACAAAACAAAACAACAACAACAAAAATAAAAACAGGCCGGCATGGTGGCTTATACCTGTAATCCCAGCAGTTTGGGAGGCCGAGGTGGGCAGATCACCTGAGGTCAGGAGTTCGAGACCAGCCTGGCCAACATGGTGAAATCCCATCTCTATTAAAAATGCAAAATTAGCCAGGCATGGTTGCAAATGCCTGTAATCCCAGCTATTCAGGAGGCTGAGGCAGGAGAATCGCTTGAACCCGGGAGGTGGAGGTTGCAGTGAGCTGAGATGCGCCATTGCACTCCATCCTGGGCAACAAGAGTGAAACTCCATCTCGAAAAAAAAAAAGGGCCAAGGTTTAAATATTTTCCCAACATAGAATCTCATCATCCTTACTTTGGATCCAGTGTGCTGAGAAACATTTTAAGACTCCGTCTCAAAAAAGAAAAAAATTATTTTTTTCACCGATGGAATCTAAAAAAGTTGATCTCATAGAAATAGAGAGTAGAGGCCTGGTGTGGTGGCTCACGCCTGTAATCCCAGCTACTTGGGAGGCTGAGGCAGGAGGATTGCTTGAGCCAGGGAGGCGGAGGTTTCAGTGAGCTGTGATTGCACCACTGCACTCAAGCCTGGGCGATGGAGTAAGACCCTGTCTCAAAAAAAAAAAAAAGAAAAGAAAAAGAAAAAAAGAAAGAAATAGCTAGTAGAATGGTAGTTACCAGGCGCTGGTGGGTAGGGGGAGTGGTTGGGGAGATGTTGGTCAAAGGGTGCAAAATTTCAGTTAGATAGGAGGAATAAGTTCAAAGGATCTATTGTATAGTGTGGTGACTATTGTTTGTTTGTTTGTTTGTTTGAGACGGAGTCTTGGTTTGTCACCCAGGTTGTAGTGCAGTGGTGTGATCTCTGCTCACTGCAAGCTTTGCCTCCCGGGTTCATGCCATTCTCCTGCCTCAACCTCCCCAGCAGCTGGGACTACAGGCGCACACCACCTTGCCTGGCTATTTTTTTTGTATTTTTAATAGAGGCGGGGTTTCACCATGTTAGCCAGGATGATCTCGATCTCCTAACATCTCGATCCACCTGCCTTGGCCTCCCAAAGTGCTGGGATTACAGGCGTGAGCCATGGCACCCTGCCTATGGTGACTATTGTTAATGACAATATATTGTGGGGTTTTTTGTTTTTTGTTTTTTTGTTTTTTTGAGACAGAGTCTCACTCTGTTATCCAGGCTAGAGTGCAATGGCATCTCTCAGCTCACTGCAACCTCCACCTCCTGGGTTCAAGTGATTCTCCTGCCTCAGCCTCCTAAGTAGCTGGGATTACAGGCACTCGTCACTACGGCTGGCTGATTTTTGTATTTTTAGTAGAGAC
This sequence comes from Gorilla gorilla gorilla, assembly GCF_029281585.2. Taxonomy (NCBI): domain Eukaryota; kingdom Metazoa; phylum Chordata; class Mammalia; order Primates; family Hominidae; genus Gorilla; species Gorilla gorilla. The sequence goes on along the minus strand of NC_086018.1, from coordinate 35,907,611 downwards.
GGGGTTTCACCATGTTGGCCAGGCTGGTCTTGAACTCCTGACCTCGTGATCCACATGCCTTGGCTTCCCAAAATGTTGGGATTATAGGCATAAGCCACCCTGCCCAGCCGATTCTAGGATTCTTAGGGTGGAATTCTCCAAGTTCCATGGCTGTTTTCTGTGAATCTGACCACTCTGCTCTTCTCTCTTCTACCCAGTCTGTACCCCAGGAATCAGGGCCCTGCCCAGGTTCTTGGCTCTGAGCTGCTCCCTGGGGGGCAGCCGGGCAGAGCAGTGGACAATGGAAGCATTGTGGGACCTCTGGAGCTGGGGCCTGGGGCAGTGGAAGGCGCTGGTCGCTGGAGTGGCAGTTGCTTCACCGTGTTCCCTCCTTGCTGGGCCAGAGGCATGCCTAGAACATGCCAGGACGGTACCCTGAGCCCCGCCCCTGCCCGCCTGGGTGAGGCCTGGGTCTTCTGGAATCCCAGCTATGCCTGAGGACAGACAGCTATTCCAAGCCTTTGTTCATAGACCATCCTGCCCTGGCAGATACACATTCTGGAAAATACACCTGGGACTGGGCAAGTGGTCTTGCCTCCCTACCCCAAAACTGAACTATCCTCCAACTAAACCCTCCAGAACAGAGAGGACATGTGCTGGCTCTCACTGGGCGGGTGCTGTCTGAGCTGGGAAACCCTCACACTTGTCTGGGGCTCCACGAGACGGCAGGTCAAAGAAGCCACTGAAATATCCAAACTGGCAGGGACCCTTATCTAGCAAAGCCCTCTCAGTACACTGAGAGGAGAGACTGGAGCCCAGAGAGCAGAGGTGTTTGCTCCAGGTTGTAGACTCTTAGGAGGGGAGCAGGGCCCCCCATCCAGCTGCCCCACACTCTCTATGCTTCTGGCTGCTTGCTGAGGTCTCAGCCTGCCAGGCTCTCTCCCCTTTTGACTGCTCTTGAAATGGCTACTGCTGCTGTTCCAAATTGTCCACAGGCTTTATGACCTAGCTCAGACATCATCCCCTCCCTGAAGCCTTCCATGATAGGCCCAGACAGAAGCCACAACTTCAGATCTTCTCACAGAATCCCACCCTTAGAGGGGACCTAGAGGGGATGTGCTTGCTAATTTACAGAGGAATTTCCACATGTCTACTACTGGCAGACCAGTGTGGAAGAAGCTCTATAAACAATCACAACGAACAGAAAGAAAAGGGTAGGGATGTGATGGAGAGAGGGGCCGAATGCTATAGGGCTTCCAGAAGGAGCCTGTCACCTCCTGCCAGGGACTGAGAGACAGCCCAGAGGGCTGCATGTAGGAGGTGGCATTTGAACTGTTGCTCACATTGTATGGCATGTATTTGTGCATCCCTGTCTCTCCTCATTGGATTGTGACATCATTAATGATACAGTTATGTAACTTTATGAGCACTAACCACACTCTAGACATCATGTGTGTGTTTGTGTGTTGTTTTTGTTGTTAAGGTACATTACCATATTGAATCCTCACAATTCTGTGAGCTAGGAGCTATCTCATTATCCCCATTTACTGATGAGGACAAGGCTCCGAGGGTTCAACAAGCATGTTCAAAGCCACACAGCTGTCAAAACTTGCAGTCACACTTGAAAAATAAAAATAAAAGTAAAATAAAATGAATATAATATGAACATAGCTAACAACAACAACAACAAAAAGTGCAGTCAGGACTCAGCCTAGCTATTTTTTTTTTTTTTTTTGCCCAGGCTGGAGTGAAGTGGTGTGATCTCTGCTCACTGCAACCTCCGCCCCCTGGATTCAAGCGATTCAGCTTCCCGAGTAGCTAGCTGGGATTATAGGCGCCCACCACCACGCCGCTAATTTTTGTATTTTTAGTAGAGATGGGGTTTCGCCATGTCAGCCAGGCTGGCCTAGAACTCGTGACCTCCGGTGATCCACCCACCTCAGCCTCCCAAAGTGCTAGGATTACAGGTGTGAGCCTAGCTCTGGCCTCAGCCTAGCTCTTTCTGACTTCACAAAGAACTTTCTTCTGGTGTATGGAGGCAGGCATTGTGTCCAGTTTACCACTGCATGCCTGGTTTTCACTGTAAATTCATTTGTTATCTTCCTGTGAGTTTGGTGAGCAAGAACCCCGCTGGGAGCCCCAGCTCCACAGCCTCTGCAGACCCTGGCTGCACTGAGGCCTTGATCCACGATACCAAAGGCCATTTCTGGACAGAAAGCTCCCAAGGCCTCCAGCCTTTGCTGTCTAGGAACTTCCCATCTCCCCTTCAACTTCAATAATTATTGGTGCTGGGATTTTTCCAGCAGGCCAGCAGGACTGATGTTTGGGTGCTAATGTAGTATTCAAGGCCCTAATAGTTGGGCTCCTGTCACTCTGTAGGAGGAGCTCAGGGGCAGAAATTTGGCAGGAAGAAAGGGAAGGAGACTAGAGCCTATAATCCCAGCTAGCTATTCGGGAGGCTGAATTGCTTGAATCTAGGGGACAGAGGTTGCAGTGAGCCGAGATTGCACCACTTCACTCCAGCCTGGGCAAAACGACAACAACAAACAGCTAGGCTGAGTCCTGACTTTTATTTTACTTGACTTAGAATTTGGTCTGCATAGCAAGCCCATTGTTTATGATTTGGCTGTAGGTTAAGCCCACTGCTTATGATTTGGCTATAGGTTTAGGGGGTGCCAGATTATTTGGGGTGGGGGAGCTAGAGCCCTCCCTACTACCCCCTCAGTATCAATCTGGCCTGCTCTGCAGGCAAAGGCAGGCAGAGTGGGAAACGGTTTCTGAGCCTTCCTGACACAGGAAGGTCGCCTCTCCTCTGAGGCCTGAGTGGCAAGGAAGGGGCTGTCAGACACCGGAAGAGGCCTGTTTGTCTCCCAGCTACCTGAGGTCATATGTATATGGTGTTGTGAGCCAGGCAGCTCTTCCTGTTAGAAACAGAAAGTGAGGCTTGTGTTGAAATTCTGGGAGTGAGCTGCTCTTTCCTCTAAATAGAGCAGGGGTTAGACAGGGCACAACTTATCCCCAGGTGATACAATACACCCGGGATGGATATGAGTCATCCCAAACACCTATATCATACCTGAGTTCACTATGCTCGGATTTATGTATTGTTTAGGGACAGGGTCTTGCTCTGTCGCTCAGGCTGGAGTACAGTGGTGTGATCATAGCTCACTGTAACTTTGAACTCGGCTCAAGCAATCCTCCCGCCTTAGATTCCCAAGTGGCTAGGACTATAGGCACGCACCACCACGTCTGGCTAATTTTTAAATTTAATTTAATTAATTTATTTTTTTAGGACAGAGTCTCGCTCTGTCGCCCAGGCTGGAGTGCAGTGGCGCCATCTCAGCTCACTGTAAACTCTGCCTCCCAGGTTCACGCCATTCTCCTGCCTCAGCCTCCCTAGTAGCTGGGACTACAGGTGCCTGCCACCATGCCTGGCTAATTTTTTTGTATTTTTAGTAGAGACGGGGTTTCACCGTGTTAGCCAGGATGGTCTCGATCTCCTGACCTCGTGATCTGCCCACCTCGGCCTCCCAAAGTGCTGGGATTACAGGTGTGAGCCACTGCGCCCAGCCCTCATTTTTTTATTTTTATTTTTGTAGAGACAGGGTCTCGTTATCTTGTCCAGGCTGGTCTCAAACTCCTAGGCCTAAGCAATCCTCCCACCTCAGCCTCCCAAGGTGTTGGGATTACAGGCATGAGCCACTGTGCCGGGCCTATATTGACACTTAGAAAAGACCCAGACAGGGGAGAATTACTCTCCTCATTTGACTATGACAAAGCAGAGGCTCAGAGAAGTTAAGCCAAGTGCCTGGAATTTTCCAGTTTCAAGGGGCAGCGTCAGGGTTTGAACCTAGACTCCCTTCCACTTCCCAACCATGACTAGAGAGTGAAGTCCACCCTCTCAGGATCCAGTGGCCCCAGGTAAGAAAGTAGGGGTGGGAGTCAGGGCGTGAAGGAGATAACTTGATCTAAATCAAGTGGCTGGATAGGGGCAGGGTGGGGCCAGAAAGAAAGAAAAGCCAGGTCTTTCAGCTGCAGGCTTGACAGGAATGTGGAGCCACAGGAACCAAGACAAGGTGCTGCTTCCCCTAGCCCTCTCTTTCGGGAAAATCTCAGGAACTTGCTGATCAGGCTTTGGACCTTTCCCTTGCTTCCCTCTCAGCTTCTTCTTGATGCCCTTCCCCCACACTGGAGGCCAGTTCCTGACCCAGGCCACAGCCACTCCAGCCTATATCCAGTCTGCAGGGCAGGCTGGGGGTGGGGACAGGAGGCCACTGTTAGCAAGAGCCAGCGTGGGCACAGCCACGGCTTTCCCTGGCTAAAGGCTGGGCTGGGGAGCACATCCATTCATCAATTCATCTGTGCCGCTACATTCCAGACAGGATTTAAGGCACACTCCAGCCTTATTCCTATACTGATATTGTTGCATTCAATCCTTATTCACTTACTTCCTCTTGCATTCACCATTCATTCAACAGAATCGCTTTACCAAAAGGGTCATTGCTCCCAAGTGCTGCCTCTTTCCTCCTATTAGATCCATTTAGATCCTTAGGATGTCACCCAGAATTCTAGAATGCAGGGCTGCAGCCCCCAGACAGCGGCTAGTCCCACTGCCTCATTTAGAAGATGAAGCCATCAGGAGCCACCTATGGTCAAGGCCATCATAGGAGGAAAAGCACCCCACGCCCCCAACTTGGACTCACAATCCAGTGTAGGAGAAGGATGCAGAGAGGGGGACTGTGTGCAAAGAAGTGTGCCGAGCCCAGGCCGGGCGCAGTGGCTCACGCCTGTAATCCCAGCACTTCAGGAGGCCAAGGCAGGCAGATCACCTGAGATCAGGAGTTCAAGACCAGCCTGGCCAACATGGCAAAACCCCATCTCTACTAAAAATACAAAAATTAGCCAGGCATGGTGGCAGGCACCTGTAATCCCAGCTACTCAGGAGGCTGAGGCAGGAGAATCGCTTGAACCCGGGAGGTGGACGTTGCAGTGAGCTGAGATCATGATATTGCACTCCAGCCTGGGCAACAGGAGCAAAACTCCATCTCAAAAAAAAAAAAAGAATAAGTGTGCCAAGCCCACCAGGGACTTGTCTGAGGAGGAACCAGCTCTAGCCTAGGGGCCTGGAGACCAGGGTTCCAGCCCCAGCTGTTCATTGCCTCTGCCCAAATTGTTAGGCCCTGGGCACCTCCACCTGGACGTCCCACAGGCTCCTCAAACTCCTGTTCCTTACCCACTTGCACTTACCTCCTCCAGTCCCAAACCTGCTCCAGCCACCAACCCCCATCTCAGACAGCCTGAGAACTGGGCATTTCACTTCCCTACAGCCTCCACATCCACTCAGCTGCCACATCCAAGTCCTGTCCTCTGCAACCTCCCAATCTCTCCAATTCTCCCCTCATGCCTGCTGCCGACACTGTGCGTGGGGCCCAGCTCCTCCGTGGCTGGCTGCTCTAGACAAGTGCCCTGGCCTCTGTGAATGGACCTCCACACTGTCTAAACAGGCCTTCTCTTTGGTCCTTGGAGCAGTTAAGAGAGCCCCAGGGGGGAGTCTGGAGGTTTCCAGTCCCAGCTCCACCAGGAAGTAGCCGGGCTGTTCCACACATGACCTGCCTCAGTCATCTATAGCTCTACGGCTCTGGAGGCCAAGGTCATGGCCAGCTAACAATGGCCTCCCTTCCCCTTATCACACACTCTACCCAAGTGTGTTAGTAAGGCCCTCCTCCCCTTATCACACACTACTGCCAGGTGCTTTGCTAAGAACTTTACATAATTTGGTGCACAGAACAATTCTGAGGCAGGCGCTAACCCCATTTTAGAGAAAGGTGAAGCACTGAAAACTACGTAACTTGGCTCAGCTGGTATGTGGCAGTCAGGACTCAGACCAAGGTCCAAGGAAGTCCAAGCCTACACACTTTGCTCTGCCCCCTTCTCTTGCTGGTGGAGAAAATTCTGGAAACTGGTACCACCCAGAGCTCCCCATTCCCCGATAACAAAGCCCTTGCTCTCCTTAGCATGGGGGGGATCATGAACCTGGTTATTCTGCTCTGATGGAATAAAAATCCTGAGCTGGCCACAGCTGATGAATGCTGTGCATTCCGCAAGTGGTGCCAGGCAGAGTCCAGCTGTGCCTGCCCCCTCACAGGGGTTGCTAGCTGCCTGGCCCGGCTGCCGAGCCTGGACCAAGCTGCTGGGAGATGGCTCCAAGCCAGGCACTCATACACACTGGGTCTGTGTGACCCAGAGTGCCTGCAATGGCCTCACAGCAAAAAGAGTGCCAAGAGCCGTGTCAGACAACACACTTGGACCTGGCATAATTGTAATGATAGAGAACTATGACATGAACTATGAAACTGGCATTGAATTCAAAACACATTAACCCAGGGGGCTGCCCAGTTGAGTTGGAGTTCCTGCAAGCCACCATCGCCAAATGTCAGGGCATAGTGGACAAAGCATGAGACATTCTTTAGGAGGAATCAACGCACAGCAACCTCCCTGCACCAAGGAACCATGTGGTAGCCAGGGAGTGGGGGGTAAGGAGCCCTGGCTGGCACTGGGCCACTCATTCGGTTCCAACAAGGCAACAGATGAAGGACGGCTTGGAAAGCTACCAAGAGCTCTACAAATGTTTGGACTTATAACTAGAGGCTGCTTTTTAAAAATTCCTTTGGGGCTGGGCACAGTGGCTCATGCCTATAATCCCAGCATTTCGGGAGGCCAAGGCAGATGGACTGCTTAAGCTCAGTTCAAGAGCAGTCTGGGCAACATGGCAAAACACCATCTATACAAACAAAACTATAAAAAATTAGCTGGGCATGGTGGTGTATGCCTGTGGTCCCAGTTAATTTGGAGGCTGAGACAGGAGGATCGCTTGAGCCCAGGAGGCAGAGGTTGCATTGCAGTGCGCCAAGCTTGTGCCACTGCACTCCAGTCTGGGTAATAGAGCGAGACTCTTGTCTCAAAAAATAAAATCCTGGCTCCATCCTTTCGCTCTGGGAACTTGGACAAGTTCTGTAACCTCTCTGGTGAAGGATGGCTTCCCACCTCACTGAGATTCAAAGTCGGTCCTTCCAGTCATCTACAAGGCCTTACATACAACCTGGAGCCTCATTCCAGGATCTGGCCTCTTCCTCCTTGCTACCTTCTGCTCCAGCTGGCCTTCTTGCTCCATTTGCTCCACATATAAAACATGCTCTGGCCTCAGGACCTCTGTACTTGCAGTTTTGTTCCTGAAGAGCTCTTGCCTCACATACTTGCACCATCCCCCTCCTAATGTCTTCAGGTCTCTGCTCAAATGACGCCAATCAGTGTGGTCCCTGACTATCCTATTCACAATAGAAACTCCTGCCTTCAGTTTTTCTCTACAACACATACCACCATCCAACACACTAAATATGGCTTATCACCTGTCTTCAACCATTAGAATTTGAGTCTGAAGACAGGAATTCGGTCTTTTCCCACGTCCTGACTTCCCCCTTGCCTATCAGTGCCTGGCTGGTTTGCTCGTAGAAAAGGACCCAGCTTTCTGTCCCTGAATCCTCCAATGGCTTGATACACAGGAGGCAATGCATTCAATTCCTGCCTGGGGCTGCTCTATCACAGACTTGGGACTTAAACAACAGAGATTTCTCCTCTTACGGTTCCAGAAGCCACGAGTCCAAAACCAAAGGCTCCAGGGGAGAATCCATCCCTGCCTCTTCCAGCTCCCAGTGGCCCCGCACATTCTTTAGCTTGTGCCTGCTAACTCCATCAGCCTGTCTTCACGTGACCTTCTCCTCCTGTCTCTTTCCTCAGTGTCTCTCATGACACTTGTCATTGGATTTAGTGCCTACCTGGATAATCCAGAATGATCTCATTTTTAAAAATGTATTTTTAATATATGGGAACACTTCACAAATTTGCATGTCATCCTTGCACAGGGGCCATGCTAAACTGCATCATTCCAATTTTGGTACATGTGCTGCTAAAGCAAGCACAATGATCTAATTTTGAGATCTTTAACTTACAACCATTAAGACCTTCTTCCAAATAAGGTCATGCTGGCTGGGCACAGTGGCTCACGCCTGTAATACCAGCACTATGGGAGGCTGAGGCAGGCAGATCACCTGAGGTCAGGAGTTTGAGACTAGCCTGGCCAACATGGCAAAACACCATCTCTACTAAAAAAATGTAAAAATTAGCAAGGTGTGGTCGTGGGTGCCTGTAGTCCCAGCTACTCAGGAGGCTGAGGCAGGAGAAATGGTGCCTGTAGTCCCAGCTACTCAGGAGGCTGAGGCAGGAGAATCTCTTGAACCCAGGAGGTGGAGGTTGCAGTGAGCTGAGATTGCACCACTGCACTCCAGCCTGGGCGACAGAGCGAGATTCCATCTCAAAAACAAAAACAAAATAAAGAAGGCTGGGCACTGTGGCTCACGCCTGTAATCCCAGCACTTTGGGAGGCCAAGATGGGTGACCATCTGAGGTCAGGAGTTTGAGACCCACCTGACCAACATGGTGAAACCGAGTCTCTACTGAAAATACAAAAAAGCCAGACACAGTGGCTCACGCCTATAATCCCAGCACTTTGGGAGGCTGATGCAGGCAGATCACCTGAGGTCAGGAGTTCGAGACTAGCCTGGCCAACATCGCGAAACCTCGTCTCTATTAAAACTACAAACATTAGCCAGGCGTGGTGGCATGCACCTGTAGTCCCAGCTACTTGGGAGGCTGAGGCAGGAGAACCGCTTGAACCCCGGAGGCAGAGGTTGCAGTGAGCCGAGATCGTGCCATTGCACTCCAGCCTGGGCAATATCAAAACTCTGTCTCAAAAAAATAAATAAATAAAAATAAAAATACAAAAAATTAGCCAGGCATGGTGGCATGCAACTACTCGGGAGGCTGAGGTAGAATAGCTTGAACCTGGGAGGCAGACGTTGCAGTGAACAGATCGTGCCACTGCATGCCAGCCAAACAAATAAGGTCATGCTGATGGCATCCAGGGCTTAGGATATGGACATGTCTTCTTGGGAACCACCATTCAGTTCCCAATAATAATTATCAAACCAATGGGGAAAAAGAGCATACTGAAAAGCTTATGAATTCCAAGTGTGGGGAAACAGTAACTGAACATCCATTATAGGCCAGGCACTGCACTGGGCACTCAAAATAGCATTCTCATTTATTCGTCGCCACTGCCCAGTGAGCCAGGTTCTGCTAACCTTATTTTTTATTTTTTTTAGACGGAGTCTCGCTCTGTAACCCAGGCTGGGGTCCAGCGGCACGATCTCTTGGCTCACTGCAAGCTCCGCCTCCCGGGTTCACACCATTCTCCTGCCTCAGCCTCCCGAGTAGCTGGGACTACAGGTGCCCGCCACCACGCCCGGCTAATTTTTTTGTATTTTTAATAGAGACAGGGTTTGGCCATGTTAGCCAGGATGGTCTCGATCTCCTTGACCTTGTGATCCGCCCGCCTTGGCCTCCCAGTGCTGGGATTACAGGTGTGAGCCACCGCGCCTGGCCTGCTAACCTTATTTTATATACAAGGAACCAGGCAGAGATGTGAGACAACTTGCAAGCAGGGGCTTCCAGTCCAAGCACCCACTACAGGGTGACAGGTATAGCATTAATACTGTGGGTAGGCAGGAAACCATTTAGCTCAGCTCCAGCAGCTGCCTAATGTGACCTTGATCAAGTCACTAACTACTGTGGGTTCATTTCCTCATCAATAAGATGAGGAACTACTACTAAACCTGAGTTGTAAGGTGTAAGTAATGTATATGGATCCCTCTTTGCACAGTTCCTGGCAGTAGGAGGTGTTCAATAGTTTCTTTCCAGGACCCAGCACTGCCACAAATATGTCATGAAAATTATAGGTCATTTAAAGTTCATAGGATCTTGTGACGCACAAACAAAATACTGAATGTGAAAATATCCTGTAAACCAAATATACTGCTTTATGAACAAGAGGGATTTAAGAATTCAATTTAGGGCTGGGCGCAGTGGCTCACGCCTGTAATCCCAGTACTTTAGGAGGCCGAGATGGGCGGATCACGAGGTCAGGAGATCTGAGACCATCCTGGCTAACACGGTGAAACCCCATCTCTACTAAAAAATACAAAAAATTGGCCGGGCATGGTGGCGGGCGCCTGTAGTCCCAGCTACTTGGGAGGCTGAGGCAGGAGAATGGCGGGAACCTGGGAGGTGGAGCTTGCAGTGAGCCGAGATCGCGCCAGTACATTCCAACCTGAGCAACAGAGCGAGACTCCGTCAAAAAAAAAAAAAAAAAAAAAAAAAAGATTTTGAATTTAGGCGGGGCGTGGTGGCTCATGCCTGTAATCCTAGCACACTTTGGGAGGCCAAGGCAGGCGAATCACTTGAGGCCAGGAGTTCGAGACCAGCCTGGCCAACATGGTAAAACCCATCTCTACTGAGAATACAAAAATTAGCTGACTGTGGTGGCACATGCCTGTAATCCCAGCTACTTGGAAGGCTGAGGCAGAACTGCTTGAACCTGGGCAGCAGAGGATGCAACGAACTGAGATCACGCTACTGCACTCCAGCCTGGGAGACAGAGTAAGACTCCATCTCAAAAGCACAAAATAAAAATAACTCAATTTAAACACTAACAACTGATGTATCCTGAAAGCATCAGGACACATGGGAAATGTATTACTGCCACAACCCACAAATTGTCTCCTACAATAATGAGACGACAGATCTGGCTCCAAAGATCCTTTACTGAGATCCACTTGAAACACTTCGGTCCTTAACTTGTTAACTGAGTTGACAGGCTGATGGCTGATCTAGGTAAAGGTTTCATGGTAGCAAAAACACTTCCTGCCTATAATACATCAAAACAGGTTCCTGAATGTGTGTGAATATCATCAAGGTCTCTGTCCCATCTTCTTCAGGGTTCGATTAAGCTAGAAGAGAAAGAAAAGCAAAGTTACATACGGGGATTTCCCCAACCCCTTTCCTACAGTGTGTATGATCACTAGGTCAGATTCCCAGCTGCTCCTCTGAAGCCAAGAAAGGAAGTTTCTGATGTGGGTGTCCACTATGTGTGTGCAAAGCCGTGACATTCATATGGCCCTGCACAGTTCATGCAGATTATTCTTTTACCTGCCCTTCACACTCAACAAACCCATACCCAACACTGCTCTATCCATCTGACAGAAAAAGGATTCAGACTGGCCAGACGTTTCAAGGTTACTAGTTCAGTTAGGGGAAGAATCAGAAGCTTTGAACAGGATCCTTGTTAGAAGACAGCCCTAGCCCACCACCCTGACAGATGTGATCTAAACAGCCAGAAAGTAAAAAGAGCAGCAGGGCTGTTATGATCCTGCAGGAAGAGCCTGACCTCTGCTGGAGAACTCAAAGCACCAGGACACAGTAGCCCTAGCAATGGCCACAAAGAGAGACCCACACCCTTACAGTGCTTGGCCTGACCCACAAGACCTCTCCTAGGGCAAGACAAGGAATGCACCAAGTATGTCAAAACAGAGCTTCCTGTCCTCCAGCCTGCAGGAACTAGCCAGACCTGTCTAAGTTGGAAAACAATGCCAAATGGGGAGGGATGGGCAAGAGCAGGCAGTGAATCCACCCATATTAGGAAATACCAGGGAGGGAGAGGAGAGCTGGCCACCCACAGAGGGAGATCTTGGAAAGAGATGCTCTGGAGAAGGCTGATGCAGCAATTCCTACAGGCCCAACCCCACTCCCCAAACCCCAAGCAGCCAGCCAGTCTAGCTTGAAAATTTAAAGGGCCAACCTCAAGCTTTCTTTTGCAGTGACACGATCTCTGCTCACTGCAGCCTCCACCTCCCAGGTTCAAGTGATTCTCCTGCCTCAGCCTTCTGCGTAGATGGGATTACAGGTGCGCACCACCACACCCAGCTAATTTTTTTAATTTTTAGTAGACATGAGGTTTCACCATGTGGCCAGGCTGGTCTTGAACTCCTGATCTCAAATTCAGCCTCCCAAAGTGCTGGGATTACAGGCATGAGCCACTGCACCTGGCCTCTTTTTCTTTTTTTTTTTTTCTTGAGACAGGGTCTTGCTCGGTTGCCCAGGCTGGAGGGCAGTAGGCTTTCTTAATAACAGAAATGAAAAATTTTAAAAGGCCGGGCATGGTGGCTCATGCCTGTAATCCCAACACTTTGGGAAGCTGAGACGGACTGGATCACTCGAGGCCAGGAGCTGGAGACCAGCCTGGCCAACATGGTGAAACCCCATCTCTACCATAAATACAAAAATTAGCTGGGTGTGGTGGCACACGCCTGTAATTCCAGCTATGCGGGAGGCTGAGGAGGGAGACTCGCTTGAACCCAGGAGGCAGAGGTTGCAGTGAGCTGAGATCATGTCGCTGCACTCCCGCATGGGCGACAGCACAAGACTCCATCTCAAAATAAATAAAAGAATAAAAATTAAAAAAAAGTAAACTCTCGATTCAGTTCCTAAGCTCTGTCCTGAGCCAACAAACCCCTCTTCTCTCAGATCTCTCACCTCCTCAAATTTGTGGATCTGACGGATGAAGAAATCCCCATAACGCCTGGCGACCTTGGTGTCCGCGATGTGGATCATGTCCTGTGGGGGAAAGCACAGTCAGGGAAGAGCAGCCAGGTGGAGGAGCAGGGCCATCTAACCCAGGAGCCACCATGGACTTGCAAGTGATAATGACGGTGAGTGTTAGATGTAAAGGTGGGGAAAAGACCACTGGAAAAACACCACCAGTTAACAGTAACTCACTCTGTCTAGAGAGTTTTTCTTTTCTTTCTTTTTTTTTTTTTTTTTGAGATGGAGTTTTGCTCTTCTCGCCCAGGCTGGAGTGCAATGGCATGATCTCAGCTCACTGCAACCTCCGCCTCCAGGGTTCAAGCAATTCTCTTGCTTCAGCTTCCCAAGTAGCTGGGATTACAGGCGACCGCCATCTTGCCTGGCTAATTTTTGTATTTTTAGTAGAGACGAGGTTTCACCATGTTAGTCAGGGTGGTCTGAAACTCCTGACCTCAGGTGATCCACTCGCCTCAGCTTCCCAAAGTGCTGGGATTACAGGCGTGAGCCAACGTGCCCGGCCTAGTTTATATATATATTTTTTTATCAATTCATTTGTACTTTTATTTTCTAGACTTTTTTTTTTGTCTTTTATTTTCTAGTCTTTTTTTTTTTTTTTTGAGATGGAGTCTTGCTCTGTCACTCAGGCTGGAGTGCAGTGGTGTGATCTCGGCTCACTGCAAGCTCCACCTCCCGAGTTCACACCATTCTCCTGCCTCAGCCTCCCGAGTAGCTGGGACTACAGGCACCCGCCACCATGCCTGCTTAATTTTTTTTGTATGTTTTTAGTAGAGACGGAGTTTCACCATGCTAGCCAGGATGGTCTCGATCTCCTGACCTCATGATTCACCCGTCTTGGCCTCCCAAAGTGTTGGGATTACAGGCGTGAGCCACCGTGCCCAGCCTAGTCTTTTTTATTTTGGGAATAAAGATGTTTATGCTGGCTGGGCACGGTGACTCACGCCTGTAATCCCAGCACTTTGGGAGGTTGGGAATTCAAGACCAGCCTGACCAACATGGTGAAACCCCATCTCTACTAAAAATTAGCTGGGCGTAGTGGCGGGCACCTGCAATCCCAGGAGGGAGAGGTTGCAGTGAGCCGAGACTGCGTCACTGCACTCCAGCTTGGGTAACAAAGTGAGACTCCATCTCAAAAAAAAAAAAAAAAAAAAAAAGTTTATGCTCCTACACCGTTGATAAAATTGCAAATTAGTCCAATCTTTAAGTTTTGTTTTTAGCTGAAAATATTTTGAACACCATTTTACTTTAAAATTTTCTATATCCTCCAGGTTAAGACCTAAGAACGTTCTAAATCTCTGATAGGATTTCTTTCAAGTTAAGAATGAAGAGTCAAAAAGGAAAAAAAAAAGAAGCACTTTGCCAAAGACAAACCTGAACCAGCAACAGAGGAATAACAGTAAAACATGCAATTAAATAATAATCAAATAGCCAATTCTTAGGAGAAATGTTTTGTTAAACTACCCAGATTAGTTGAGAATAGCTAGGCTGGTAATTAAGAGGTGACAGAGGAATGCAGGAGGCTACTATAATTGCCAAAGAACGTATATATGTCAGGTATTGAGAAAAAACTAGGCCAGGCATGGTGGCTCACGCCTGTAATCCCAGCACTTTGGGAGGCAGAGGTGGGCAGACTACCCGAGCCCAGGAGTTTGTATTTGAGACCAGGCTGGGCAACATGGTAAAACCCCATCTCTACAAAAAATACAAAAATTAGCAAGATGTGGTGGTGCACTCCTGTAGTCCCAGCTACTTGGGAAGCTGAGATAGGAGGATCACCTGAGCCCCCGGGAGTTGAGGCTGCAGTGAGCTGTGATTTTACCACTGCACTCCAGCCTGGACAACTGGAGGATTAAGATGCTATCTAACAAAAAAAAAAAAAAAAAAAAAAAAAGGCTTGACATGATCCTGGCAAGGGAGAAAGTTTTCTTTATTTTTATTTATTTATTTTTAGAGGCAGGGTCTCACTTTGTTACCCAGGCTGGATTGCAGTGGTAAGATCTTAGGTCACTGCAGCCTCAAATGCCTGGGCTCAAGCCATCCTCCTGCCTCAGCCTCCTAAGGCAGGGGCTATAAGGGACTCTCTCCCATAGCTGGGACTACAAGTACATGCTACCAAGCCTGGCTCAGTTTTCTTTGATTTATAAAAGCATAATTTAAAACACTGGAAAACTTCCACTACTGACGTGTTATTACTTTTGGCAAATCTGTTTGTATCGGGCTAGCTACCTTATGGCAAAAACCAAGTCTTCCAGAAGCCATAAAAATGAAATGAGAGTATTTATTTTAAAGCAAAATGAACTTTCAAAAACAAACTACCCAAACTGACCTAGAAATTCCACAACTAGATATATATCTGAAAATTAAAAACATATGTTCACACAATAACTTCTAGATGAATATTCACAGCAGCACTATTCATAAGCCAAAAAGTGAAAAAAGGAACAAAAAAACCCCCAAAACTAAAAACCCCAAATGTCCAACAACAAATGGATAAACAAAATGCAGTACATTAACACATGGGATATTATTCAGCTATAAAAGGAATGTACTGACACATGCTATAATATGGATGAAACTTGAAGACATGCTCAGTGAAAGGACCCAAACACAAAAGTCCATATATTACATGATTCCATTTACCTGAAATGTCAAATGCAGAGAGACTAAAGCAGATTAGTGGTTTGCTAGGGGATGGCAGAAAGGGGGAACCGGGGAACTGCGAGTGACTGCTAGTGGGTAGGGACTTTCTTTTTGGGGGGACAGAAATGTTTTGGAATTAGACAGTGGAGATAGTTGCAAAACACTGTGAACATACTAATAACCACTGAACTCTTCATTCATTCATTCATTCTATTTATTTATGGAGACAGGGTCTCACTCTGTCACCCAGGCTGGAGTGCAGTGGCATGATCTTGGCTCACTGCAACCTCCACCTCCTAGGCTAAAGCGATTCTTGTGCCTCAGCCTCCCAAGTAGCTGGGATTATAGGCATGCGCCCCCACACTCAGCTAATTTGTGTATTTTTAGTACAGATGGGGTTTCACCATGTTGGCCAGGCTGGTCTTGAACTCTTGGTCTCAAGTGATCTGCCAGTCTTGGCCTCCCAAAGTGCTGGGATTATAGGTGTAAAGCATCACACCTGGCCAAATTGCACACTTTAAAATGGAGAAGTTTATATCCTGCAACTTTTTTTTTTTTTTTTTTTTTTTGAGATGGAGTCTCGCTCTGTCGCCCAGGCTGGAGTGCAGTGGCGCGAGCTCTGCTTACTGCAAGCTCCGCCTCCCGGGTTCACACCATTCTCCTGCCTCAGCCTCCCAAGTAGCTGGGACCACAGGCGCCCACCACCATGCCCGGCTAATTTTTTGTATTTTCAGTAGGGACGGGGTTTCACCGTGTTAGCCAGGATGGTCTTGATCTCCTGACCTCGTGATCTGCCTGCCTCAGCCTCCCAAAGTGCTGGGATCATGCAAGTTTGTTTTTTTTTTTTTTTTTTTTTTTTTTTTGAGACGGAGTTTCGCTCTTGTTGCCCAGGCTGGAGTGCAATGGCACAATCTTGGCTCACTGCAACCTCCACCTCCCGGGTTCAAGCAATTCTCTTGCCTCAGCCTCCCGAGTAGCTGAGATTACAAGCATGTGCTGCCACGTCTGGCTAATTTTGTATTTTTAGTAGAGATGGGGTTTCTTCATGTTGGTCAGGCTGGTCTTGATCTCCTGACCTCAAGTGATCCGCCCACCTTCGCCTCTCAAAGTGTTGGGATTACAGGCGTGAGCCACCATGCCCAGCCTTTTTTTATTTTTTTGAAGTGGAGTCTCGCTCTGTTGCCCAGGCTGGAGTGCAGTGGTGCGATCTTGGCTTACTGCAACCTCCGCCTCCTAGGTTCAAGCAAGTCTCCTGCCTCAGCCTCCCAAGTAGCTGGGACTACAGGCACCCGCCACCACGCCCAGCTAATTTTTGTACTTTTAGTAGAGATGGGGTTTACCATATTGGCCAGGATGGTCTTGATCTCCTGACCTCGTGTTCCACCTAGCTCGGCCTCCCGAAGTGCTGGCATTACAAGCGTGAACCAACGCGCCCGGCTTATCATGCAAATTATGTATAAAAATTATGTTTTTTTCTTTTTTTGAGACAGTCTCTCACTCTGGAGTGCAGTGGCACAATCTTGGCTCACTGCAGCTTCTGCTTCCCAGGTTCAGGTGATTCTCGTGCCTCAGCCTCCCGAGTAGCTGGGATTACAGGCACGCACCACCATGCCTGGCTAATTTTTAAAATATTTTTAGTAGAGACGGGGTTTCGCCATGTTGCACAGGCAGGTCTTGAACCCCTGACCTCTGATGATCTACCCACCTTGGCCTCCCAAAGTGACAGGATTACAGGTATGAGCCACTGCATTCAGCCTAAAATCATGTATTTTTAAGAACTGCTCAAAAAGTGCTATTTCCAACAATACATTTAGACCAAAATGCTTTTTCTCTTTTTTTCAAGACGCAGTCTCATCTCTATCACAAAGGCTGGAATGTGGTGACTTGATCTCAGCTCACTGCAACCTCTGTCTCCTGGGCTCAAGTGATTCTCCTGTCTCAGCCTCCCAAGTTGCTGGGATTACAGGCATGTGCCACCATGCCTGGCTAATTTTTATATTTTTAGTAGAGACAGGGTTTCACCATATTGGCCAGGATGGTCTTGATCTCCTGACCTCAGGTGATCCACCCGCCTTGGCCTCCCAAAGTGCTGGGATTACAGGCGTGAGCCATCGTGCCCAGCACGCTTTTTCTCTTTTTAAAGAGTAGAGACAGGGTCTTGGTTTGTTGCCCAGGCTGGTCTTAAACTCCTGGGCTCAAGCAATTCTCCTGCCTCGTCCTTCCAGAGTATTGGGATTATAGCTATAAGCCACTGTACCTGGCCCAAAATGCTTTCAAAAACAATGAAAAATGCAGGATATTAGAAAAAAATTTACTTACAGCATCAAAGAGCTGACAAGATAGTAACAGAACATTTTGGGAAAAAAGAAACCATTCTAAGAAAAGCACAGAAGACCCCCTCTGCCCTATGGACATTTGCTGATCTTAGAAAACCTGGGCTGACGGCCAGGTGTGGTGGCTCATGTCTGTAACCCCAGCACTTTGGGAGGCCGAGGCGGGCAGATCACCTGAGGGCGGGAGTTCGAGACCAGCCTAACCAAGACGGAGAAACCCTGTCTCTACTGAAAATACAAAATTAGCTGGGCATGGTGGCGCATCCCCGTAGACCCCAGCTACTCGGGAGGCTGAGGCAGGAAAATCGCCTGAACCCGGGAGGCAGAGGTTCCGGTGAGCCGAGATTGTGCCATTGCACTCCAGCCTGTGCAACAAGAGCAAGACTCAGTCTAAAAAAAAAGAAAACAATTCTTTTAAAAACCTCATCAGCTCATCAGCACCTGTAGTCCCAGCTAATCAGGAGGCTGAGACAGAAGGATTGCTTGAACCCAGGAGGCGGAGGTGGCAGTGAGCCAAGATCACATCACTGCACTACAGCCTGAGTGATACAATGAGACTCTGTCTCTAAATAAATAAATAAATAAAAATGAAAATCTAATCAGACATTAAAATGTCCAGCTTGAACTTAAAAGTGCCAGTGAAAACTAACACTGTTCTTCAACCCACCTCCCCTCCTGAGAGGAAGCTACTGCTATGCTGCTTGTGTATTCTTCTGGAAAGAACTTGAGGCATACATAGGCATATATAAATGTATTACTAGCCACTCTGTAAAAACCTTACTTGTATTTTTTGTAATATACAAACCATCCAAATGTTAATCAATGGGAGAATGGATAAACTGCAGTACAATAACAACAGCAGATGCTGGACTATCACAGAACAATAAACATGAAGGAATCACTGCTACACACAATGGACGGTGACTCACTCAATTGTAATGTTGAGCAAAAGAAGCCAGACTTAAGAGTACATACTGTGTAATTCCATTATATAAAGTTCACAAACAGGCAGCACTAATCCAAGGTGTTAGACATCAGGACAGGACAGGTGCAGTGGCTCACACCAGTAATCCCAGCATTTTGGGAGGCCAAGGTAGGAGGATCACTTGAAACTAGCCTGGGCAACAAAGTGAGACCCTGTTTCTATAAAGTAAAAACTTAAAATCGGCTGGGAACAGTGGCACATATCGGAGTTCGAGACCAGGCTGGGCAACATGGCCAAACCCCATCTCTACTAAAAATACCAAAAATTAGCCAGTCGTGGTGACGTGCGCCTGTAATCTCAGCTACTTGGGAGGATGAGGTAGGACAATCAACTGAACCCAGGAAGTTGAGGCTGCAGTGAGCTGAGATCACACCACTGCACTCCAGCCTGGGCAACCAGAGTGAGACCTTGTCTCAAAAAAGAGAGCCGGATGCAGTGGCTCATGCCTGTAATCTCAGCACTTTGGTAAGCCGAGGTGGGTGGATCACGAGGTCAGGAGATTGAGACCATCCTGGCTAACACAGTGAAACCCCGTCTCTACTAAAAAATACAAAAAATTAGCCAGGTGTGGTGGCGGGTGTCTGTAGTCCCAGCTACTCGGGAGGCTGAGGCAGGAGAATGGCGTGAACCTGGGAGGTGGAGTTTGCAGTGAGCTGAGATCGCGCCACTGCACTCCAGCCTAGGCAACAGAGCGAGACATCTCAAATAAAATAAAATAAAATAAAAATAAAATAATACCGGGCGTGATGGCTCACGCCTGTAATCCTAGCACTCTGGGAGGCCGAGGCGGGCGGATCACAAGGTCAGGAGTTGGAGACCAGTCTGGTCAACATAGTGAAACCCTGTCTCTACTAAAAATACACAAAATATTAGCTGGGTGTGGTGGTGTGAGCCTGTAATCCCAGCTACTCAGGAGGCTGAGGCAAGAGAATCGCATGAACCCGGGAGGCAGAGGTTGCAGTGAGCCAAGATCGTGCCACTGCACTCCAGCCTGGACGACAGAATGACACTCCGTCTCAAAAAAAAAAAAAAAAAAAAAAAAAAAGCTTTGTGCAGTGACAGTATGGCCAATGAGGGTTATGTGAGGTGTGGTTATTGCTAACTAAAAATAAAAAAATTAAAAAGGCAGCAGGACAATGGCTTCCCACTTGTAAAGTACTCCAACAGTATACAAAGCACCATCCCCCTTCCTCCAACCTCATCTACACAGCCTCCTTTCTCAGGCCACTCGGGCATACTACAACTGCCCCTTAAACTTATTGGCCTCACTCCTCTTTGGGACCTTTGCTCTAACTGTTCCTCTGCCTGGAAGGCTCTTCCTCCAGATATCTGGTGAGTTATTTATTTTTTTTTTTTTGAGACGGAGTGTCGCTCTGTTGCCAGGCTACAGTGCAGTGCCGTGATCTCAGCTCACTGCAACCTCCGCCTCCTGGGTTCAAGTGATTCTCCTGCCTCAGCCTCCTGGGTAGCTGGGACTACAGGCATGCGCCACCATGCCCAGCTAATTTATTTTTAGTAGAGATGGGGTTTCACCATGTTGGCTAGGATGGTCTTGATCTCTTGACCTCATGATCTGTCCACCTCGGCCTCCCAAAGTGCTGGGATTACAGGCATGAGCCACCGTGTCCAGCCTTTGGTGAGCTATTAAGAACTCTCCACCAGATGGATCGCTTCAGGTCAGGAGTTTGAGACTAGCCTGGCCAACATGGCAAAACCCTGTTCTACTAAAAATACAAAAATTAGCCAGGTGTGGTGGCGGCCTCTTATAATCCCAGCTACTCAGGAGGCTGAGGCAGGAGAATTGCTTGAACCTGGGAGGCGGAGGTTGCAGTGAGCTGAGATTGCACCACTGCACTCTAGCCTGGGCAACAGACCAAGACTGTCAAAAAAAAAACCAAAACACTACTCCCTCACTTCCTTCAAGTCTTAGCTTAGCTTAAACTTCACTTTCTCAACAAAGCCTGTCTGAACACCGTATTTAACACTGCAACCTGTGCCTCCTACCACCTCTGCCTTCCTTTACTCTGCAGTGCTTGGCAACCTCTTACTACATAGTTTGTTTAATTATAACATCTATTGTTTAATTATAACATCTATTGTTGGTAATCCCAGCACTTTGGGAGGCCAAGGCTGGCGGATCACCTGAGGTTGGGAGTTTGACACCAGACTGACCAACATGGAGAAACCCCATTTCTACTAAAAATACAGAATTAGCTGGGTATGGTAGCGCATGCTGGTAATCCCAGCTACTCAGGAGGCTGAGGCAGGAGAATGGCTCGAACCTGGGAGGTGGAGGTTGCGGTGAGCCGAGATCGTGCCATCACATTCTAGCCTGGGCAACGAGAGCGAAATTCCATCTCAAAAAAAAACCAAAACAAAACCATCTATTGTTTATCTCGTGTTTTTTTTTTTTTTTTGTAAATAGAGAAAAGGTCTCACTACGTTGCCCAGGCTGGTCTTGAACTCCTGGGCTAGAGTGATCCTCCCACCCCAGCCTCCCCTAAAGTACCAGTATTACTGGCATGAGCCACCACACCTGGCACCTTGTGGCAGCACCACAAGGCCAGGAATCTTTGATTTTGTTCCCCGATATACTTCATGTGCCCACAATAGTGAATGAAAGATAGGGAACACTTAATACAAGACCCCAAGCCCAGGGGACAGGCATACCTTATCAATGTAGAAGTCAACCTCTGAGGCTGACTGAAATTCACCATCCAGGGCTGAGATGCCGCTGGTCCACACGAGGTTCTTCATCTTGTGTTTGAAGACAAGAAGCTGGATCCGGAACTCCTGCTCTGTGAGGTCCAGGAAGCCAGCCAGCTTGGCCACAGGCATGGTGGTGTAGAGCTTCAGGAAGCTGCGGATGGTTGAAAGCTGGGCCTGCTGCTGTACTTCATCGGAAAACACCTTCAGCTGCTGCAGGAAAGGCTCTTTGTGGTAGTTGGGGTGCACATTATCATAGTTGGGCACTACAGGCGACAGGAACTTGGGGCAGGAGTAACTGAAAAGTTCTTCATAGACTTGTGGGTCACCTTTCTGCATGCGCAACATCTTGTCCCCATATTTCTCCCGCAGCTGGAGGTGAATGCTCTCATCGATACGCATGGGGTACATTGTGAGGGCAATGGCCAGCAGCGCATGCATCTGTTCATTCTGCTTGTTAATCTGGGGATGGGGTGGAGAGTGGTAGCGGGTCAAATGAGACGGACTTCCTGAGGTCCCCACTGCCAACTGGCCTCACAATTCTCTGCACAGATCTTTGACTTACCCAGTTGTCTCATACCAGCCATTGAACTTCCCCAACATCTCTTCCAATCCTCCCTCTAGATCTACCTAACTTCCATCCTAGCTCCAGATCCTCCTTAGCCATCTTCTGGATTCCTTACTGGCACCTCTGTCTCAGTCTCTCCAGTTTGTCCCACACATCACTAGCAGGTCAATCCTTTTACACAGTTAGGATCGAGTTACCCAAAACCTTTGATGCGACCTTGATGACGACAGAATATAGACTAAATAGTAATGTGCTGTGCCACAACGTTTCAGTCAACAACGGGCCATGGGCCACATATAGGATGGTGATCCTACAAGATTATAATCCTGTATTTTTACTGTATCTTAGATACACAAATACCTTTGTGTTACAACTGCCTATGGTATTCAGTACAGTAATATGTTCTAGAAGTTTGTAGCCAAGGAGCCATAGGCTATACCATGTAACCCGGGTATGTAGTAGGTTATCCCATCTAGGTTTGTGTAAGTACATTCTATGATGTTCACACAACAAAATCACCAAACGATGCATTTCTCAGAATGTATCTGCAGCATCAAATGACACAGGACTATACTTTACCTGGGTTAATGAAGGTTCTCAGACTCTAATAACCCAATTCCTACTACCTACTTGCCCTCCAGCCAAAACGGTTTATTGTGCGGCTGCATCACCACACTTTCAAGTCTCAACCACTTTGCTCATGATATTCTCTGCCTAGGAAGCTCCTCCCAATTCTTGAACCCATCCTCCTTCCCACCAATATCCACACCTTAAATCAAAACACTTAGAACCCAGTGAACACTCAGCATATTGATGCTGAATAAATAAATGTAGGCACTGCTGGAGGATATAACTGAAACAAAAGATATTATCATCAAATCCTTATCATCAAGATGTTAATGATCTGAGGTAACAGGCATCACAACAGAAACTCTTAAGAGTATGCTAGCCATTAAAAGATCATTTTGGCTGGGCGTGGTGGCTCACGCCTGTAATCCCAGCACTTTGGGAGGCCGAGGTGGATGGATCACCTGAGATCAGGAGTTCGAGACCAGCCTGGCCAAATAGTGAAACCCCATCTCTACTAAAAATACAAAAATTAGCTGGACATGGTGGCACGCATCTGTAGTCCCAGCTACTCAGGAGGCTAAGGCTGGAGAATCACTTGAACCCAGGAAGCGGAGGTTGCAGTGAGCTGAGATCGCACCACTGTACTCCAGCCTGGGTGACAGAGACTTCGTCTCAAAAAAAAAAAAAAAAAAAAAAATTAGCCGGTGTTGTTGTGTGCGCCTTTAAGCCCAGCTACTGGGAAGACTGAAGTAGGATGATCGCCTCATCCCAGGAGGTTGAGGCTGACGTGAGCTGTGACTGCGTCACTGCACTCCAGCTGGCTGATCTATTAGTAGGCACAATCACAGAGCGCTCTACAGTCTTGAACTCCTGGCTTAAAAGTGCAATATTTTGGATGGTGTTTACCAAGAATGGTTGGCATAGGTGCCAAGGATCCCCCTGATTAGAAAGGCCATTGGTGGCAGGCAGAGTCCCCCTTACCATCTCATACTTGTACGTGGTCCTCTGGAACATGCTCTTGGTCCTCTGGATGTAGAGGAGGATGTTGGCGAAGACCCGGATGGCATCCTGGTAACGACGCATCATCAAATATGCAAACCCAACATAATAGTATGTGGTGACCTGGCACTCTGGCACACGGGAATACATACTCTGTAGAAGGAGGTGGAACAAACATCCATGAGTCCCAATTCATCCTAGATAGAACCAGAGGTAGAAACACCAAGAGTTTTCCCTGCAGAGGCCCTCAACTATCCAGAGGAAGCTCTGGAGTCCCAGAGTTTGAGAGCGGATCTTCCTATTCATCAATTAAGTTGTATGTTTTGAGGAATCCATTTTTTTAGCTGTAAACAAGAAGGTTAGGGATCAGGTAATCCCTAAAATCTCCTTCAGCTCTAAAATGCTATACATCTCAGTTTTGTTATTTTTCCTTGCTTTTTCAATTAAGTCCTTTTGGACAGGGAAGACAGAAACACATACATGCACATGAGCCAAACACCAAATAAAAATTATCTGTAATATTTTTCTGTGGTTAGGAAGAACACAACAGCTAACCATGTATCAATGAACATACCATCTTAGAATTACATCTTTACTTAATTTTTTTTTTTTTTTTTCCTGGGACAGAGTCTTGTTCTGTTGCCCAGGCTGGAGTGCAATGGCGTGATCTCGGTTCACTGCAACCTCTGCCTCCCAGGTTCAAGTGATTCTCCTACCTCAGCCTCCTGAGTAGCTGGGATTACAAGTGCCCACCACCACACCCAGCTAGTTTTTTTGTTTTTTTTGTATTTTTAGCAGAGACAGGGTTTCACCATGTTGGCCAGGCTGGTCTCGAACTCCTGACCTCAAGTAATCCACCTGCCTCAGCCTCCCAAAGTGCTGGGATTACAGGTGTGAGCCACTGAGTCTGGCCTTCTCAATCCTTCAGCAAAATGTGAAGAGCAAAGAGCTGCCATGGGCCGGGCATGGTGGCTCACGCCTGTAATCCCAGCACTTTGGGAGGCCGAGGTAGGCGGATCACGAGGTCAGGAGATCGAGACCATCCTGGCCAACACGGTGAAACCCCAACTCTACTAAAATACAAAAAAAAAAAAAAAAAAAAATTAGCTGGGCATGGTGGCGCATGCCTGTAGTCCCAGCTACTCAGGAGGCTGAGGCAAGGGAATCGCTTGAACCCAGGAGATGGAGGTTGCAGTGAGCTGAGATCACGCCACTGCACTCCAGCCTGGCGACAGAGCAAGCTGCCATCATCATTCCATTTTGAAAACAGAAGAAAAAACTGTCGTTAACTACCAAAATCGTCCAGGTCTAGCTTTTTACCATAGCTGTTTGCCCAGTTTTAGTCCCAACTTTCAATGGCCTGAGGGAAGAGTCCTCTTTCCTCTCCTGGAAATTTGTCCTAAGAGATCAGAGTGGTTCTCTAGAAACAGATATTCTGGCTCTGGCAAGAGGGGCCATAGGCAATAGGCATCACCTTCTTGTTCAGTTCGATGTTCTCCAGCACCTTGATGGCCTGGTAGTAATCTCCTAACAGGGAGTGCAGGCGGAGAAGCCCGACCAGGCTGAAGTAACCAAGCATTTTGTAGAGGGAGTGCCGCCCATACTCCCCAGCCACACTCTCGGGGTCACCTGAAAGAGACAGACACCGTGAATACTCTGATAGGAGGCAGGTAAAGGCAGGCACACCTGACCTCTGAATGTTACTCAGTAGGCATCTCACCTACTGCCAGCCTTGAAAGCTTCCCTCAACTGGGGAATAACTTCAAAGGAATACCAAGAAACAGCAAAACCAATCTTACGCTAATCTTCGATTTACCAGTATTTGCTTACAGGATGGCAGTTCATTTTGCTTATTTTTTTTTGGTCCCAACACATGAAAAGGTCCCTCTCATCAGTAAAATACAACCACGAAGACCCCACCTTTCAGAAAGCACATGAGGTCAAAGCTATTTTCGTAATAACAACACTAAGATGTTATTTGCCCTTCCCACTGAGTTGAATTTTGCATGATGCAAACACTATGTTGGGCAAAATTACTGTCAACTTAAGCATAAATCAGGCAACGACACAAAATTGTACCAGTAGTCACCGCATTGCTTCTTGCCATGCATTTGCACTAAAAGAACTAGTCCTTAGCCAGGCATGGTGGCTTAGACCTCTAATCCCAGCAACTTGAGAGGTCGAGGTGGGAGGATTTGCTTGAGCCCAGGTACCATATCTGAATAACCAGAGTTTGTTGTATCAGTTGTTTTTTGTTTGTTTGTTTTTTGAGACTGAGATCTATGGAAGTGCTACTGCATTTTGGCCTGGGTAACAGACAGACCCTGTTCTAAAAAAAAGATAAAAAAAAGAAAGAAAATTCTTTTTTCATTTTTACTTGAAAAAAACAACTGATTCATAGGTCGTGCGCGGTGGCTCACACCTGTAATCCCAGCACTTTGGGAGGCTGAGGTGGGCAGATCACGAGGTCAGGAGATTGAGACCATCCTGGCTAGGTGAAATCCCATCTCTACTAAAAATACAAAAAATTAGCCAGGCGTGGTGGTGGGCGCCTGTAGTCCCAGCTACTCGGGAGGCTGAGGCAGGAGAATGGCATGAACCCGGGAGGCGGAGCTTGCAGTGAGCCCAGATTGCGCCACTGCACTCCAGCCTGGGCAACAGAGCAAGACTCCACCTCAAAAAAAAAAAAAAAAACTGATACACAACTGAGTGCAGCTCATGCCTGTAATCCTAGCATTTTGGGAGGCCGAGGCAGGCGTATCACTTGAGGTCAGGAGTTTGAGCCCAGCCTGCCCAACATGGTGAAGCCCCGTCTCTACTAAAAATACAAAAATTAGATGGGTGTGGTGGTGCACACCTGTAGTCCCAGCTATTGCGGAGGCTGAGGCAGGAGAATCGCTTGAACTCGGGAGGCGGAGGTTGCAGTGAGCAGAGATTGTGCCACTGCATTCAAGCCTGGGCTACAGAGCAAGACTCTGTCTCAAAAAAAATAAAAATAAAAATAAAGGAAAAAAGGGCAGACATTTTCACAAAAATGAAGTAAACCTGTCACACCTCAAAGAAAATAACTGACAGTGTTTGCTACCTATAAAACAGTTCAAAGGTTGGGCACAGTGGCTCACACATGAAATCCCATGAGTTCAAGATTGGCCTGGGCAACAAAGTGAGACCTTGTTTCTACCAAAAAAAAAAAAAAAAATCAGCCAGGTATGGTGGTGCAAACCTGCGTTCCTAGCTACTCGGGAGGCTGAGGTAGGAGGATCACTTGAGCCCAGCAGGTAGAGGATGCAGTGAGCCATGATTGTGCCACCGCACTTCAGCCTGGGTGACAGAGTGAAACCCCATCTCAAAATAAATAAAAATTCAAGCTATTAAGCAAAAATGGAATTTTGTAAAACTTTTATCTGCCACTACAAGCTCTATAGCTTACAAATAAATGCTTACCTGATGTCAGTGGCAAAAGCAACAAATCTGACTTTTTAAAAAAATGTAATAAAATGTGTCAACATTTGGAAGATCTTTATAACTCAGAGAACCAATATTTTTTTAGAAATCACACATGGCCAGGCGCAGTGGCTCATGCATGTAACCCCAGCACTTTGGGAGGCTGAGGCAGGCAGATCACTTGAGCTCGGGAGTTCAAGAGCAGCCTGGCCAACATGGTCAAACTCTGTTCTACTAAAAATACAAAAATTAGCCCGGCGTGTTGGCGTGTGCCTGTAATCCTTCCTTTCTATATCCCTGGAGGCTGAGACAGGAGAATCGCTTGAACCCCGGAGGCAGAGGTTGCAGTGAACTGAGATCATGACATTGCACTCTGCCTGAGCAACAGAGCAGATTCTGTCTCAGGAAAAAAAAAAAGTCACACATGGATGTAAGGAACTCATTCAAATCACAGAAGTGATGAATAACACTAACAAAAGAAAAATTCACCAATACAGTTTCAGATTCCTCACTGCACCTAATCTGTATGAAACTACCACTGGTTACTTCAAAGAAGTACAGGGTGAGTATACTTCTATAAATGCTTGTGACCAGAAGTGTTTTGCATTTTGCAATTTTTAATATCTGCATATGCCTAATGAGATATCTTTTTTTTTTTTTTTCCAAGACAGAGTCTCGCTCTGTCACCAAGACTGGAGTGCAGTGGTGCGATCTCGGCTCACTGCAACCTCTGCCTCCCTGGTTCAAATGATTCTCCTGCCTCAGCCTCCCAAGTAGATGGGATTACAGGTGCCCACCACCAGGCCCGGCTAATTTTTTGTATTTTTAGTAGAGATGAGGTTTCACCACGTTGGCCAGGATGATCTCGAACTCCTGACCTCAGGTGATCTGCCCGCCTCGGCCTCCCAAAATGCTAGGATTATAGGCGTGAGCCATGGCACCCGGCCCTAATGAGTATCTTAAGGATAGGATCCAAATCTAAACATAAAATTCATTTATTTTTCATATATGTCTTATACACACAGCCTGAAAGTAACTTTATTATAATCTTTTAAATACTTTTGTGCATGAGACGAAGTTCTGACTGCAACTGGTCACATGAGGTTGGGTGTAGAATTTTCTACTTACGGCGTCATGTCGGTGCTCAAAAAGTCAGATTTTGGAGCATTTCAGATTTCAAATTTTCAAGTCAGGAATATTCAACCCATACATACTACTACATGGTGTAGTATCAAAGAAAATCCTCTCCAATAATCCTGGCACTTTTGGGAGGCCAAGGCAGGACTGCTTGAGCCCAGGAGTCCAAGACCAGACTGGGTGACACAGTGACACCCTGTCTCAAAAACAAACGACAAAAAAACTTCCTTTCTATATCCGTGTGAAGCCAGATTTTCCTTCTTTTTTTTTCAGACAAGTTCTCGCTCTGTGGCCCAGGCTAGAGTACAGTGGTGCGATCTCAGTTCACTGCAATCTTTGCTTCCTGGGCTCAAGCAATCCTCCCACCTCAGCCTCCCGAGTAGCTGGGACTACAGGGGCACCCCACCCACCATGCTCAGCCAATTTAAACATTTTTTTTTTAGACAAAGTCTCACTATATTGCCCAGGCTGGTCTCAAACTCCTGGACTCAAGCGATCCTTCTGCCTAAGCCTCCCAAAGTGCTGGGATTACAGGTGTGAGCCACAGTGCCTGGGCCAGATTTTCTTTATGTGCTTCAAACAAAAGAACACACTGCAACAGATTGAATGCAGAAGCAGAAATGAGAAGCCAGCTATCTCAGCCAGACAGAGTGATCTGCAAAAATGCCACTCTTCACTGAAAAAAAAAGAAAAAAATTTTTTAAAATAGATACATTTTGTGGTTCTCAATATTTTAACAGGGTAAAGTGGCTCTGACACCAACACGTGTGAGAAGTGCTTATCTAAACAAAAGCACTGGAGACACAGAAGTGTTTACAAACGCAAATCTCAATGTGCTGGTTCAGTTTGTTGGCCAACGGACTCCCAAGCCCCAGAGCCCCCAGCACAAATACTCTGCTACTGTTTGTACTCAAGCACCTACAAAGAGTCAACAGACCACCACCTAAGATATGGTGACTCATCTGCTCTACTTGCAGTGATCTATTCATTTGGAACAGATGGCAAGCAGCTGGAAATTCGCAGGCCACGGCTGTCGGCCTGCTGCACTCACCTCCGCTTGTGTATACCTCCAACTGTCGGTTGATGTTGGATTTGTCTACGAGGGAATGAAGGACATTGAGGACACTATGAACATTCCAGATTTTGGGATTGGAACGAAGAAAGTCAATCTCCTCCTCTGACTTCTTGGCAGTCTTACAGCGGTACTGACTGAATGACTGAAACTGTTGAGGAAGAAAAGAAACATGCAGTAGTGGTATAAGCCCAAAGTGATCATCCATGTCCACAATGCTGAAAACGAGGCAATGCTCTGGCTCTGGACGGGGCGAGGTGAGGGTGAGATGACCACTTCTCATTCTAAACCATTCCGTACACTGTTTTTCAAAGCCATCTTGACTAAACTGTGAATTTTGTTCATTACTGAATGTTACTTACTACACAGTGAAGTAAAAATCTCTAGGATTAGAGGTAGTCTGTGGTAAAAACATCCAATCTGGAGTCAAACACAACCTAAAGTCACTTCCTGTCTCTGGGCCTCACAATGCAGTTGACCGGGCCACCAGAAACACCACAGGGGCTCTTGTACCATCTATTCAGATGCAGCTAGACCGTGGTACCCCCTGGGTTATGAGCAGTGATGTGGTAATAGGTATGTGCACGTGTGAGCCTTCCCTACCACAGCTGACCATCAGTTCCCAGACTATGTCACCTCTCTACCACTCTCAACCAGAGTCGTCTGGCCAAGCACAACGAACACAGAGAAGACATGCCACAGGAATCTGTTTGGGACAGAAGTAGAACCTGGAAGCACTGCTGGCCTGGCTCCAGCAGTCACACAGATGGAACACAACAGACCTACCTACTCAATTTTTTAAAGTTCTCTGGTTGAACCTGGTGTGCATCAGGTTTGGAAATCACAGACCTAAAACCTAGGTCTTAGAAGATCTAAGACTTCTTCAACTCTTCCAGCAGAGATCAGAGGCTCACCCCTGTAATCCCAGCACTTTGGGAAACTGAGGTGGGCAGACCACTTGGGTCCAGGAGCTCAAGACCAGCCTGGGAAACATGGCAAAACCCTATCGCTATAAAAAATACAAACGAATTAGCCAGGAATGGTGGCAGGCACCTGCAGTCTCCGCTACTAAGGAGGCTGAGGTAGGGGCTTTGCCTGAGCCCAGGAGGTGGAGGCTACAGTGAGGTGAGGTTGTGCCACTGCATTACAGTGTGAGTGACAGAGTAAAACTCTGTCTCAAAACACAAAAAATTATCTTGTTCTAGACTGTGGGACAAAAAGTTGCTAATTTTGTAATATAAAAACAAAGAATATGCCAGGCACGGTGGCTCACGCCTATAATCCCAGCACTTTGGGAAGCCAAGGTGGATGGATCATGAGATCAAGAGTTTGAGAACAGCTTGGCCAACATGGTGAAACCCCATCTCTACTAAAAATACAAAAACAGGCCGGGTGCGGTGGCTCATGCCTATAATCCCAGCACTTTGGGAGGCCGATGCAGGCGGATTACCCGAGGTCGGGAGTTTGACACCAGCCTGACCAACATGGAGAAACCCCATCTGTACAAAAAATGCAAAACTAGCCAGGTACAGTGATACATGCCTGTAATCCCAGCTACTCAGGAGGCTGAGGCAGGTGAATCGCTTGAACCTGGGAGGCAGAGGTTGCGGTGAGCCAAGATCTCACCATTGCACTCCAGCCTGGGCAACAAGAGCAAAACTCCGCCTCAAAAAAAAAAAAAAAAAAAAAAACACCAAAACAAAATAGCCAGGTGTGGTGGCGCGTGCCTGTAATCCCAGCTACTCGGGAGGCTGATGCAGGAGAACCCCTTGAACCTGGGAGGCAGAGGTTGCAGTGAGCTGAGATCACGCCACTGCACTCCAGCCTAGGTGACAGAGCAACACTCCGCCTCAGGGGGGAAAAAAAAGAATATCCAGAATATATAAAGAATTCTCAGGCTGGGTGCGGTGGCGCTTACACCTGTTATCCAAGCACTTTGGGAGGCCAAGATGGGTGGATCCCTTCAGGTCAGGAGTTCAAAACCAGCCTGGCCAACATGGTGAAACCCCATCTCTACTAAAAATGCAAAAAAAAAAAAAAAAAAAAAAAATTAGCAGGGCATGGTGGTGCACACCTGTAATCCAGATACTTGCGAAGCTGAGGCAGGAAAATCGCTTGAACACAGGAGGTGGAGACTGCAGTGAGCAGAGATCATGCCACTGCACTCCAGCCTGGGCGAAAGAGCGAGACTGTCTCAAAAAAAAAAAAAAAAAAAAAAATCCTACAAAGAATTCTCGTAATGCAATAAAAAAAGCAGTCAAATAGAAAACAGGCAAAGAATAGTGATGATCACTTCAAAGAAAACAAAATTGACAATTAACATGGGAAATCAGAAAAGTATGATTTTTTTTTCTTTTTCTTTTTCTTTTTTTTTCTGAGACGGAGTCTCGCTCTGTCTCCGAGGCTGGAGTGCAGTGGTGCAATCTCGGCTCTCTGCAAGCTCCGCCTCCTGGGTTCACGCCATTCTCCTGCCTCAGCCTCCCGAGTAGCTGTGACTACAGGCGCCCACCACCACGCCCGGCAAATTTTTTTGTATTTTTAGTAGAGACGGGGTTTCACCGTGTTTGTTAGCCAGGATGGTCTCAATCTCTTGACCTCGTGATCCGCCCGCCTCGGCCTCCCAAAGTGCTGGGATTACAGATGTGAGCCACTGCGCTGATTTTTTTTTTTTTTTTTTTTTTTTGAGACGGAATCTCACTCTACTGCCCAGGGTGGAGTGCGGTGGAGTGCAGTGGTGTGATCTCGGCTCACTGCAACCTCTGCCTCCCTGTTCAAGTGATTCTCGTCCCTCAGCTGCTGAGTAGCTGGGATTACAGACATGCACCACCAAGTCTGGGTAATTTTTGTATTTTTAGTAGAGACGGGGTTTCACCATGTTGGCCAGGCTGGTCTCCAGCTCCTGGCCTCAAGTGATCTGCCCGCCTTGGCCTCCCAGAGTGCTAGGATTACAGGGGTGAGCCACTGCGCCCAGCCAGAAAAGTATGAATTATCATTTCTTTCCCATTGAACTGACAAAAATTAGACAGACTGATAATATCCAGTACAGAAAACAGTTGGTCTTGGCTAGGCATGGTGGCTCATGCCTGTAATCCCAGCACTTTTGGAGGCTGAGCAGGGAGAATTGCTTTATCCCAGGAGTTCAAGACCCCATCTCTGCAACAAATTAAAAATCAGCTGGGTGCACCTGTAGTCCGAGCTACTCAGGAGGCTAAGGTGGGAGGATTGCTTGAGCCCAGGAGGTCAAGGCTGCAATGAGCTATGATCACACCACTGCACTCCAGCCTGGACCATAAAGGCAAGACCCCCATCTCTTAAACAAAGAAACAAAAAAACCAACAGCTGCTCTCAAACACCGCCGGTAGTAGCACAATTTGATACAGCCCATTGGCGGGGCAATATGTTACTATTTATTATAATTCAAAGTGATTGAAACGTTCTTTTATCTTGATTGTGGCATTGTACACATTTGTCGAATCTCATCAACTGTACACTGATACTGGTACATTTTATTGTATATTAAACTACACCTCATGGCTGGGCATGGTGGTTCACACCTGTTTTTTGTTTTTTTTTTTTTGAGACAGAGTCTTGCTTTGTCACCCAGGCTGGAGTGCAGTGGCGCAATCTCAGCTCACTGCAACCTCCACCTCCCAGGTTCAAGCGATTCTCCTGCCTCAGGCTTCTAAGTAGCTGGGATTACAGGTACCTGCCACCACGCCCCGCTAATTTTTTTGTATTTTTAGTAGAGACGGGGTTTCACCATGTTGGTCGGGCTGGTCTCGAACTCCTGACCTCGTGATCCACCCGCCTTGGCTTCCCAAAGTGCTGGGATTAACAGGCACGAACTGGTGGCTCATCTCTACTTAAATAAAAAAATAAACTACACCTCAGTAAGCTGATTTTAAAAAACTTAAAAAGCAAGTATCGTTCAATCCACAATTCTACTTCTAGGTAGTGATCCCTAAAAATATGCCTGTGTACAACATATATATGCATATTCACTGATTCACTGCCTGTAATTGTGGAAACTGACAACCCAAACATTCATCATCGGAGGCATGGTATATCCATATCACGCACACTGCAGCAAAAGAGCAAGTCAGGTCTATGAAAATATGGTTTAAGTGTGTTAACAAGTCACAGTAAATGGCACAATAGAGTACGTAACCATTTTTGAAGTGATCTCTCTTTATACAGTCATGTTTATGTAAGTGCCTGAGAAACGTCAACAAAGTGCCTTTCCTTCCAGACAGTAATTGATACCTCTGCAAAAGCAAGGAAGGCAGGCACTTTCACTATATCTGTAGTTTGAAAAAACAAAAACAAATAAATAAAACAGGGTGGCGAGGAAGAGCCACCTACCCCATGTGGCATCTACCTGGCCAGGACGAAATACACCAGCCACTCACTGACCCTCACTGGACAGTCTTTGTTAGAAAGCACCGTAAGCCCCTTAACAACAACACTGGCTAAGCCCAGGGAATTATGATTATCTTAAGAGGGATAAAGAAAATCAGCACGGATGATCCTTCTTCACTTGCTCTAAGTCAAAAAGACTGCTATTCATCTATAAGTATTCCAAATAAAAGGATGACACAAGCCAAGGAGCCAGAGGGCAAACAAGGCCAGTATGGTTTGTGGCCTTTGCTATGAAAGGCACTAAAGCCTAATCTTGAGCAGGAAGCCTCCTTCTCAAGGAGCACTATGAAGGTTTCTCAGCTCACCACTCGTAACGGTTCAGCACTTTGTATACACAACGTCTCCCTGGTTCATGGAGTTCTAATAACATCTTTATTAAGATACCAATTTATCCTGAAATAATCAGTTAGAGCTATAGACAGCACACAAAGGGGAAAAGAATTATATTTTGTCAAATTATATATTTTATGTTTTTTTGTGTTTTTTTTTTTTTGAGACAGAGTCTCACTCTGTCGCCAGGCTGGAGTGCAGTGGCACGATTTTGGCTCACTGCAAGCTCTGCCTCCCGGGTTCAAGCGATTCCCCTGCCTCAGCCTCCCGAGTAGCTAGGATTACAAGCACACACCACCACGCCTAGCTGTTTTTTTTTTTTTTAGTAGAGATGGGGTTTCACCATTGTCGCCAGGATGGTCTCCATCTCCAGACCTCGTGATCTGCCCACCTAGGCCTCCCAAAGTGTTGGCATTACAGGTGTGAGCCACCACGCCCAGCTTATTTTATGTTTTGTAGTCTCTATTTCTCGAACTCCTGGACTGAAGCGATCCTACTGCCTTGGACCCCAAAAATGCTGGGATTACAGTTGTGAGCAATCTGTATTTTTAAATAGAAGGACTGGGCTAAATAAGATGGAAAAGAATAATGATGACATTGAACATCATCACAATCAACAGGCAACGTGTATTAATTATTCTGTGACAGGCACTATGCTAAACACTTTATACGTAGTATCTCAGCAACATTCGCAGCAATCCGTTTTAGAGATGGGGAAACCAATGCACAGTGTGGTTAAGTTATGTGCCCACAACAGAACATGTTACCATTTTAAAATGGGCCAGTAGGCCAGGTGCGGTGGCTCACACCTGTAATCCCAGCACTTTGGGAGGCCAAGGAGGGCGGATCACCTGAAGTTGGGAGTTCAAGACCAGCCTGGTCAACATGGAGAAACCCTGTCTCTACTAAAAATACAAAAATTAGCTGGGCGTGGTGGTGGGCACCTGTAATCCCAGCTACTGGGGAGGCTGAGACAAGAGAATCGCTTGAACCCGGGAGGCAGAGGTTGCAGTGAGCCGGGAAAACGCCACTGCACTCCAGCCTGGGTAACAGAGTCAGACTCCATCTCCAAAAAAAAAAAAAAGCCAGTAAACAGCAATAGCAAAACCTGGACTTTTACCCCCAGGCTACACAGCTGCTGTACTTTATTTGCATTTGGCACAGTTCTCATTCGACCTTGAACAGCAACTCCTGAGGTAGGTGATATTCTTGTTGTGATGAAAATGTTCTATTGTATTCTGATCGAGCATACACTTTAGTAACCACCACCACAATCAAGATATAGATGGCTAGGCATGGTGGCTCACTTTGGGAGGCCAAGTCAAGAGGCTCACTTGAGGCCAGGAGTTCAACACCAGCATGGGCAACACAGCAAGACCCTCGTCTCTACAGTAATATAAATATCCACGTAAGTTGGTGCGGGCCTTGTAGTGGCAGCTACTCAGGTGGCTGAGGTGGGAAAATCACTTGAACCCAGGAGCTCTAGGCTGCAGTAAGCTATTATCACTGCATTCTAGCCTGAGCAACAGAGTGAGACCCTGACTCTTTTTTTTTTTTTTTTTTTTTGAAACGGAGTCTTGCACTGTTACCAGGCTGGAGTGCAGTGGCACGATCTTGGCTCACTGCAAGCTCCGCCTCCTAGGTTCACACCATTCTCCTGCCTCAGCCTACTGAGTAGCTGGGACTACAGGCGCCTGCCACCACGCCCGGCTAATTTTTTGTGCTTTCAGTAGAGACAGGGTTTCACCGTGTTAGCCAGGATGGTCTCGATCTCCTGACCTTGTGATCCGCCCGCCTCGGCCTCCCAAAGTGCTAGGATTACAGGTGTGAGTCACTGCGCCTGACCTGATCCTGACTCTTAAAAAAAAAAAGATAACAGAACATTTCCATTGTGTGGGTAAAGAAAAGTGAGGCTCTGAGTTTAAATAGTGTATCACTGTTACAGAGCTACCAGCAGGTGGCAGCACCCAAGTTAGAATCCACTTCCACCTGGCTCCAAAGCCTGTGAAGCCTGTGTTCTTCCCACCAGACCACCTAACAAGGTCTAGTAAGAGCTTGATGAAGGTCAGGAGCTGAACTTATCCGACTTCCAGCTTCCTATCTGGAGTGCTTAGGCTTCCCTGTCTCTTCCGAAAGCCAACTGAAACTGGAGTCTACTGCCATGGGGTATTTTACACTACAATGGGGATATTTTTACACCCTGCAGCTTTTTTACACAAACAATAGTAACAGCTATTCCTGGCATGGACCAGTTATTTCAAATTAGGCTGGAGCTGACCAGATACCTGGTAGATGAACTCATCGATGATATCCCAGAGCCACTGGTTGGGTAGTTCAAGGGGAGCAGGACCATCGGCATCTGTGCAGGAGATCACAGAAAAGTCAGATTCAAAGCCCATTCTGTAGGCTGCAGAATGCTTTGTAATTTCTCTCTTAAAAGGACCATGAATCACAAGACCTCCCCTCTTCCCACCTACACATTAAGATCCTGCTAATTAAAAAAAAAAAAAAAAAAGCTGGAGGCCAATGCTGAACCTCATCATAACCACACACACCCTCTTGGCCAAATCTCAGACTCACTAAGAATGTAGTTGAAGAGATTGCAGTAGTTGTAATAGGATTCAAACCTCTGCTCCAAGGAAGGTCCCCCCTGTAAAGAAAACAAGAGATATCAAGATACAGATATTTAATTTTAATGTGTTTTACCCATGGTATACTGTGACAGCTGTGAACAAATACAAGAGAATTGGTATCTGTCCTCTCTTTCTTACTATGTAAATATGCAAGTGAGAGGGAAGATAGAAAGTCCTATAGCAGCTGAGGCACTGAATACTGCAACACGTGGTTAGGTTCTACAGCAACAGACCTTAAATGACCCTCAGAGCAGGCATGATGATCTAGCAAAGCAGAGAGAAGGAAAAGTGTTTCAGAAAAAAACCACACCAGCAAAGGCGAAGAAGTTAAATCGTGGCACTTGAAGGCTAGGGAGTTAAGAGAAGATAATGCTGCATCGGGCATCACTAGACTACGGGCCAGGAATGTTGCAGTCTTCCAACGCCAAACAAGAATCTAGGTCAGGGGGCCTGCAAATCTATTCTGCCACCTGTTTTGTAAATAAAGAAGTTTTACTGGAACACAGCCATGCCCACTCATTACATATTGTTGATAACTGCCACAAACACATAGCTGAACAGATTTGACAGAAACCATCATGGCCCTCGAGCCTAAAACACTTATTATCTGACCCTCCACAGAGAAGGTGGCTGACCCCTGGTCTGGTCTTTATGTTGCTTGCATCTGAGAACCACTGATAGTTTCTGAGCTGGGGAACCATACCATGAACAATGTATTCGTGATGGAGAAGAAACACAACTTTGGAGTCAGTCCCACCTCTTATTAACTGTGGGGTTCTCACAAGGTATTTAATCTCTGTAAAATGTGGGCAAAAGATTGTTGACTAGTCACAATTAAGTAAGATTATATAGCTGGGCGCAGTGGCTCATGCCTGTAATCTCAGCACTCTGGGAGGCTGAAGTGGGCTGATCACCTGAGCCCAGGAGTTAGAGAACAGGCTGGGCAACATGGCAAGACCCCGTCTCTGTTTAATAAAAGTTATGTAAGGTGCTTAATACATTAAGCACAATCTAAGCACATTCAATGAAAAACTGCTCCCCAAGGGCTTAAAACTGGTCATTTATGTAGGAGTCCTGGTAGCTAATAAAAAGATAACAGCATCAATAAGCTTCTGCTGAAATCTTCATCTACAGACCGAACAGAGAGATTAGAGGTGGTAAAACCAGCTATACTATGGGCTATGGTGTCATGGTGTTCCCAAAAAAGCAGTGTACACATAATGGCTAGATTCTTAGCATATCCACAAAGTACCTGAACTTTAGCATCAATGGTAGTAGGGAATCTTTACTTTTTTTTTTTTGAGACGGAGTCTCGCTCTGGTGCCCAGGCTGGAGTGCAGCAGTGCGATCTCAGCTCACTGCAACCTCTGCCTCCTGGGGTCAAGTGATTCTTCCGTCTCAGCCTCCTGAGTAGCTGGGATTACAGGCACGCGCCACCACGCCTGGCTAATTTTTGTATTTTTAGTAGAGACGGGGTTTCACCATATTGGTCAGGCTGGTCTTGAACTCCTGACCTTGTGATCCACCCGCCTTAGCCTCTCAAAGTTCTGGGATTACAGGCGTGAGCCACTGCGCCTGGCCAGGAATCTTTACTTTCTATCAGATAAAGTAGTCAGATCCCGCTGGGATGCCGGAAAAACATGGCCCCTTACTCTGGCAGCAAGAACTTTTCCACCTACCACTACTGACAGTGGCTCCTGTGGCCAAGGCAGGAGTTCTAGCCATATCAAGTGGTCCTCAAGGAGAAGAGGGGTGAGTAACTGTGAGAAACTAGGACCTCCTTAGGTGGAGATCTTGGTGCCAATTTCCTTCACTTACACATGCATGCAAGCACACACATGCTCAATTAACACCATTATGACCAGACATTATTCTAGGCACTGGATTATATTAGTGAACAAGACAAGCACATACCCCGGTGGAGTTAACCTTCCAGTAGATTAAGAAACTCCCTCCCCTAAATAAACCAATACAACGTACAAGAGATAAGTGCTCTGAAGTGCCACGAATATTGCCAGGAGCCCAGGGAGGGAGGGGAAAAGTTTCAGGAAATGACTGAGAAGGGAAACAGGGCTAAAACCTGGAATTAGTAAGTGTGATGGGAAGTCATGGTAGGATTGCGAGTGACCTGATGAAACTATGTAGCAAAAGGATCATGCTGGTTATTATGTTGAGAATAAACAGCCAAGAGTGGAAACTGACACCAGGTAAGCAGCTCCTGCAGTAATTCAGGGAAGAGATGATAATGACTTCAACTAGGTGAGCAGCAGTGTGGCAGTGAAAAGTGGCTGATTCAAGAAGTATGCTGAAGGCCAGGCACAGTGGCTCACGCCTGTAATCTTAGCACTTTGGGAAGCCGAGGCGGGCGGATTACTTGAGGTCAGGAGTTCGAGACCAGCCTGGGCAACATAGCGAAACCCTGTCTCTACTAAAAATACAAAAATTAGCCAGGCGTGGTGGTGCATGCCTGTAATCCCAGCTACTCAGGAGGCTGAGGAAGGAGAATCGTTTGAGCCTGGAGAATTGCTTGAGCCCAGGAGGCAGAGGTTGGAGTGAGCCGAGACTGCGCCACTGCATTCCAGCCTGGATGACAGAGCGAGACTCCGTCTCAAAAACAAAACAAAATAAAACAAAACAACAAAAAGAAGTATGTTGAAGACAGAGCTTAACAGGATTTGCTGGATATCATGTCAGAGAAAAGTCAAGAATAATGCCAAGGCTTTTAGTCCAATTAACTTGGTAATAAACGGTAACATTTACTGAGATGATTACCATGAGAAAAACTAGTTTAGAGGGAAAATAAGAATTCAGTTTTAGATGTGTTAAGCTTGAGATGACTCAGACAGCCAAGTGCAGATGCTGACAGCTGAATAGACAAGTCTGGACTTCAGTGGGGCAACTGAGGCTAAAGATAGAGATTAAGTCATTGGTGTATATAAATAATACAGATGGCATTTTTTTTTTTTTTGAGACAAGAGTCTCACTCTGTCACCCACGCTGGAGTGCAGTGGTACGATCTCGGCTCACTGCAACCTCCGCTTCCCGGGTTCAAGAGATTCTCCTGCCTCAGCCTTCCAAGTAGCTGGGATTACAGGCACCTGCCACCACGCCCAGCTTATTTTTGTAGTTTCATATTTTTAATAGAGACGAGGTTTCTCCATGTTGGCCAGGCTGGTCTCAAATTCCTGACCTCAGGTGACCTGCCCTTAGCCTCCCAAAGTGCTGGGATTACAGGTATGAGCCACCGCGCCCGGCCTTAAATAGTACAGATGGCATTTTAAGAAACTTTAGGCACTCTAGGCCGGGCGCGGTGGCTCACGCCTATAATCCCAGCACTTTGGGAGGCCAAGGTGGGCGGAACATGAGGTCAGGAGATGGAGACCATCCTGGCTAACACAGTGAAACCCCGTCTCTACTAAAAATACAAAAAAAATTAGCCAGGTGTGGTGGCAGGCACCTGCAATCCCAGCTACTCAGGAGGCTGAGGCAGGAGAATGGCGTGAACCTGGGAGGTGGAGCCTGCAGTGAGCTGAGATCGCGCCACTGTACTCCAGCCTGGGCAACAGAGCGAGACTCACTCACTCTCAAAAAAAAAGAAACTTCAGGTACTCTATAATTTAGAAGTCGGGAAGAACAGAATCTAGCAAGTGCCCAAAGTTGGGATAATGTGTAGAATACTGGTGTTATAACAAGCTGGTCTAGATTCAAGGAGTTTTGTCACTTACTAGCTGGATAAATTTGAGAAAAGGTAACCTCTTGGCACCTCAGGTGCCAACTTTGCAAGATTGATAGTAGAATTAGATACGTGAAGATGTGAGCTAAGTGCCTAGCATTGTGCTTGTCATACAGTGACAGTGTTATGTACATTTCAGAGAAACGGAGGCTCAATGCTCTGAAGGGAAAAAGAACCCCAAGCAGAAGCAGCAGCAGGTACCTGGAAATATCCTATGAGGCTGGAAGCCTATAACCAGTGCATGGGTGATTGCCCAGTCCAGGAGAATTGTGGGGACAGAGAAATTTAAAAGAATGCATAGGTTATACAGCGTTAGTGTGTCTGAACAGCTTTCTGGGTTAAATTGTTCCTTCCACCACTTCTTAAAACTCAAAAACATGCCAATCATGCCCAGACACTGAACCAATATAAACAAATGACTGTGTTCTAGAGACAAAAACAGCACAGAGTTAAAAAAACAAAAACAAAAAAAAAAACTGCAACACTTAAATACTTACACTGACTTTGGCATATATGTGCCTGTAGTATAATTCTTTGTATAAAATCAGGAAGACAGCATCTGAAAGAGATGGCAGATGGGTGCTTCACTAACCATAAAACTGGGGTATCCTGGCAGCTTTAGCTCTTTGGTGGGGAGGAATAAAGGTAATTCTGAAGACTAAACAACATCTAAATTGCTATGCATATGCCCCAAGAATACATGCAATGAGAAAATCCACTTCTCATTTGACTCCATCAACCTCAATCTCTGTCGATAAGATTAAGATCTCATTCAGATCTATTTCCCTTCACCATTTAGAGACTTCTGCCATCCAAGTGCATAAATAAACCAGCACACAAGAGTAATTAGACAAGCGTGGTGGTGCGCTCCCATGGTCCCAGCTACTCGGCAGGCTAAGGTGGGCGGATCACTTGAACCCAGCAGGCACAGGTTGCAGTCAGGCATTATCACACTACACTCCAGCATGGGCAACACAGTGAGACCCCCATGTCAAAAAAAAAAAGGAAGAAAGAAAATATTAATTTCAGAATGTTGTTTGTTTGTTTGTTTGAAGACAGGGTCTCGCTCTGTTGCCAAGGTTGGAGTGCAGTGATATGATCATGGCTCACTGCAGCCTCGACTCCCAGGGCTCAAGTGATCCTTCCACCTCAGCCTCCCGAGTAGGTGGGACTACAGGCACGCGCCACCATGCCTGGATACGTTTTTTAAAAATTTTTTTGTAGAGAAGGGGGTCTCCCTATGTTGGTCAGGCCTCAAGTCTAAATCTCCCAGCCTCAAGAAATCCTCCCACCTCAGCTTCCCAAAGTACCAGAATTACAGCCGTGAGCTGCGACACCCAGCCATATGAGTTTTGAACTCCTTCTGTGTTTAGTCAATTGAGAGTAAATGTTCAGGCCAAGTGCAGTGGCTCATGCCTGTAATCCCAGCACTTTGGGAGGCTGAGGCGGGTGGATCATTTGAGGTCAGGAGCTCAAAACCAGCCTGGCCAAGATGGTGAAACACCATCTCTACTAAAAATACAAAAATCAGCCGGGTGCCTGTAATCCCAGCTACTCGGGAGGCTGAGGCAGGAAAATTGCTTGAGCCCAGGAGGCAGAGGTTGCAGCGAGCAGAGATCGCGCCACTGCACTCCAGCCTGGGCGAGACAGCAAGACTCCGTGACTCCGTCTTAGGGGGGAAAAAAAGGAGTTAAGTGTTCAAAAAAACGTTAGCTATAACAAAAGAAATGAGAGACTCGTACACTGAAAACACAAAACATTGGTGAACGCAACCAAAGACCTAAATAAATCAAAGACATCCCATGTCCATAGATTGGAGGACTTAATATTGTTTTTTTTTTTTGGGGACGGAGTCTTGCTCTGTCGCCCAGGCTGGAGTCCAGTGGCGCAATCTCAGCTCACTGCAAGTTCTGCCTCCCGGGTTCACGCCATTCTCCTGCCTCAGCCTCCCGAGTAGCTGGGACTACAGGTGCCCGCCACCATGCCGGCCTGCCCAGCTAATTTTTTTGCATTTTTAGTAGAGACGGGGTTTCACCGTGTTAGCCAGGATGGTCTCGATCTCCTGACCTCGTGATCCGTCCACCTTCACCTCCCAAAGTGCTGGGATTACAGGCATGAGCCACCGCGCCTGGCCTGGAGGACTTAATACTGTTAAGATGGCAATACTCCCCAAAGTGATCTTCTGATTCTAGGCAATTCCTCTCAAAATCCCAGCTGGCTGCTTTGCAGAAATTGACAAGTCCATCCTAAAATCAATAAGCAAATCCAAGAGACCCAGAATAGTCAAAACAATCTTGGGGAAAAAAAAAAAAAAAAAAGAACAAAGTCGGAGGACTTACCAATTCCCAATTTCTTTCTTTCTTTCTTTTTTTTTTTTTTTTTGAGGTGGAGATTCACTCTTGTTGCCCAGGCTGGAGTGCAATGGCGCGATCTCGGCTCACCGCAACCTCTGCCTTCTGGGTTCAAGTGATTCTCCTGCCTCCACCTCCCAAGTAGCTGGGATTACAGGCATGTGTCACCATGCCCGGCTGATTTTGTATTTTTAGTAGAGATGGGGTTTCTCCATGTTAATCAGGCTGGTCTCGAACTCCCGACCTCAGGTGATCCACCCGCCTCGGCCTCCCAAAGTGCTGGGATTACAGGCGTGAGCCACTGCGCCCGGCCTACAATTCCCAATTTCAAAACTTACTACAAAAATATAGTAATCAAGACAATGTGGCTGGGCACAGTGGTACATGCCTGTAATCTCAGCACTTTGGGAAGATCACTTGAGGTCAGGAGTTCAAGATCAGCCAGGTCAACAAAGTGTGACCCCATATCTACAAAAAATTTTTAAAAATTAGCTGGGCAGGCCAGGTGCAGTGGCTCATGCCTATAATCCTAGCACTTTGGGAGGCTCAGGTGGTCGGATCGCCTGACGTCAGCAGTTCGAGACCAGCCTGGCCAACACGGTGAAACCCCGTCTCTACTAAAAATACAAAAATTAACTGGGCGTGGTGGCAGGCGCCTGTAATCCCAGCTACTCGGGAGGCTGAGGTAGGAGAATTGCTTGAACCTAGGAGAATCGCTTGAACATGGGAGGCAGAGGTTGCAGTGAGCCAAGATTGTGCCACTGTACTTCAGCCTGTCTGAGACAGAACGAGACTCCATCTCAAAAAATAATAATAATAATAAATAAATAAATAAATAAATTGGTGCCAGGGTAGCTGAATATCCACAAGCAAAATAATGAAGTTGGATTTGCCCACCTCACCCATATGTAAAGGACATCATCTAAGAAAGTCAAAGGCGGGAAGCTAGAGAGCTTATTCCAGAGTGACTGTAATGACCCCCAAATTATAGAAGGAAATAGAAACAAGTCAGTACAAATATCTAAATTTCACCATATATGAGAGATCTCTGTCCTCTCTTAAATCGCCCAGCCTTCGACAAGTTATTTTGCTGAGGACCTACTACATACCAAGCACCAGGGAAACAAAACGGTGAGCAAAACAGACACAGACCCCCTTGAGCTTCCTGTCTAATGACTCAGCCACTGGATTCCGCTCAGTGCACAACATATAAAGAGCTCACACCTACCATTGCCAACCTGTGGAGCAATGGCTTCAGCCTCGGGCCAAGGTGTATTCTTGAAGAATCTTTCAGTCAGCTTGGTCCAGCTAAAAATCAAGCAAAAAAACTCTAAAATTCCAAAAGGACTGGAGAATGCCAATCCTAACATTTTACAGATGAGGACCCAGGCTTAGAAAGGGGAAGATGTCAAATAAACAGAGCTGAGGCCAAAGCCCTTCAAGTCCACAACTGTCCTCAACCCAACTCCACACTTCAATCTTTCTCAACACAAGAAAATATTTTTTGTATCAGTTAGGGACCCATCAAGCTTTTCAGGATAATCTCCTGCCTCTGTATCATTAACTATAGCCATATTTAACTGCTTGCTGTTTTCTGCTATAAGAACTACTTTTTTGGCCACCATTCTTTAACACAGCGTTTCCATCTCCTGGAGCACATCCAAACGTCTCTAAACACAGAAGCAAATCAGTCTGCTGCAGTCCAAGGCCACAACAGACCTACAGCATCCAATTTAAACACTGCTGCCTATCCAATCCAAACACTGCTACTTGACAAACCTGCAACAAGTTGTTTAATTTTCTTCTCCTGATCCCCTCAGCAGCTATTAATATTTTCCTCCAATCTCCTCAAGCCCCACCCCTCCTGCTTCTCTGGCTCTTTTAGTCCAACATATAAACATGCTCAAGTTCCCCTAAAAAACACTGAACAGGCCAGGCACGATGGCTCACGCCTGTAATCGCAACACTTTGGGAGGACAAGATGGGGTATCGCTTGAACCCAGGAATTCAAGACAAGCCTGGACAATATAGGAAGGCCCTGTCTCTACGGGATGGGGGTTGGGGAGAAACACAGAAACAGAACAGAAAAGAAACACTGAAACAGGCCAGGCGCACTGGCTCACACCCGTAATCTCAACACTTTGGGAGGCTGAGGCGGGTGCATCACTTGAGGTTAGGAGTTCGAGACCAGCCTGACCAACATGGTGAAACCCCGTCTCCACTAAAAATACAAAATTAGCCAGGCATGGTGGTGCACACCTATAATCCCAACTACTTGG
Organism: Gorilla gorilla gorilla; assembly: GCF_029281585.2. Lineage (NCBI taxonomy): Eukaryota > Metazoa > Chordata > Mammalia > Primates > Hominidae > Gorilla > Gorilla gorilla. The sequence continues at coordinate 35,862,881 of NC_086018.1, read as the reverse complement.
GAAGCTGAGGCAGGAGAATCGCTTGGAACCAGGAGGCGGAGGTTGCGATGAGCTGAGATTGCGCCATTGCACTCTAGCCTGGGCAACAAGAGCGAAATCCCGTCTCAAAAAACAAAAAACAAAAACAAAAAACAAAAACAGAAAAAACACAGAAACAAAACACAAAGCCACTCAGTGACCCTTTATGTCCCCGATACTTACCAATTCCCCTTTCTCACCCCACTGCTCTCTGGCTGTTGCTTCCATCACTCTATTGACATTGACCTTGCTAAGGTTATCAAGGCCCTCCAAGTTACCAAATTCAACTGGCATTTTTTCTCATCTGGACCTCACTAAACCATTTGGTGATACTCTCTTCCTCAGTTTCCTCTGCAGACTTTTTGGTTCCTGTGACATTTCTTTGCCAATTTACTATCTACTTTTCACTTTTCTTTCTGCCTCCTTTACTAGATCCTTTCTTTGCCTGCCCACCCATCCCTAAAGAAACGTACTTCTTAAGGCACCAGCATTTCTTCTCACATTCTCCTAGAGAAGACTTACAAGATGCTTGGCTTCAACTATCATCTGTATCTGCGGCCACTGCCCAATGCAGTGGCTACTAGCTACATGTGGCTACTATATAAGCAAAGAGTTAAATTTTAAATTTCAGTTAGTTGCCACTTAAGTTTAAAAACCAAGACTTAACTCAGTATTGGAAAACTTTTAGGTCTATTTGGAATTACTCTAGTATTTGAATCTACTTTTCCAGTCATAAACTCTATAAAATCTAAATACAAAGTAAGTATTTCTGATACACACTGGATTTAGGAAACTTTAAGTATAAAAAAAAAAGGGCAAATATCCCCTTAATTTTTAAATACTGATTACATATAGAAATATTTTAAATAAATCTCCACTTCGCTTGGCTGAAAAATTAAAATTAATGTCTAGCTATATTTCTATTGAACATCAGGTCCATTTTTTAATTTTGAGAGAGGGTCTCGCTCTGTTGCGCAGCTCACTGCAGCCTCAACCTCCCAGGCTCAAGCGATCCTCCCACCTCAGCCTCCCAACTAGCTGGGACTATAGGCATGCTGCCACCATGCCCCAGCTAATTTTTGTAGGCACTGGTTTATATACTTCTAATCACAAAAGACCTGGGGAATAAAGAAAACACAGGTCAGCACGCTTGCCTTTCAGGTCACCCACCTGGCCCTCTTCCGACTGTCCTTTCCTTTCTTTCATTCCTGTTCTAAAGCTTTTTAATAAACTTTCACTCCTGCTCTCAAACTTGCCTCCCTCTCTTCTTCCGCCTTGTGCCCCTCAGTCGAATTCTTTCTTGTTAGGAGTCAAGAACTGAGGATGCTGTAGACCCGTACAGATACGGACTCATCATCAATAGCATTTTAGCCCTCAGTGTAATTCTTTCTTGTGAGGAGGCAAGAACTGAGGCTGCTGGAGACCTGTACAGATACGGACTCATCATTGGTAGCATGTTTTGGTGTTGTGTCACTTGAACACCTTCGGCTGCTAACCTCTTTTGGTGCTGCATGACTTGGATCCATTTGCTAGTGTGAGAGACCTCGATGCTGCACCTTCTTCGGCTGGAGGTGTTCAACCTCCGAACAAGGTTTTCTCCCTTTCTCTCTCCTGCTTACTAACTAACCCCCAGAACAATTCTTCTTGGTCATAAGTGACTCTGTTCCCGTTGGCTGATCTCTCAGCTCAACCTAATGGGTGGCTTGCAGGGGTGGGAAGGACCTTGGAGTCCACACCAAGTAGAACTTAGGCTCACAAGAGTGGCAGGGGTGAAGCCTAAAACCATGCAATGTCTGAGGTTTCCTCTGCTTTTCAACTACAATCAGCTCTTTCAAAGCAACAAAAAAAAGAAAACACATGTCAGAGATCCTATTCATTGATCAATAGGCCTTTGGCTATTTGTTTTCTCTCCCCCATCCTTCTGACTTGCTTAAATTCTATTTCCTTGGTGAAGTCACTCCTGACTATCCCAGCTTTGACTGACCTATCTTATCTCTAACGCTCATTACACAACGGCAGCCCCTCAAAACTTGTGGAGTTCAGCTTGCTCTGATATGCGCTGAAGGGCTGCATAGCACAGTTTAGAAATTAGGCTTTGGTGCCAGACACTGCAGGTTCAAATCTCAACACATCCATTAAACTAGATACATGACTTATTTCTGTGCTGTTTCCTCATCTGTAAAATGAGAAAAACTGCTACTTCATGGGGTTACTGTGAAGGGTAAATGAGTAAAAACACAAACAACACACTGAACATTGATGGATCTATCCTGGTAATAAAAACAAATGCTAATCACTATTATTATAATTGTTAATAGTGATATTATTTTAGGCTTTGTACAAATTTCTGAGGATATAAAGTCCAACAGGCCGGGCATGGTGGCTCACGCTTGTAATCCTAGCACTCTGGGAGGCCAACGGGGGTACATCACTTGAGGTCAGAAGTTCAAGACCAGCCTGGCCAACATGATGAAACCCCATCTCTACTAAAAATACAAAAATTAGGCCAGGCACGGTGGCTCCCACCTATAATCCCAGTGCTTTGGGAGGCTGAGGCGGGTGGATCACTTGAGGCCAGGGGTTCAACACACGCCTGGCCAACATGGTGAAATTCTGTCTCTACTAAAAATACAAAAAAATTAACTAGGCGTGGTGGCACATGCCTGTAGTCCCAGCTACTCGGGAAGCTGAGGCTGGAGAATCACTTGAACCCAGGAGGCGGAGGTTGCAGTAAGCCGAGATCTTGCCACTGCACTCCAGCCTGGGCGACAGAGTGACACTCCGTTTCGAAAAATAAACAAATGCATAAATAAAATAAAGTCTAACAAAATAAAATGTCCCTAGCCTCAAGGACTCACAAAGACCCCCCCCGCCCCGAACCCCCCCGAAAGTACTGTTTACAGGCGCTCACCTCATTTGTAGGAACTATATTACCAGGCCAGTCCCACCCAGAAAGAGGCCCTTTCAGCCAGTAGCCCATACCTGTTCTCATAGATGTCCTGGATCTCATACACCTTCTGGTCAATGACATCACTGGAGACACGACTGGCCTGTAGCTCATACACTTTCTGGTCAATCAAATCTGAGACAGTTTTGTGGAAATACTGGATGAAGTTTTTGATCACCTCAGGGATCACCTGATAGGTTTGCTGTTCATACTGACGTTCATAAGCAAGGTCCTGCTTTGGATCTCCTGGAGGTTGGATATAACAAATACAGAGTATGCTCAAACCCACATATATGATAGAACGAAATGGCAAGACCACCCCAGAAACTAAACTCAGGTCTGCGTAAAATTCCCTTTTGAATACTCAGAGATACAAACATTTCAAGTCACTCCGAATCTCGTTGTCCCTGTTTCTTCAAAAATATTACCATGACTTGAAGTTATTTTTCACTTATTATCTGTTTTGCACCCTTCTCCCAAGTGTAGGAAGTCAGGAATCTTGTCTGTCTTGTACTCAGACATATCCTCAGGGCCTAGAAAAGTGTGCGTTGGAAGGGAGAGAGGCAAGACTGTTGGAAAGTAAGTGGTAACAGGTACTTAATATTTCTTGAATGAATAACTGTCACCTTCTAAATATATGACTGTGGCAAGTTACTACTAATAAACCTCTTTGCTATATTTTCTATTCTTTAGGAGACATTAACATACAGAACCGCTGTAAGGATTAAACAAAATATTTCACACAAAGTACTTAGAACAATGGATAACACTGACTACTAAGTCAAGTCACTATAACGTTTCAGGAAACCTCAGACACCTCCCAAAAAGATTTCATTTGGGCTTGGTTTGAGTTACTTAAATTTTTCACATCAAGATTTTCTTCCTTGGGGCAGGCGCGGTGGCTCACGCCTGTAATCCCAGCACTTTGGGAGGCTGGGGCAGGTGGATCACCTGAGGTCAGGAGTTCAAGGCCAGCCTGGACAACACGGCGAAACCTCGTCTCTATTAAAAAAATTTAAAAATTAGCCGGGAATGGTGGTGGGCGCCTGTAATCCCAGCTACTCAGGATGCTGAGACAAGAGAACTACTGCTTGAACATGGGACACGGAGGTTGCAGTGAGCCGAGATCGCACCACTGCATGCACTCCAGCCTGGGGGACAGAGGGAAACTCCATCTCAAAAAAAAAAGAAAAAAAAAGAAAAAAAGCTTTTCTTATTTGGCTAACAGTTTACACAAGAAAACCATAGCCAGGTAAGTAATCCTTCTCTTCCAAGACTGAGGTGGACTATGATAAAAAGCCTGGTTTATTAGGCTTTATACAACCCCTCGCACTGGCAGCTAATGACTGACTCCAAACCTGGACCATCAAAGAGCAATTTTTAACAGGTGCCTGTCAGAGCTGGTTCTAAGACATTCCAAAAGGAATTGATCCCTAGGAGCACTCAGCCAGCCTAACCCGTGGTCTTACCTGTGTGCATATCATAGTCGCTGGGATAAGCGTAGGGGTCATAAGCCGCCTAGAAGGAAAGAAACGCAGTCAAGGACAGCCGCCAACTCGTGAATTCATCATCCTAGAGTCTAGATGCCAAGCAGAGAGCTAAGGATACAGAGGCGAATAAGACACTGTGCCAGCCTTTGAGGAACTCACACGCCTTAGAGAAAAGGGACAGTAAACAGACAATGACAATACAACATTACGGGTGCAATGAGGTGGAGCAAAGGACAAGAGGCTGTGGGAATCAGCGAGATTTGACCAGACGGAGCCTAGACCAAAAAAACTCAGGTGCAGAAACACAGAACCGTCTAACAGGCCTTGGTCTCCGGTCTTAGAAAGGGGAAGGACAAGCCAATCGAACACGCGAAGTGGGAGGGCAGAGCCAGGGTTGTCTAGGGACCGGGAACTGTGGGAGCAGCCTGAGGGCCGGGCGGGAGGTCGGCCGGAGCTGGCCGCGACCCGGAAGCTGCCTCGCGCCGGGACCCACATCCAGTGGTCCCAGAGATCACCCCGTCGTGGAGCCCACCGCGCCCTTACGGCCACCTTACCTCAGACTCATAATCATCAGCGGGATAAGACATGGCTGCCTCGCTTGGGAGCACCGCCGGAAAGAGCGAAATGAGCGTCCCGCGCCTGCGTCCTGAGGCCGGAAGTTCAGCCCCACTCGGGCCTGCCGGGAAACCGGAAGCCTTTCCGAGGCCTCTGGCCATCTGAGATAGCCATATCCAGAAGGAAGAGGAGCCGCGTTCCGTGGCTCACGCCTGTAACCCCACCACTTTGGGAGGCCGAGGCGGGCGCATCACCTGAGGCTGAGGCCGGGGGTTTGAGACCAGCCTGACCAATATGGAGAAACCCCGTCTCTACTAAAAATACAAAATTAGCCGGGCGTGGTGGCGCATGCCTGTAATTCCAGCTACTCGGGAGGCTGAGGCAGGAGAGTCGCTTGAACCCGGGAGGCGGAGGTTGCGGTGAGCCGAGATCGCGCCATTGCACTCTAGCCTGGGCAACAAGAGGGAAAACTCCGTCTAAAAAAAATAAATAAGTGGGTTACAAGTAGCCTGAATTTTCCTCTCTTCAAATAGGGGCTTCTCAAAGAAGGTGAATCTATAATAGTGGTGTAGATTCAGATATAAGGACACGTATTTGGCGTAAAGGAGAGGCAAAGTTAGAGGAACCAGAAAGAATGCTACACAAAAGATGGCCGGCTTCTCGTGTGAAGGGAGATTCGGATACGGGGGCCTGATGGATTTAGTTGTAGGCGGTTTGCCTGCAGCGAGTAAATTATTCAAACGTTCGGACTTCACAAGACTAAACTTACTGGGGATAAAAGTTGAGATTTGGCCGGGCGCGATGGCTCACGCCTGTAATCCCTACACTTTGGGAGGCCGAGGCGGGTGGATCATCTGAGGTCAGGAGTTCGAGACCAGCCTGGCCGAAATGGCGAAACCCCGTCTCTATTAAAAATACAAAAATTAGCCGGGAGTGGTAGCGTCCGCCTGTAATCCCAGCTACCCAGGAGGCTGAAGCAGGAGAATCGGTGGAACCTGAGAGGCAGAGGCTGTAGTGAGCCGAGATCGCGCCACTGCACTCCAGCCTGGGCGACAGAGCAAGACTCCGTCTAAAAAAAAAAAAGAAAAAAAAATTGAGATTTGGTCCCATGCAGTAAGAGGGCATGGAGAACAGGAGCCACCCAACTTTGGACATTAAAGTTGGAGCAGGCAAAGATGAGGCCAGCTGTGTCGTGAAGCCTGGGACATGGGCAGCTCTTGAGTACACCGGGTTCGAGGCCAGGGGAAACCCTCAAGGTAGAGATGGGGTTATAAAACAAACCAATAAAAACCGGTGTATGAGTCAAGGAGAGGCCTTAGTTTAGCCATCTGCCCATACACAACACCTAGTGGAAATCCGAGTTCCAGTCCCTACTCCGCCACTGATTTGCTGTGTGACCAGGACTCTCTGGGTCCCTTTGTCACGCCGCCCTCCTTGCTTTTCCCACTGAGGCACGCTCCACCTCTGGGATTTTGCACTCACTGTTATCCAAGTCTAGAATCGAATGCAGTGGCATCCCCACTCCCATTCCCTTCCCCATCGGTATATGCATGGCACCTTCAGGTGTCTGCTCTGGTGCCATCCACTCAACATCCTATTGAGAATTGCGATGCCCAACCCCAACTCCCTATGCTGCGTTCTTGTTTTGTGTTTCTTCCTTGTGCTGTCACCAGAGGTGACACAAATTTGGAAATAATGGAGCTTAAGCTTTACCGACCCTCGATTTGGTTCAGGGAGGGTCCCCAACAATGTCCTTATGGTCCTTTGCTTTTGTAAAATTTGTGAAATATTTTTATTGCTGAAACCACCTTTGCAAAAATTGTAACAGTGAGAAAATAATGACAGTGAAAGAGATCTGATCTAACCAACCCTCATCTTCCATTTAATCTTCAGACTGCCCTTAATCATTCCTGGCTCGAACCAAGCTAACTTTGGGAGACATTTAGTTTCTAGTTTAAATAATAACCCTTCTCCGAGGCCTGGCACAGTGGTTCACACCTGTAATCCCAGCACTTTGGGAGGCCAAGGCAGATGGATCACCTGAGGTCAGGAGTTCGAGACCAGCCTGCCCAACAGAGTGAAACCCTGTCTCTACTAAAAATATAAAATTAGCCAGGCATGGTGGCATGTGCCTGTAGTCCCAGCTACTCGGGAGGCTGAGGCAGGAGAATCACTTGAACCTAGGAGGCGGAGGTTGTAGTGAGCCAAGATCGCACCACTGCACTCCAGCCTGGGCAACAAGAGCAAAACTGCCTCAAAAAAAAGAAAAAAGAAAAGAAAAAGAAAAGAAATTACCTGAAATCTTATAGTCCATATATGACAGGAATTTGATACAGGTTGCTCCAATTTGACAACAATTCTCAAAATGTTCATGACATTTGAGAAGGAGTTGTGAAGTCAGAAGATTTTCATGGGGCTGGAATGTGGTGGCTCATGCCAGCACTTTGGGAGGCCAAGGTGGGAGGATCACTTGAGCTCAGGAGCTCAAGATCAGCCTAGGCAATATAGTGAGACCCCATCTTAAAAAAAAATTGGGGCCCAGGCACTGTGGCTTACTCATGTAATCTCAGCATTTTGGGATGTGGAGGCAGGAAGATCCCTTGAGGTGAGGAGTTCAAGACCAGCCTGAACAAAAAAGTGAGACCATGTCTACAAAAAATCAAAAAAATAATTAGCCAGGCACGGTGGTACACATCTGTGGCCCCAGCTACTCAGGAGGCTGAGGTGGGAGGAAAGCTTGAGTGCAGTGAGCTGTGATCACACCACTGCACTCCAGCCTGAGTGACAGAGATCCTGTCTCAGCACTGTATCCATTATGGGGCAGACGAGGAGAGTACAAATAAACATAGCATTTCTTTCCATATAGTACAATGATAAACTTCACAATGGCGACCTGCAAACACTGAAAATTCTGGAAGTGCTTTTCCAATTGTAAGAGAAAGATTACTTTTTTTTCTTTTTGAGATGGAGTCTTTCTCTGTCGCCCAGACTAGAGTGCAGTGGTGCGATCTCGGCTCACTGCAAGCTCTGCCTCCTGGGTTCATGCCATTTTCCTGCCTCAGCCTCCTGAGTAGCTGGAACTAAAGGTGCCCACCACCACACCAGGCTAATTTTTTTGTATTTTTAGTAGAGACGGGGTTCCACCATGTTAGCCAGAATGGTCTCAATCTCCTGACCTCGTGATCCGCCTGCCTCGGCCTCCCAAAATGCTGGGATTACAGGCGTGAGCCACAGCGCCCGGCCTTTTTTTTGTTTTTGTTTCTTTTTGAGATGGAGTCTCGCTCTGTCACCCAGGCTGGAGTGCCGTGGTGCGATCTCAGCTCACCGCAACCTCTGTCTCCCAGGTTAAAGCGACTCTCCTGCCTCAGTCTCCTGAATAGCTGGGATTACAGGCGTGCGCCACCACACCCAGCTAATTTTTGTATTTTTAGTAGAAACGAGGTTTCATCCTGTTGGCCAGGCTTGTCTTGAACTCCCGACCTTGTCATCTGCCCATTTTGGCCTCCCAAAGTGCTGGGATTACAGGCGTGACCCACCGTGTGGAAAGATTACATTTTAACTGGGTTGAGTGGGAGGGTTTATATATGGGAAGAACTTTTGCCAGGACACAAGACCTGGTCCGGTGAGAGCTGGGCAACTGTGAATGAGCCTCTTCCCTCTGCTTTTCAACTCCTCATCTATAAAATAGGGATGGTCCTTCTTGTCTACTTTATATAAGTGTTTGTGGGGTACGGGATTGTGAGAAGTTTTACGAAAACGTGCACCCATGAAATGTTGCTTGAGGAACACTTACTTGTTTCCTGGTCTTCTCCCGCTGGATTGTGAGCATCTCAGGGGCACCAAGTCTGATCCTGTGTCCAGGACCTAGCAGTTAGTTACCTGGCTCAGTGACTGGCTGTCGAACTAAACTATTGCTCTAATGTAATCACTTTGTATTACAAATCTTTGTAGATCAGTGATCTACGTAGGGGTTACCTAGAGAACTCTGACTAAAGGAAATCCATTGCATTTAAACACTATTACTCACAGTTTGTAGTAATATCTCCAAATTTCAACACATTTTCCCTTTCCCACGTACATTATGCATTTGTGGGAAGTTCATTTTTTTTTTTTTTGCGTTCATTGATTTACAACATCTATATCTATCTACATGGATAGCGTGGCTTCTTCATTTTCCTTTGTGAGTGCCTGCAAATCATCTTAATCTGATTTGCTAAGGTATCTGCTTGTTTTCTCATTAGACCGGGAAATGGAGAGGAAAAAGAAAAAAAAAGGCCGGGCGCGGTGGCTCACGCCTGTAATCCCAGCACTTTGGGAGGCCGAGGCCGGCACATCTCGAGATCAAGAGATCGAGACCATCCTGGCCAACATGGTGAAACCCCGTCTCTACTAAAAATACAAAAATTAGCTGGGCGTGGTGGCGCGCGCCTGTAGTCTCAGCTACTCGGGAGGCTGAGGCAGAAGAATTGCTTCAACCCGGGAGGCGGAGGTTGCAGTGAGCCGAGATCGCGAGCCTGGCGGCAGAGCGAAACTCCGTCGCAAAAAAAAAAGCGTCTGAAATGCTGTTTTACTGGCTCCGGTAGCGACGTACAGCGAAAGCCAAGGTCACTTCAAGTTTGTAATTGGTTACAATGTCTGTCAGTCACGTTGCCGGAAACCCTGTCCAATTATCCTGCTTGTACTGTGCCCTCCCTTTCCGATTGGTTTTGGGACCGGTTTAAGCTGGAAGGGTAGTCATTGGTTTGCTTCTCCGTCTCGGCCTGAGCCCGCCCCCGCTCGGTTGCCGTGGTTGCGGGCCCGGCCCGCCCGCCAGCTCGCTGACAGCACGACTCAGGGCGGAGGGAAGTAGGTCCCTTGGTCGGTCGGGAACGAGGCTCAGGCGGCCAGGCCCGCGCGGAGCCGTTGCCATGGCAGCCGCCGCCGGGGACGCGGACGACGAGCCGCGCTCAGGCCACTCGAGCTCGGAGGGCGAGTGCGCGGTGGCGCCGGAGCCGCTGACTGACGCTGAGGGCCTCTTCTCCTTCGCTGACTTCGGGTCTGCGCTGGGCGGCGGCGCGGGCCTCTCGGGCCGGGCGTCCGGCGGGGCCCAGTCGCCGCTGCGCTACTTGCACGTCCTGTGGCAGCAGGATGCGGAGCCGCGCGACGAGCTGCGCTGCAAGATACCCGCCGGCAGGCTGAGGCGCGCTGCCAGGCCCCACCGGCGGCTCGGGCCCATGGGCAAGGAGGTGCACGGTGAGCGGCGCGAGCGGCGCGGGGGCCCGGGGCGGGGCAGCCCGGGCGAGGGGCGGGGCCTCGGAGGACCGCTGGCCGCGCTTTGGTCGCCCCCGACCCTCAGCCGGGGTCCCCCGACGTCTGCGCTGAAGGCCACACTGACCCTTGAGTCTCCTTTCAGTAACGATGGTGATGATGGTTTTTTAGAAAGTCTCCCTGCTCTGAGCCAGTCACCCCAGTCTTCTCTCACTGGATAATTTCTGAATGGAAACTTCCCATGACTCGGAACGCTTATTGGGGAATAATAAAATGAGGTACTGGGGAACACTTTTATTATCATGGAGAGGGGAGGCCAGAGCCTGCAGCCAAGTCGTACCAGCTTGTTTAAATGCACGGACTTGGACTCCTTTACCACAGTTAGACCTTAGGGCAAATGATAGACCCTTTCAACCTTAGTTTTCTTTTTAAATTTTTTTATTTTTATTTTATTTATTATTATTATCTTTTTGGAGACGGAGTCTCGCTCTGTTGCCCAGGCTGGAGTGCAGTGGCGCCATCTTGGTTCACTACAACCTCCGCCCCCCGGGTTCAAACGATTCTCCTGCCTCAGCCTCCCGAGTAGCTGGGGTTACAGGCGCCCACTACCAAGCCCAGCTAATTACTGTGATTTTAGTAAAGATGGGGTTTCGCCATGTTGGCCAGGCTGGTCTCGAGCTTCTGATCTCAGGTGATCCACCCACCTCGGCCTCCCAAAGTACTGGCATAACAGGCATGAGCCACTGGCCTGGCCTCAGCCTTAGTTTTCTCATCTGTAAAATGGGATGAGTTAAGTAAGGTAATGGATGTTTAGCTGTTATGCTGCCTTTGCTGTGCCCCAAACACTGCTGATACATGATCATTTGTCCTCACAAGAACTCTTTGAGATATAGAAATTGTTCCCACTTTACTGAAGAGGAAACTGAGGCTCAGAGAAATTGTCTCATTCCAGGTCACATAGCAAGTGGCTGTTGCTGGTATTAGAATCCGGGTCAGCCCGACTCAAACTTCTCCTCTGGTATATCTACCATATTGTCTTCTACAATACATGGGTGACATGGAAACCCAGGCACTGAGAGACTAAGAATGGGGACTTTGGGGATTTCTTCCAGGACTGGCTATGACTCTAGCCATATTTTAGTGATGTCACAAAGATGAAATAAGAATTTGGAAGCGTTGTATTGACCATAAAGTGCTGTATGAAAGCAAGGAATTGTCATGTATCTGAATTGCAATTTTTGACCATATCTCCGATGACAAAGACATTGCTTTCCATTAGCCATTGGAGGGGGAAAATCTTTCTGCTTAGGAAATACCAAATTTAGGCAAATCATTTGGGAACGACCTGCTTTGAAGGAGAATATAAGATTATCTGTGTAACCAGCTCACAAAGAGCTTCTATGTAAATCATTTGCAATAACTCGGGGCTGGCAGAACAACTCAGCCTTGTTTTGCAGATGATAGACCCGAGGCCCAGCTGGGTTAACTAGCTTGCTCAAGGTCACCCTGTGACTACAAGTGATAGAGAGGAAATCTCGCTCCAAAAGTCTTGGAGGATTTGCAGGAGGATGTGGCCTTTGTACAAGCTCCGCCTCATTTCAAGTTTCTCCTTGTTCCCAGGGCACTGTCTTTCTTTTCTTTTTTTGAGACAAGAGTCTCGCTTTACCACCCAGGCTGCAGTGCAAGTGGTGCAGTCTCGGCTCACTGCCTCAGCCTCCCAAGTAGCTGGGACTACAGGCCCGCACCACCACACCCAGCTAGTTTTTGTATTTTTAGTAGAGATGGGGTTTTACCATGTTAGATTGATTTAAGTTAGAACTTAACCTAAGATTGAGAAATATTTTTTCTTTCTTTTTTTTTTTTTTTTTTTTTTTGAGATGGAGTGTTGCTCTGCCACCCAGGCTGGAGTGCCATGGTGTGATTTTGGGCTCAAGTGATTCTCGTATCTCAGCCTCCCAAGTAGCTGGGATTACAGGCATGCACCACCACACCCGGCTAATTTTTGTGTTTTTATTTTATTTATTTATTTATTTATTTTGAGACAGAGTCTTGCTCTGTTGCCCAGGCTGGAGTGCAGTGGCGCAATCTTGGCTCACTGCAACCTCCGGCTCTCAAGTTCAAGTGATTCTCCTGCCTTAGCCTCCTGAGTAGTTGGGATAACAGGCATGCACCACCATGCCTGGCTAATTTTTGTATTTTTATTAGAGAAGGGATTTCACCTTATTGGCCAGGCTGGTCTCAAACTCCTGACCTCGTGATCCACCCGCCTTGGCCTCTCAAAGTGTTGGGATTACAGGCGTGAGCCACTGTGCCCGGCCCTATGTTTTTGTGTGTGTGTGTGTGTGACAGAGTCTCACTCTGTTGCCCGAGCTGGAGTACAGTGGCACAGTCTTGGCTCACTGCAACCTCTGCCTCCTGGGCTTAAGCGATTCTCCTGCCTGAGCCTCCCAAGTAGCTGGGATTGTAGGCGTGCACCCCCATGCCCAACTAATTTTTTGTATTTTACTATAGACAAGGTTTCACCATGTTGCCCAGGGTGATTTCAAACTCCAGAGCACAGGCAATCTGCCCACCTCAGCTTTCCAACGTTCTGGGATTACAGGCGTGAGTCACCACGTATGGCTAGTTTTGTATTTTTAGTAGAGATGGGGTTTCAGCATGTTGGCCGGGCTGGTCTTGAACTCCTGGCCTCAAGTGATCCACCTGCCTTGGCCTCCCAAAGTACCGGGATTATAGGCATGAGCCACTGCGCCCAGCCATTGTGGCTTTTTTTTTTTTTTTCCTGAGACAGTCTCACTTTGTCGCCCAGGCTGGAATGCAGTGGCGTGATCTCAGCTCACTGTAGCCTCCACCTTCCGGCTTCAACCCATTCTCCTACCTCGGCCTCCTAAGTAGCTGGTGTTACACATGCACGCCACCACACCCAGCTAGATGGCTGGGTTTTTTTTGTTGGTTTTTGTTTTTGTTTTTGTTTTTTTCTGAGACAGCGTCTCACTCTGTCACCCAGGCTGGAGTGCAGTGGCGCGATTTTGGCTTACTGCAACCTCCATGTCCTGGGTTCAAGTGATTCTCCTACCTCAGCCTCCAGAGTAGCTGGGATTACAGGCATGTGCACCACACCCGGCTAATTTTTTTGTATTTTTAGTAGAGACGGGGTTTCACCATGTTGTCCAGGCTGGTTTTGAACTCCTGGCCTCAAGTGATCCGCCTGCCTCGGCCTCCCAAAGTGCTGGGATTACAGATGTGAGCCATCATGCCCAGCCAATGGCTGTCTTTTGTTTGTTTGTTTGTTTGTTTGTTTGTTTTGAGACGGAGTCTCGCTCTGTCACCCAGGCTGGAGTGCAGTGGCGTGATCTCTGCTCACTGCAAGCTCCGCCTCCCGGGTTCACGCCATTCTCCTGCCTCAGCCTCCCGAGTAGCTGGGACTACAGGCGCCCGCCACCACGCCCGGCTAATTTTTTTGTATTTTTAGTAGAGACGGGGTTTCACCATGTTAGCCAGGATGGTCTCGATCTCCTGACCTCGTGATCTGCCTGCCTTGGCCTCCCAGAGTGCTGGGATTGTAGGCATGAGCCACCGCGCCCAGCCATGGCTGTTTTTTTAAACTGGCATCCGTTACTCTCTTTACAGCTCTGAAGAGACTGAGGGACTCCGCCAATGCCAATGATGTGGAAACAGGTGAGTGTGCACAGTAGGTCCAGCTACAGGGTCCCATGGGCTGGTTGGGGAAGGAAAAGGCCAGGTAATCAATATGTGGGAAGGCAGTCTGCAAGCTCACCCCTTTGGAGCAGGCTCACTGTATTTATTGTCTGACTGTGCAGTCATCTTGCTGAAGGTAAGTCTGGCTTAGACACTCACTCTCCCCATGCTCCCCTGTCACTTTGAACTTCCTGATGTCGTAGCATTTACCACCCTGTGGACACCTTGATGGTGGAGACCACGTATACTTTTGTATCCCTGGCAGCCAGCACAGTCTTCTGCAAAGAGTAGGCACTAACTTTGGAACTTGTGGTTAATGGGAGTGGATACTCAACTTAGCTGCCACGGCCAGGTGAGGTGGCTCATGCCTGTAATCCCAGCACTTTGGGAGGCTAAGGCAAGAGGATCACTTGAGCCCAGGAGTTTGAGACCAGCCTGGACAACATAGGGAGACCTCGTCTCTACAAAAAGTAAATGTTGGCTGGGCGCGGTGGCTCAGCCTGTAATCCCAGCACTTTGGGAGGCCGAGCCGGGCAGATCACGAGGTTAGGAGATCGAGACCATCCTGGCTAACACTGTGAAACCCCATCTCTACTAAAAATACAAAAAATTAGCCGGGCGTGGTGGTGGGCGCCTGTAGTCCCAGCTACTTGGGAGGCTGAGGCAGGAGAATGGTGTGAACCTGGGAGACAGAGCTTGCAGTGAGTGGAGATCACGCCACTACACTCTAGCCTGCGTGACAGAGCGAAATTCTGTCTCAAAATAAATAAAATAAGAAAAAAAGTTTTAAAAAATGTTGTGGAAATTAGAGAAATATATAAGAAAAACATCCATATCCGCGAAGGAACTAATCTGTTAATATTTTGATGAATATCCTTCAAGGCTTCTTTCCTATACACTGGAATTTTCTTTATGGGCTGGCTTGCAAACTGCTATATACACATGCTGTAGCCTGCATAATTTTTTGTGTATCATAAACATTTTTTCGGGCCGGGTGTGGTGGCTCACGCCTGTAATCCCAGCACTTTGGGAGGCTGAAGTGGGCGGATCACCTAAGGTCAGGAGTTCGAGACCAGCCTGACCAATATGGTGAAACCCCGTCTCTACTAAAAATACAAAAATTAGCTGGGCGTGGTGGCGGGCACCTCTAATCCCAGCTACTTGGGAGGCTGAGACACAAGAATTGCTTGAATCCGGGAGGCAGAGGTTGCAGTGAGCCAAGATTGCACCACTGCCCTCCAGCCTGGGCAACAGAGCGAGACTTCGTCTCAAAAAACAAATAAATATTTTTTATAGTCTTTGTAACCTTTTTTTTGGTAGAGGTGAGGTCTCACTATGTTGCCCAGGCTGGTCTTGAACTCCTGGGCTCAAGTGATTCACCCACCTCAGCCTCCCAAAGTGCTGGGATTACCCATTTTTTGTTGTTGTTGTTTTGTTTTGTTTTTGTTTTGAGATGGAGTTTTGCTCTTATTGCCCAGGCTGGAGTACAATGGGGCGATTTCGGCTCACTGCAACCTCCGTCTCCCAGGTTCAAGCGATTCTCCTGCCTCAGCCTCCCAAGTACCTGGGATTACAGGCATACACCACCACACCCGGCTAATTTTGTATTTTTGGTAGAGAAGGGGTTTCTCCATGTTGGTCAGGCTGGTCTTGAACTCCCAGCCTCAGGTGTTCTGCCCGCCTCGGCATCCCAAAGTACTGGGATTACAAGCGTGAACCATCGTGCCCAGCCCCACAGTTTTTTGTTTTGTTTTGAGACGGGGTCTGGTTCTGTCATCCAGCATAGAGTGCAGTGGTGCGATCTTGGCTTACTGCAGCCTGTGCCTCCCTGGCTCAAGCGATTCTCCTGCCTCAGTCTCCCCAGTAGCTGGGATTACAGGCACTCACCCACCACACCTGGCTAATGTTTGCACTTTTAGTAGAAACGGGGTTTCACCATGTTGCCCAGGCTGGTCTCAAACTCCTGACCTCAGATGACCCACCTGTCTCAGCCTCCCAAAGTGCTGGGATTACAGGCATGAGCCACCGTGCCCAGACTCTCATCAACTTTTTCTTGCCATTTTTATTCATTTATTCAGCCAGTCTGCATCATTAGTGAAACAGATATTGTATGACACTATGTTTGACACCAAGGTTATAAAGATAAACAAAACAAGAAATGTACAGTATAGGCTGGGCACGGTGACTCATGCGTGTAATCCCAGCATTTTTGGAGGCTGAGGCGGGCGGATCTCTTGAGGTCAGGAGGTCCAGACCAGCCTGGCCAACGTGGTGAAGCCGCATCTTTACTAAAAACACAAAAATCAGCTGGGCATGGTGGCATGTGCTTGTATTCACAGCTACTTGGGAGGCTGAGGCAGGAGAATCACTTGAACCTGGGAGGTGGAGGTTGCAGTGAGTCGAAATCGTGTTGCTGCACTCCAGCCTGGGCAACAAAGTGAGACTCCACCTCAAAACAAAAAAGTACGTATAGTTGGAGAGGAAGGATGTAATGTGATACTATTTCAAAAAAAAAAAAAAAATCAGGCTGGGCGCGGTGGCTCACGCCTGTAATCCCAGCACTTTGGGAGGCCGAGGTGGGTGGATCACAAGATCAGGAGTTCAAGACCAGCCTGGCCAAGATGGTGAAACCTTGTCTCTACTAAAAATACAAAAAAATTAGCTGGGCGTGGTGGTGGGCGCCTGTAATCCCAGCCACTCGGGAGGCTGAGGCAGAGAATTGCTTGAACCCGGGAGGCGGAGGTTGCAGTGAGCTGAGATCGTGCCACTACACTCCAACCTGGGCAACAGAGCGAGACTTGTCTCCAAAAAAAAAAAAAAAAAACCCACAAAAAAGTAAAGTTATGTGTTTAGTTGAAGAAGTGTGAATTTTGGAGCCAGAAAAACATGGGTTTATATTCCAGCTTTGCCTCCTGTTATCTGGGTTAACGTAGCTTACGTCCTTTGTAATTTCTTTGGCCCTAGGTATCCTGGTCTGTAAAATGGACTTGACACCTTGCTGGGTCATTGAGGGGTTTAGCATTCAGGTACCTAATGCCTGGCTGGTGCTCAGTGTATGATAACAATTACCCTAAAATAGCACAAGATGTTAATACTAGAGGAACAGGATGAACAGGGCACTAAGTGGCTATGGAATTGGGGGGGGGCTGACTCAGCTTGAGGAGACAGCTGGATTCCTGGAGAGGAAGCTGTCGGGACTTCATCAGAAATACTCAAGTCCTTGAGAGGTTTGCTGGGGGAAAGAGACTAAAATGTCTGCTCTACAATGGCATTTGGCAGCAGTTTTCTCCATTTTAGCTGGACATGTACATCAGTACATAATGCCTCACATTTATAGTGCCTCCCTACTTTTCAAAGAAGGAAGGTCACATCCATTATTTTCATCACAGCAGCTCTGGAAATTAGTAGGGCAGATATTCCCATTTGCTGGTGAACTGTGACCCAAATCCAGGCCTTTGTACTCCCAAGTCAGTCTTTCCACTGCCCCATGCTGTTGGCAGTGCACTCCTTTCTCATCCTTTTTTCCTCTGTGTAATTTCAAATGACCTATCTTTAAGCTCAGAGGTTCATTTTTCTGCTTGTTGAAGTCTGCTGTTGAAGCTATTATATGTTTTATTTCATCCATTGACTTTTTCAGCTACAGGATTTCTGTTTATTTGCTTTTTTTTTTTTTTTTTTTTTGAGACAGAGTCTTACTCTGTCACCTAGGCTAGAGTGCAGTGGCGCATTCTCGGCTCACTGCAACCTCCGCCTCCTAGATTCAAGCGATTCTCTTGTCTCAGCTACCCAAGTAGCTGGGATTACAAGTGCCTGCCATCATTTTCCGGCTAATTTTTGGATTTTTTTCAGTAGGGACAGGGTTTCACCATGTTGGCCAGGCTGGTCTTGAGCTCCTGACCTCAGGTGATCCACCTGCCTCGGCCTCCCAAAGTGCTGGGATTACAGGTGTAAGCCATCACGCCCAGACTGTGGATACTTTTACTCAAAGTTATCTCCATAAGAGTCACCCATGAATACTACCTGTATCAGTACAGTCTTCCCTCAGCATCCTCGGGGGATTGCTGCCTGCTGGGAGCAAAGCATAGGCCAATAGCTTAGGCAGCTGTTTCCAGCCAGAATGGATGTGTATCCAAGCCGAGGTCACGGGAGGGGGACCACTGTCTATGCTAGGGATTCCTGTGACCCTAAAATTTCTGACCCTGAGGGCCTAGAACCTCCTACGATGTTCTATCACTAGGCGTGTAGTTTGAGCACTCAGAATCCATGGCCTTCAGTTGTGCCCTCAGATGAACTAGTTGCTTGTTCCCATGGGACCAGCATCTAGGAAGGGCTGCTTTCCTATGCATTGTCGATGTCTTGTCTAGAGGCACCCCTGAGCCTCCCTCTCCATCGCTCGGGTCTGCAGCTTAGCTAACATCGCTGCTTTCTCCCCCTTCCTCCCTCTGTCTTGGTGGTGTCAGTGCAGCAGCTGCTGGAAGATGGTGCAGATCCCTGTGCAGCTGATGACAAGGGCCGCACAGCTCTACACTTTGCCTCGTGCAATGGCAATGACCAGATTGGTGAGTCCTGGGGAGGGAGGAGGGAGTAGGGCTAGGCAAGTAGTGTCTCTGCACAGGCCTTGGGGGAGGCGCTGCTGTCTGCACAGCCTTGGGATGCCCAGTTGTTCTGGATATAAGGAAGACTTGGCGCTGCAGTGCCCTGCCCTTCTCCCTCCGTTAGCCTGTGGAACTGGCAATGTTAGACTGGGGCAGGGTAAACCTGGGGGAGATAATATGATTGACTGAGGATGAAGGGATGTCTCCAACTAAGAGACCACTGGAGAGTGCAGGGCCCAGGCCTTCAAGACTTTCAGGTAACATCTACTCAGTGCCAACCACAGCAGCAGGACAGCTTTTCTCTTTTTATAGGAGTCTGTTTTTTTTGAGATGGAGTCTCACTCTGTCGCCCAGGCTGGAGTGCAATGGCGTAATCTCGGCTCACTGCAACCTCTGCCTTCTGGGTTCAGGCAATTCTCCTGCCTCAGCCTCCCGAGTAGCTGGGATTACAGGCATGCGCCACCATGCCCGGCCAGAGTCTCTTTTTTTAAATTGTGGTATACTAACCAAACAGTGAACTGTGTATGTGTATTCATTGGTGTAACTGCCACCAGATGAAGATAGAGAATATTTCAGCATCCCAGCAGCCTCCCTCATGCCCTCCCAGTCCTTAGTCCCATCTTGACCTTGTTCATCATAGACTAGTTTTGCCTGTTTTTGAATTTCACATAAATGGAAGCGTATGGTAAGCACTTGTCTATGCATACTTTTTTTTGTTTTTTTGTTTTGTTTTGTTTTGTTTTTTCTGAGACGGAGTCTCGCTCTGTTACCCAGGCTGGAGTGCAGTGACTCAGTGACTCGATCGCGGCTCACTGCAACCTCCACCTCCCGGGTTCAAGTGATTCTCCTGCCTCAGCCTCCTGAGTAGCTGGGAATATAGGTGCCCACCACTAAACTTTTTTTTTTTTTTTTTTTTTGAGATGGAGTCTCCCTCTGTTGCTCAGGCTGGAGTGCAGTGGTGCCATCTCGGTTCACTGTAAGCTCTGCCTCCCGGGTTCATGCCATTCTCCTGCCTCAGCCTCCCAAGTAGCTGGGACTACAGGCACCCGCCACCATGCCTGGCTAATTTTTTATATGTTTTTAGTAGAGACGGGGTTTCACTGTATTAGCCAGTATGGTCTCGATCTCCTGACCTCGTGATCCACCCGCCTCGGCCTCCCAAAGTGCTGGGATTACAGGCGTGAGAGACTGCACCCGGCCACACCGGTTAATTTTTTTGTATTTTTTAGTAGAGATGGGGTTTCACCATGTTGGCCAGGCTGGTCTTGAACTCCTGACCTCGTGATCCACCTGCCTTGGCCTCCCAAAGTGCTGGGATTACAGGCGTGAGCCACTGCGCCAGCCTTGCATACTTTTACTCAAAGTTATCTCCATGAGATTCACCCATGAATACTGCCTATATCAGTACAGTCTTCCCTCAGTGTTCTCGGGATTGGTTCCAGGACCCCACTCAGATACCAAACTCCATGGATGCTCAAGTCCCTTGAAGTTGGCCCTCCATATTCTCGGGTTCTGAGTCCAGGGTTCATTGAATCTGTGGACACAGAACTCACAGTTAGGGAGGGTGGACTGTAGTTAGTACTTTCTTATGCTGGTTTGTATTTCATTGTGATATACCCCATTTATCCATTCTACTATTGATGGACATTTGTGGTGTTTCCAGGTTTTAGCTTTATGAATGAAGTGTTGTGAACATTCTTGTATATGTGATTTGTGGCTGTAAACACTCATCTATCCTCTATAAACCTAGGAATGGCATTGTTGGGTCACTAGGGTACACAACATGTATTTAGCTTTAGTAGGTACTACTAAACCTTTTCCCAAAAGGGGTGTACTGACACACACTCCCACTCCCCACCAGCAGTGAAGAGAGTTCTACCTTTCCCTATGTCCCTGCCAGTGCTTGCTGTTGTCTCTCTTTAATCTTAGCCTTTTGGTGTCTCATAGTGGTTTAATTTGCATTTCTCTGATGGCCAGTAACGTTGAGCACCTCTTCATGTGTTTATTGGCCTTTTTTTTTTTTTTGAGACGGAGTCTTGCCTGTCACCCAGGCTGGAGTGCAATGGCGTGATCTTGGCTCATTGCAACCTCCACCTCCTGGGTTTGAGTAATTCTGCTTCAGCCTCCCGGGTAGCTGGGACTACAGGCACGCATCATCACACCCAGTTAATTTTTGTATTTTTAGTAGAGACAGGGTTTCACCATGTTGGCCAGGCTGGTCACAAACTCCTGACCTCAGGAGATCCACCTGTCTCGGCCTCCCAAAGTGCTGGGATTACAGGTGTGAGCCACCATGCCCGGGCCATTTTTTTTTTTTTAAACTTTAAGTTCTGGGATGCATGTGCAGAATGTGCAGGTTCGTTACATAGGTACACCTGTGCCGTGGTGGTTTTCTGTACCCATCAACCCGTCATCTAGGTTTTAAGCCCCTCATGCATTAGGTATTTGTCCTAAGGCTCTCCCTCCCCTTGGCCCCCACCCCCCGACAGGCCCTGGTATGTGATGTTCCCCTCCCTGTGTCCAATTATTGACCATTTTTACATCCTCTTTTATGAACTATATGTTCAAATCTTTTGTCCTTTTTTTTTTTTTTTTTTGAGACAGAGTTTCACTCTTTGTTGCCCAGGCTGGAGTGCAATGGCGTGATCTCGGCTAACCACAACCTCCGCCTCCCGGGTTAAAGTGATTCTCCTGCCTCACCCTCCCAAGTAGCTGGGATTACAGGCATGCGCCACTATGCCCGGCTAATTTTGTATTTTTAGGGGAGACCAGGTTTCTCCATGTTGGTCAGGCTGGTCTCGAACTCCTGACCTCAGGTGATCCGCCCGCCTCGGCCTCCCATAGCGCTGGGATTACAGGCGTGAGCCACCGCACCTGGCCTCTTTTGTCCATTTTTTTAAAAACAAGTTTTGGCCGGGCGCGGTATCTCACACCTGTAATCCCAGCACTTTGGGAGGCCGAGGTGGGTGGATCATGAGGTCAGGAGATCAAGACCATCCTGGCTAACACGGTGAAACCCCATCTCTACTAAATATACAAAAAATTAGCCGGGTGTGGTGGCGGGTGCCTGTAGTTCCAGCTGCTCGCTGAGGCAGGAGAATGGCGTGAAGCTGGGAGGCGGAGCTTACAGTGAGCCGAGATCGTGTGACTGCACTCCAGACTGGGAGAGAAAGCAAGACTCTGTCTCAAAAACAAACAAACAAAAAAACTAGTTTTCTGTCTTTTTCTTTTTTTGAGACAAAGTCTCACTCTGTCATCCAGGCTTAAGTGCAGTGGCCTGATCACTGCCCACTGCAGCCTCAATCTCCTAGGCTCAAGCAATCCTCCTGCCTCAGCCTCCCAAGTAGCTGGGACGACAGGTGCACACCACCAAGCCCAGCTAATTTTAAAACATCTTGTAGAGACGTGGTCCTGCTATGTTACCCAGCTGTTCTCTAACTCTTGGGCTCAGGCGATCCCGTCACCTTGGCCTCCCAAAGTATTGGGATTACAAGCATGAGCCACTGCGCCTGGCCTTTTTCTTACTGATTTGTAAGAATTATTTGTATATTCTGGTTAGAAATCATTTATCAAATATAAATGACTTGATTTTCTGAGCTTGCTGTTTCATTTTCTGAGTGGTATACTTTGATGAACACAAGTTCCTAATTTTATTTTTATTTATTTATTTATTTGAGATGGAGTCTCATTCTGTTGCCCAGGCTGGAGTGCAGTGGTGCGATCTCGGCTCACTGCAAGCTCTGCTCCCCGGGTTCAAGCTATTCTCCCACCTCAGCCTCCTGAGTAGCTGGGATTACAGATGCGTGTCACCACACCCAGCTAATTTTTTATCTTTAGTAGAGATGGGATTTCACCATGTTGGTCAGGCTGGTCTCGAACTCCTGACCTCCAATGATCCACCCGCCTTGGCCTCCCAAAGTGCTGGGATTACAGGCGTGAGCTCCTGTGCCCTGGCCTATTTTAGTTTTTATTGTTTGGAGACGGAGTCTCGCTCTGTCACCCAGGCTGGAGTTCAGTGGCGTGATCTTGGCTCCCTGGAACCTCCACCTCCCAGGTTCCAGCAATTCTCCTGCCTCAGCCTCCCAAGTAGCTGAGACTACAGGGGTATGCCACCACACCCAGCTAATTTTTGTGTTTTTAGTACAGACAGTTTCAACATGTTGGACAGCCTGGTCTCGAACTCCTGACCTCAGATGATCTGGCTGCCTTGGCCTCCCGAAGTGCTGGGATTATAGGCATGAGCCACCGTGCCCAGCCATGTTCTTAATTTTAATGAATCCAATGTATCAATATTTCTTTCCTTTCTCTTTTTTTTTTTTTTTTCTTTTTTTGAGACAGGGTCTGTCTCTGTTGCCTAGGCTGGAGTGTACTGGCACCATCTCGGCTGACTGCAACCTCCGCCTTCTGGGCTCAAGCCACCCTACCACCTCAGCCTCTCAAGTAGCTGGGACTACAGGTCTGCCATCACTATGCCCAGCTAATTTTTGTGTTTTTAGTATACAGAAAGGGTTTCTCCATGTTGCCCAGGCTGGTCTTGAACTCCTGAGCTCAAATGATCCACCTGCCTCGGCATCCCAAAGTGCTGGGATTACAGGCCTGAGCTCCCATGCCTGGCCTTTTCTTTCTTATGGTTAGTATTTTTGTGACCTATTTAAGAAATCTTTGCCTGCCCAAGATGTTCATGTTCTTCTGGAAGCCTGACTGTTCTAGCTTTCACACTTATGTCTATGGTCCCTCTTGAATTAGTTTTTGTACATGGTGTGAGGCTCAGCCTGACCTCCCTGTATGATGTCTGGGATCCAAGCTACCTGCTTATGTATCCTTCTGGGTATTGGCAGACCCTGGTGATAATACAGCACACCCCTGAGGTGACCCCAAGACTGCCAGGAGGGAGAGGTTATCCATGGAGCTCAGCATCATTTATTGACTTAATTCCCACCATGGTGCTTGGCTGTGGGAGAAGCAGAAAATGCCCTGGACAGCCTTCACCAGGAGCAGCTGCTATTGGAAGAACTTTACTTAACCCTTCAAATCTCATTCCTACACCTGCATAGGCCAAGAGGCCCTCCCCAGATCCTCAGTTCCTGGCCCTCAGGGCCTTGCCCATGAACTCTGGTGAGTGCGTGAGTGAGTGAGTGAGTGAGTGAATGAAGTAACACAGCCATCCATGCTTGCATTCCGTGTCCCCCACTCTGAGCCAGCCTCTCTAGCTAGGTTAGGGGTTCAGGGTGCAGGCAATGGAAGCCTCCGACAACTCCTCTTGGGTTTGCCTGTTTCCAGTGCAGCTGCTCCTGGACCATGGTGCTGATCCTAACCAGCGAGATGGGCTGGGGAACACGCCACTGCACCTGGGTAAGCATGTCAGAATTCACTAAGACAACTCATCTGTAGCAAAGAAAGGCTCTTTAGATGAAGAGCGTGGGGCCCGGCATGCTCCTGGCAGAATCTGTGAGTGTCAGGGAAGATCCTAGGCCTGCACTCCCAGGGCTGCACTGCCCAGCAGCCTGTGTCCTGTGGGTCTTCCAATCATTTAGCAGTTGGCTGTGCCCTCGGCAGAGCCAATTTAGCAACCTAGGCTAGCCCAGCAGCACTCAGCACTGTGGCTCACACTGAGGCTGATCCTATCTCCAGGCCTCAGTTTCCTCTGCTGTACAGGGAGGGAGTTGAAGTTGACTGCTGAGTCCTACCTAGCTGTGCCTTGGCGATACCTTCTCAGTAGGCATAACTTGGCACAGGCGTCAGGGAGACACAGCCCTGCTCCCTCCAGTGGCCACACAGAGCCAGGCTCTTGTGGTCCTGGATTCTTTTTTTTTTTTTTTTTTTTTTTTTGAGACGGAGTCTTGCTTTGTCACCCAGGCTGGAGTGCGGTGGCGCGATCTTGGCTCACTGCAAGCTCCACCTCCCGGGTTCACGCCATTCTCCTGCCTCAGCCTCCCGAGTAGCTGGGACTACAGGCGCCCACTACCACGCCCCGCTAATTTTTTGTATTTTTAGTAGAGACGGGGTTTCACCGTGTTAGCCAGGATGGTCTCGATCTCCTGACCTCGTGATCCGCCCGCCTCGGCCTCCCAAAGTGCTGGGATTACAGGCGTGAGCCACCGCGCCCGGCCATGGTCCTGGATTCTTAAGTCTCTGTTCTTCTTCCTCAGCGGCCTGCACCAACCACGTTCCTGTCATCACCACACTGCTACGAGGAGGTATGTGGTTTCTTCCCCTCTCTGTCCTCTTTCTCCCCCTCACCCCCAGAATGCTCACCTCAGCTGGTACCTGCAGGGGCCCGTGTGGACGCCCTGGACCGAGCTGGTCGCACACCCCTGCACCTGGCCAAGTCAAAGCTGAACATCCTGCAGGAGGGCCATGCCCAGTGCCTAGAGGCTGTGCGTCTGGAGGTGAAGCAGGTGAGTACCCCTTCTGTGTGGAGCCCACGGCACCAAGGCAGCACTGGACAGATGCTGCCCTAACCACAGACACACCTGCCTCTGGCCCCAGGGCTCCTGGGTCGTTTCACACTGACCCCAGTTGGCTGTTCCACTGTGCTTTTTGGAAGCAGCATCAGCCTGTCTGCCTCCCTAGGAACCCAGGCAGCTCAGCTCACCCTCTTGTTCCAGATCATCCATATGCTGAGGGAGTATCTGGAGCGCCTAGGGCAACATGAGCAGCGAGAACGCCTGGATGACCTCTGCACCCGCCTGCAGATGACCAGTACCAAAGAGCAGGTGAGCTGCAGCCACAGGCCCAGACCCAGGGCCTGGCAGGAGCCTCAGGGCCAGTCCACCCTGCTCCGATGCCACCAGACACTCGTATCAGAAAGAGGCTGTGGGCTGGGGCCAGCCGCAGGGGCTCACACCTGTAATCCCAACGCTATGGGAGGCTGAAGTGGGAGGATCACTTGAGGCTAGGAGTTCGAGGCTGCAGTGAGCTGTGATTGCCACTGAACTCCAGCCTGAGTGACAAAGCAAGGTCCTCTCAGAACATGTGGAAAAAGGCAAAAATTATAAAAACAAACAACAACAAAAAAAACCAGAGCAAGGCCCTGTCTCAAACAAAAAAAGTAGGGGAAAGAGCCTATGATTGTGGGTTGCAGGCTTCAAAGCCTCCGTTCACTTGCTTTGAAGTTGCCAGTGGCTAGTGTGTGTTCATGGCCCTGCCCTCTAGGACAGCCCTAGGCCACCTGGTGTCAAAGATTGACCCTTGGTCAGCTGCTGCATAGTCAGAAGCCACCACACGCCCTGGGAGGAGAGACCGTGCCTGTGTTCTGTGCCTGTGGGATTGTGGAAGAGACCCAGGAGCCCTGGCACACCCCATGTCCCATAACAGAGCCTCTGTTCCGTCCTGCAGGTGGATGAAGTGACTGACCTCCTGGCCAGCTTCACCTCCCTCAGTCTGCAGATGCAGAGCATGGAGAAGAGGTAGCAAGAGAGGCTCCCTGCCTTCCTGCCACTGCCCCACCCTGCCCCACTGCTGTCTCAGTACCAAGAAAAAGCCCAGCATCTGGGACTTGGAGCTGCACTTGTCTGGTGAGGACCTTGCCCTCACCCGCAGATGCCGTGGGGCAGAGATGCTCTCTCTCCACGGCCTCAGAGCCACTCCCAGCCACAGTTTCCAGCATCTCTGTGGACAGGGACCACAGCTCCCAGCTTCTTCCAGTTCTCGCAGCACCAGACCAGCCTCTGCAGCTGCACTTCAGCTCCGTAGACCTGCGCTATCTCAGCAGACCTCACTCGCCCCATGGCCTTCATGGCGCGCTCCAGGCCTCAGACCCTTCTCTGTGTTCCATCCTGGCCACGGGCTTGTTGCAGTCAGCAGGTGTGGGCTTAGGTGGGCACCCTGTGGCCAGGGGTACTGCGTGAGGCCCTTAGTTGGTCCTGTGCCTCTCACCAGCACTTAGACACGTCACCAGACTTTCAAGGAGATACTGCAGTGAGTTTCTCTGGTTGGAAGGGGAGGGTTGGTGAGTCCCAGACCTTAAAAATACAAGGTTAAGAGGGACCCCAAAGCAAAAAATTCCAACCCTTTTCCTCCCAGTCATTGAAACATCAAAACTATTATACCGGAGGGTGTAATAGTTTTGCTCCCAGTTGTGGTAGGCCAGTAGTGGCCTCCCAAGATGCCCATGTCCTAATCCCAGGAACCTGTCAAAATTACCTTGTATGGCCAAAGGGGCTTTGCAGATGTAATGAAGTTAAGGATCTTTGGCTGGGAAGATTATCCCAGCTTGTTCAGGAGGGCTTGATGTCCTCACCCGGGTCTGTATAAGAGCAGAGCAGGTGACGGGAGAGCGGGTTGGAGGTGTAGTGATGGAGCAGGAAACTGGAGTTGAGGAGGGCAGCTCAAGCCACAGAGTCCAGGCCACCTCAGAGCCAGGAAATGCATCCTCCCACAGAGCCCTGGGAGGCCCCAGCCCTGCTCCCACCTGGACTGGCTCAGTGAGGCTAATTTTATAATTAATTCTGGCTGATTTTAGAACTCTAAGGGAATAAATTTGTGTTGTTTTAAGTCACTAAGTGTGTGGTAATTTATTGCAGCAGCAACCAGAAACTAGTATTGTAGTGAAGCCCCAAAAACTCACCTTGAGGTTCAGTCCTGTCAGCAGCCCCCCTCCCCGCTGCAGGAGCACCAGTCCTTTGCTGTGGGCCACGGACAGGCAGAAGGAAGCGTGCGCTCCTGGCGGAGGCCTGCTCAGGGGAAACCCAGGGGATGGCACTGCTGGACCCGCCCCTGCACCAAGGCTGCTGATGGTGACTTTCTCCAGGTGATCAGTCCGTGTCCCGCCTGGCTCTGCCCTACTCTCCCCTTCACCAAGTTGGAATTCCTGTCTACCTTTCAGAGGAGGAGTGTGTGTTCCCCAAACCCAGCTTGGTATGGCTCAGATCTGCATTGAACTCATAGAACCTAGGCCAGGCCTTGGAGGAAAAAAGGGTCTGTCTGTGGGTATGAGATGTAGGGTAGGCCTGTCCCCAGGACCCTGTGAGAGGGAAGCCCAGTGCCCCACCAGGTTGGCAGGGCTGGGGAAGGGAAAGTGCGGTGGCCCCAAGCCTGAAGAGAGGCGGCAGAGGGAGCTGTGGGGCGCGCCCGTGGAACTCAGACCACTGCCTGAGGGAGGTAAGGGAGGATGGCACCCCAGTCACATGGAGAGCACAGGTGCGGTTCTGGGGTAGTTTTTCACTCGCTTCCAGCCATGTTACTCTGATCCCCTCCAGGTGAGCCTGCCCACTTTCTGGGCCCAGGGTTGCCATTGTATCCAAACACAGCCCCCCCATGGCCATGGCCCCGGGAGTGGGGCAGAGCAGAGAGGAGTCCAGGACAGAGGAGAGGCAGGGGCAGGAAGGAGCGGGCCTCAAAGTCCAGGAAGGGGGCTTTCTCATGGGTCCTGCTTGCCAGGTCTGTCCTCTCTCACCCTGGCCTGATCACCTGGGGAAGAATTGAGGCAAGGTTTCTCAACCTCAGGCCCAAGGGGTTCAATTAGCGAGCCCTTAGGGAGGTGTGAGCCCCCGAAACGGTGCAAGGTTTTGTGTGGAGAGTACACACATGCGTTTCTGGGAAACGGGTCCACAGCTCTCATTCTCATTCTCAGCAGGCTCCACACTCAAAAAAGGTTAGAACCCTTGCTACAGAGCTGTGGGAGCAGATAGGTGAGGGCCTGCCGAGGGCACTCCTGAGCCCTCTGTCCCCTAGGCAGGCTGCTTGGTATTTGCAGAGCTGAGAGCTGGGGCATGCTGGGACTGTGAAATCGCCCTGAGATGACCCACAGTCCTTAGCTGGGAAGCAAGGCCTGTGTCTCCTGCAGCATCCTCCATCCCTGGAGCCATGGATCCAGGAGAACTGGCCCTTGCGGAGGTGGAATGTCTATTGTTGACTCCCTCCCTGGCCATGTAGACAGTGAACCAAAGGCTTGACTGAAGGTGGCTTATAAGTCAGTCATCAAACACTTGCCAGACAGCCATGTAGACAGCCAATCTGCCTCACCCCATTTCCAGCCAGGATATTTCCTGTAACCCCAATTGTGTCTGAAGAGCCAGCCAGATGAAGTCGGCCTCAGACACTGGAGTGAGTCAGAAAACACCCAAGTGGTCCCTGAGCTGGCTGGACTGGGCAGGATAGAGAGCTCAGTGGTCCCTGAGCTGGCCATGGGCCAGGGCAGGAAAGAGAGCTCAGCTGAGGTTGTACTCACAGGGGTGAGTTTTGCTGGTTGCTGGCTGCTTTGCGAATTACTGAAGAGTCGGGGAGGTGTGGAGGAAGGCTTAGAAGATGGCAGGAAGAAGAAACATTTGTTGATTTCACCTTGCGGGTTAAGATCCTTTGCCTTATACTTTGTGTTTCTTTCATGTTAGAAATATTGGGCTAGGCGCAGTGGCTCACACGTGTAATCCTAACACTTTGGGAGGCCAAGGCAGGTGGATCACCTGAGGTCAGGAGTTCAAGACCAGCCTGGCCAACATGACGAAACCCCATCTCTACCAAAAATACAAAAATTAGCCAGACGTGGTGGCGCCCGCCTGTAATCCCAGCTACTTGGGAGGCTGAGGCCGGAGAATCACTTGAACCCAGGAGGTGGAGGTTGCAGTGAGCCAAGATTCAGCCACTTCACTCCAGCCCGGGCAAAAGAGTGAGACTCCATCTCAAAAAAGAAAAAGAAAAAGAAATATTGACTTATTGACTTAGTGCTTGCTATGTGCTAGGCAGTGTTCTAGGTGGGAGGACAGCAGGGAATGAAAGGACAAGCTCCCTGCCCTTGCCCACCTGCAAACAGTGGGAAACGCTTGGAGAGAAATACAGATCCTCACAACCATCCTGTAAGATATGTGGCCTTGGCCAGGAGCGGTGGCTCACACCTGTAATCCCAGCGCTTTGGGAGGCTGAGGCAGGTGCATCACTTGAGTCCAGGAGTTTGAGACCAGCCTGGCCAACATGGTGAAACCCCGTCTCTACTAAAAATACAAAAATTAGCCGGCTGTGACGGCAGGCGCATGTAATCCCAGCTACTTGGGCAGCTGAGGCAGGAGAATCGCTTAAGCCCAGGAGGCGGAGGTTGCAGTGAGCCGAGATTGGGCCACTATACTCCAGCCTGGGTGACAGCCAGACTCTATCTCAAAAAAAAAAAAAAAAGCTATGTGGCCTTGTTGCTGCCTTTTCTAGGTGGGAAACAGACAGGGTCACCCAGCCAAGCAGCTGGGGCTGAAATCTGGATCTACCCCCAAAGTTCATGCTGTTTCTACCATTCCCGAAATTTAGAACTTTCTCCCAACCAGTTTCCTAAAATAGAGGGCAGCATTTGTTGAGCTCCTACTATGTGCTAGCAGGGAATTTATTCAAGCCCTTTGATTTAGTGTTTGGAATAAAGTGTTAGGTAGCCCGTGTTATTTATTGCTCTCCTTCTCTATCTTAGAGATGCAGGAAATTGAGGCTGAGAGAGAGAAAGTAACTTGCCTAAGACCACGCAGCTGGTAAGTGGAGCCCAGCCCAGGTCTAGCATCCTCTCTGCCAGGTTTCCAAAGTGCAATGTCCCCAGTGCTCCCAGGACACAGTTGGTAGAAACCAATGGGCCTTACCAAGTGAATGCCTTGGTCTCTGATCAGCAGGGCATTCCCAGGGACAGGGAACATCTTGAGCACCAAGATATGCACCTAGTCACCTGAGGAAAGAGAAAGGACTACACAGGGGGATGGGGCTGAGCTGGGTGTGGAGTGGTCCTTGAGGGTCTCGGTGAGTGGGTAGGGGGAGCAGCACGAGCCAGGCCTCAGGGAAGGAGGACAACCAGGAGATGGCCTGGAAAAAGTACTGGATCTGGGAGGGTTCTAACCTGGCCAGTGAGGGAGGTGGGACAGGCTAGGAAGTCTCAAGTTCTGAAGATTGGCCTTGGCAGGCAGAAACCAGGTAAAGTGGGCAGTTACCTGCACCCTGGGGCCAGCTGCATCCTTAGCCCCGAGCAGGCACCAAGGTTTCTGGCTCTGGGTGTGACCTCAGTCTGGGGAAAAGCCCCTACCCCCACCAGGACCACCCGCTCCCCAGACTACTTCAGATGCTGAGCCCAAGCTGGGGCAGGAAGCTAGACTGAAATCTAAGGTAATCCCGACAAAGTCCCTGGTTCCCTCCAACTGTGGGGCCAAAGGGGAATGACAGCCAAACCCCCATGCTGACTCTCAAATTTGGGCCCTCAGTGCCCACAGGAAGATTCGATCAGCACACTTTCCACATGGGGAAACGGGCTCAGAGAAATGCAAGAGCCCTGCCTGATGCCCCAGACCAGGGCTCCAGGCCCAGAGTGTTTCCTTGTCCCTGTGCTCAGAGGGCAGCAGCTGGCTTTGGAAGCCCAGGAGGATGGCCCGTATCCACAGATGCACTTGACAGTGAAGCGCGCCCAGAGGGACAGAGGCAGTTGAGTCGCGCCTCCTCCACTGGGTTGTGAGGGCCTGAGAAAGCCCATGAGACATTGTATGAAGCTGGTGCCAGACTGTGAGCAACTGAGGCAGTTTCCCTCTGGAAGGATCCACGGTGCCTGGAATGAAACCTGGCTCAGACAGAGCTCAGTTGAGCAGATCACTGAGGCGTGGAGAGGTCAGGGTTGCCAAGCGCAGTAGTCTGGATTCAAAGCCAACAGCATGGCTCCAGAGTCTCTGCCTTAGCCCCTGCATCAACCGCCTCTCAGAGTTGCCCCTGCAGGCTCATCAGATGCCTAGGCCAGTGCCCTCCCCTACAACACAGTCGGCCAGGGCCAGGGAAGCTTGGGGAGCCCCAGAGCACCCCCCAATATTCCAGCCTAATCCTGGCACCCCTGCCCCTCACCACCCTTTCTGCTTCAACCTCGCCTCCTACACAGAGCCTGGGCCACTTAACTTGGTACCAAACAGATGCCTTAATAAATCAGAGTCTGATCTTCTTGAGCCAGAAGCAATTTTACCCCCTGCTCAGCCTCTCCCTCTGGCCTCATGCCATCTTGTATTCAGCCAGTGGCTCACAAATGAACCTACGTCAGGGCTGAAGAACTGTTGTTCATGAATAGGAAACCTCAGGGTCATTAATTGGTGTTTATTTCCCCAGATGCACACCTCAAAGTTGACAGATGATGCTGTTCCTGCCAGCCTCAGGCAGAGGAGATAGGTTAACTTGCCTGCTCTCTGCAGGGCTGAGTTACAGCCTTGCCACTGTGGCTGCCTAGGGTGGGGTGAGGGGGATGAGGAGGTCACCTTTGCACATTTCAAATTCCTCCCTCCCCCTCAACCAATTCCTTCCTGCCTCATCTCCCATGGCTTCCATTAAAGACCACGGAACCAAAATCAGACAAACCAGAGTTAAACCCCAGTTCTGTTTCTGGCTAGCTCTGTGATCTTGGACAAGCTACTTAATCTTCGAGCCTCAGTTTCTCCATCTTCAATCTCTAAAGCTGATGAGGCGTAAGTTCCAGACACAGGCCTGAAACGTGGCACGTACTCAGAGTACACCACTATTCTGCGGGCACCCCCACCATGACCACCAAAACTATCCCCCTCAGTTATCCCCACTGCCACCCCCAAATAGCCCAAGCCAGAAGTCTGGGGTGTCATCTGGGACACGTCTCTCCTCCTTACCCTCCAACAGTCACCAAGTCCTAGCAATTGTACCTCCTAAGTGGCTGACCCATCTGTCCATGTCTCCCCACCACTTCCAATGCCTCTATGTCTTTCTCTCTGGATTCTCACACGAGCCTCCTGACTGATCTCTCTGCTCCAGTCAGCACACTCTGTACTTCCTCCCTATGAAAGCCTGCCTGGGCAGCCAGAAAGAGCTCCCTAAAGAGTAAATCTTTTTTTTCTTTTTTTGAGACAGAGTCTTGCTCTGTCACCCAGGCTGGAGTGCAGTGGCGCGATCTTGGCTCACTGCAACCTCTGCTGCCTGGGTTCAAGCGATTCTCCTGCCTCAGCCTCCCGAGTAGCTGGGATTACAGGTGTGTACCACCAAGCCCGACCAATTTTTTTTTGTATTTTTAGTAGAGATGGGGTTTCAGCATCTTGGCCAAGCTGGTCTTGAACTCCTGACCTCGTATCCACCTGTCTCAGCCTCCCAAAGTGCTAGGATTACAGGCATGAGCTACTGCGCCAGGCCCCCTAAAGAGTAATTTTTTTTTTTTTTTTGAGACGGAGTCTCGCTCTGTCCCCCAGGCTGGAGTGCAGTGGCGTGATCTCGGCTCACTGGAAGCTCTGTCTCCCAGGTTCATGCCATTTTCCTGTCTCAGCCTCCCGAGTAGCTGGGACTACAGGTGCCTGCCACCACGCCCAGCTAATTTTTTGTATTTTTAGTAGATATGGTGTTTCACTGTGTTAGCCAGGATGGTCTCGATCTCCTGACCTCGTGATCCGGCCAGGCCTCTTCTTAAGAGGTTTGCACAAACAGGAAGGTTAAGAAGGTTGTAGAATCCAAACCTCCTTCCAACTAAGAAAAGTGCCTTTCCAGGTCCCCAGGGTTGCCCCAGGCTCAGCCCTACACTTGACAGAGGGCTCAGATCAGGAGGGTTCTCTCAGGCCCTGGGGAGCAGTGGCCAGGACTCAATTCAGCCTCCACTCCGACCCTCTTGCCTGCCTTGGGCTCTATTGGACACACAATTCTCTCCTGAGTTATTATTATTACGACCATCTGCTCTTCCAAGTGTTTCATTAGCCCCCTGAAGCAAACCTCGGAGCCTCGGGAACCAAGCCCAAGCCTGGCAGCAGGCCATCCATCTTCCTGCCAAGTCCACGGCAAAAATATCTTCCCAGTCCTAGGCCAGGCCTCGTTGGCTTTCCTCAACAGAGCTCACAGAGCAGACTCTTTACCGGTCTCCTCACTTCCAAGAAGGGCCCAGGAGAACCCACCTGATCTGAGTCCTCTGCCAAGTCTAGGCCTCCATCCCAGCTTGTACACAGCAGCCCTGGGGGCTTTCTGAACTGCACATCTGATAGGCCCCCTCCTCTCCTGAAAACCTTCAGTGCATCACCATCTGCCTGAAGGATGAAGCTCCTGCCCTCCAGGCCTCCCCTGCCCCAATCTCTCCCTGCCTCAGCTGCAGGAGCCACTTACTGCCCTGCACGTCCCCTGCCTTGCACAGGCTGTTGCTGTACCTGGCATGCCCCTCCCCACCTTTCTCCAAGAAAATACATGTCAAATGTTACCTCTGGGCTGGGCACGGTGGCTCATGTCTGTAATCCCAGCACTTTGGGAGGCCAATGCGGGCGGATCGCTTGAGGTCAGGAGTTCAAGACCAGCCTGGCCAACACGGTGAAACCCCATCTCTACCAAAAAATAAAAATAAAAAAAACACAAAAATTAGCCGGGTGTGGTGGCATACGCCTATAGTCGCAGCTAGTCGGGAGGCTGAGGCAGGAGAATCGCTTGAACCTGGGAGGCGGAGGTTGTATTGAGCCAAGATTGTGCCACTGCACTGCAGCCTGGATAACAATCTCTCTCTCTCTCTCAATAATAATAATAATAATAATAATAATAATAATAATAATAATAGAAAAAAAAGAAAAAGTTACACAGCCATGGGTTTGTATCCAACCTCTGCCAAACACCAGCGGTGTGGCAAATCACTAAATCTCTATGATCCTTGATTTCTACATCTGTAAAATGGGGCTAAACGGCCGGGCACAGTGGTTCACGCCTGTTATCCCAGCACTTTGGGAGGCCGAGGTGGACGGATCACCTGCGGTCAGGAGTTCAAGACCAGCCTGTCCAAAATGGTGAAACCCCGTCTCTATTAAAAAAAAAAATTAGTCGGATGTGGTGGTGGGCGCCTGTAATCCCAGCTACTCTGGAGGCTGAGGCAGAAGAATTGCTTGAACCTGGGGGACGGAGGTTGCAGTGAGCCGAGATGGCGCCACTGTAGTCCAGCCTGGGCAACAAAACTCTGTCTCTAAAAGACAAAAAAAAGAAAAAAAAAAAAGGAAAGGTTAATCATATCTATTTGCAAAGCTGTTTTGACAAAGAATGTAGCATGAGGCATATGGTACCTGCTTAATAAATGTTATTTTTAGAGACAAGGTCTTGCTTTGCTGTCTAGGCTGGAATGCAGTAGCGTGATCATAGCTCACTGCAGTCTTGAACTGCTGCCTCAAGCGATCCTCCCGCCTCGACCTCCCAAAACGCTGAGATTACAGGCATGAGCCAAGCGCCTGGTCCCACTTAAATATTAGTCATTTATTAGCTGTTGATGTTAAATTACCTAGGACTGAGCTTGGAACCAAGGAGATAGTTAAGAGGTGGTGGAGGAAGCAGGGCCTAGGTGTCACCCAGTTGGAAGGATGGGCAGAGGGACTGCCAGGCTGGCTCTGGGCAGGCTCTGGGGGCTGCCCTGCTGGGGGCGGGCTGTGCTGTCCATATTCACACCCAGGGGTGTCCACTGGGCTGGTGCTCCGCTGTGCTGCGGGGACAAGTCGCTCCACTCAACGCCCCTCAGAGAGCTCGTGGCATTGCCCCATCCCTGGCGCGGTGGGGTCCCGCCTTCGGAGAACGGGAGTGAGACAGACGGACACAGACGGAGTCCAGGCGGCAGGGTTTATTCCGGTCCTCGGGCAGCCTCTCCGCCGTGGGCGGGTCCCTCCCTGGGCTCCGGGCCCCGGCTGCCACCAGCCAGCAGCCTCCCGCTAGGCCGGGCGTCTCCGGGGCAGCCGGGTGGGCCCGAGGACGCGGGGCGGACGCGCCGCAAGGCGCGGCGGGCGCGGTGGCGGCGTCGGCGGCCGCACGGCCACAGGCGGCGGAAGCGCGCGCGGAAGTGGCGCGAGGCGAGCGCGTAGACGAGCGGGTTGAGGCAGGAGTTGGCGTAGGCCAGGCAGTGCGAGGCCACGCGGCAGGCGTAGGTGGCCGGGCTGAAGGCGAAGCGGCCGTACCAGAAGCACAGGATGAGCGCGTGGTGCGGACCCCAGCAGAGCGCGTAGAGCGCGGCCACCGCCAGCATGGCGCGCCCCGCGCGGCCCGTCGCCCTCCGCCGCGCCTCGGCCGCCGCCGCGCCCGCGGGACCCACGGCGGCCCACAGGAAGCGTAGCGTGCGCCCGTAGGCCAGGCTCACCACGACCACGGGCAGCAGGTAGCCGGCAGCGAAGGTGGCCACGTCCAGGGCGCGGCGGCGCGCGTCCTCCCAGGCGGGCACGCAGAGCTCCAGCGCGCCGTAGCGCACGGTGCCGTAGTAGCTGAGGTAGGGCGCCGAGAAGAGCGCCGCCAGCAGCCACACCAGCCCCACTGCGGCGCGGGCGTTGCGCGGCGTGCGCAGGGCGCGCGAGCGCAGCGGGTGCCGCACGGCCAGGTACCTGCGGAGGGCGCCGGGTCAGCGGGGCGGGCAGGTGCCCTCCCGCAGGGGCCCTCCCGCAGGGGCCCGCGCCACGTCCCGCGCCGGGGCCCTGCGGCCCAGTGCGCCTCCTGTGAACCGTGGGGGACGTGGCGGGGATTAAGGGTGTGAACGCGCAGGGTGCTTAGGCCCTTGCACCTAGCAAGGGCCCGATCCCGGTGACTTGTTATTTCTAGGATTATTTTATGGATGCGTCAGATGAGGCCCAGAGAGAAGTGACTTGCCCAGGGTCATCAGCTGGAGTGAGCCTGGATTTGACCCCAAGTTTCAAGCTGTGGAAGCAGATGTGTGCACAGCTTGGCCAGGTGTGGGCAGTTAGAAAATAGCTGGGCTGGGCGCGGTGGCTCACGCCTGTAATCCCAGCACTTGGGAGGCCGAGGCGGGCGGATCACCTGAGGTCAGGGGTTCGAGACCAGCCTGTCCAACATGGCAAAACCCCGTTTCTACTAAAAATACAAAAAATTAGCCAGGTGTGGTGGCCTGTAATCCCAGCTACTCGGGAGGCTGTGGCAGGAGAATCGCTGGAACCCAGGAGGCAGAGGTTGCAGTGAGCCAAAATCCAAAAAAAAAAAAAAAAAAAAAATCTGACAAAAAAACTGATGAACGCATTCGTGAGCTTCTTTTGCGATTCATTTCGCGCTTACAGAGCACTTACTATGTGCCAGACCCTGTGCTGCCACTTGAGACTCAGAGGCGTCCTCTGGAAGTTCACAGTGGAGGAGGGGAAGGGCAGGACAGTCCCCTCAAGCACGCCCTGCAGGTGCCCAGAGGCTGCTTGCGAGGGGTCAGGGAGCTTTTGTTTCCTCCCACCCACCTCCCTTTCTGGTCCCCCACTCTCTCCTTCCTAAGGCCAATGAGGATCTGTTCAGGACTCCTCCCCCAACCCCCGCCCCCACAGCCCTGCCCAGCCAGGCCCCAGGCACAGCGCACCTGTCCACGGAGACAGCAGCCAGCGTGAAGCTGCTGGCGTACATGGTGAGGTAGATGAGCAGGTGCACGGCCTTGCAGACGAGGGCCCCAAAGAGCCAGGCATCCAGCGTGTAGATGGTGGCCTGGAAGGGCACGCAGCACAGGATGAAGCAGAGGTCAGCCACCGCCAGGTTGAGGATGAACAGGTCCGTGGTGCTGCCGGGCTCCTGCCAGGCGCTCGGGCCAGGCTGCAAGAGCACTGCCAGCACCAGCCCATTGCCCACTGTGCCCAGCAGGAAGATTAGGGCAAAGACCACAGGCACTGCCACGGCCCCCACACTCCCTGGGCTGTCCAGTGAAATGTTCTGGGCATCAGCCATCTCCCCATCAGACGGGCACCTGGGAAGAGAAGCTGGAGTCCTCAGGCAAGAGCCCCCAGTTCTGGTTGCTTGACCCCGGGATCTAACTCCCCCGACCTGGGTCTGGCCAGGTGTTCTGGGCTGGAAGCTCGTGGGAGATGGAGGAGGGGAGAGCAGAGCCAAAGTCATCGCTGAGTGCCACTGTGTGAGCAAGCTCGTGGTGTTCAAGGGGTGAGAGTTCCTCAGTTTCCTAAGGAACACCCCTGGAGTCCTGCCTGGAGGACTACCTAGGTATTTGAGGGACACTTTCAACCCACGAGGCTGGGGAAGGCACAAGCGAAGTAGGATGAAGATATGGCGATGGGGGGAGGGGCCAAACCCAGAAACTGGTATATTTTCCTTCTCAATGGGGATCTGAAGCTCAGAGGAGACCCTGGGACATGGGTTTAGGGCTTTCTCTGGCTACAAGCTGTAGCCTTAGCAAAACACGGGTAACATCCCTGAGTCATTGGAGGGTCCAGTATAGTGACATCACCACAATGGCAAAACTGGGAAGACCGTGTAGGTCACTGCTCCCTCTCTGCACATAGGGAAATCGAGGCCCAGAGAGGGGACATGGGAGGATAATGTCACACTCGAAATGGCAGCTCTGGGGCTGTTGCCACCCTGGTATCCTGCCTCTTAAGCTAGAGTGCTCATCTGAGAGCCTGTAACAGGTGGTGCCTCTGACAACCTGTGTGTGTGTGCACACCGCACCCATGCTCACCCCCATCCCACTCTACAGCCCATGTCTCCTACTACCTGTGGATCTCCTTGCAGGCTTGAGACCACTGGGGTGGTGGGACAAAGTAGGGGAAAGGGGGGTCAGGCAGGGAGTAGGGAAGAAAGGCAATGTCTGCCCCCACCCCAGCACCCAGCATGCAGTAGGTCCCCAAAGCCCAGGATGGGCAACACCCACCTCCGCCTTGGGCAGTGGGCTTGATCCCGGGTGGAATGGCCGGGCTGGGTGGGCCTCCTGATTCAGCGGCTGCCCCTCGGTGCCTCCCTGCAGGTACTGGTCTGCCTTCTACTTCTCCCCCTTTGCCTTTAAGGCCCCTCCTCTCCTCTGCCCCCTCTGCTGAGCCGGAGTTGGGCACTCCCTCTGGAGTAGCCACTGGCCACTTCCTCCTCAGTCCCTGATTTCCCCCAGGTGGCAGGCTCTTCTGCCTGGCTCTTCTCTGCCTCTCTGCGTTGCTGCTGCCTTTTCCTCTCTCTGCAGCCAGTAACCCATTGATCTCGCTCTCTGTGATTTGCT
The DNA here is from genome assembly GCF_029281585.2 of Gorilla gorilla gorilla. Lineage (NCBI taxonomy): Eukaryota > Metazoa > Chordata > Mammalia > Primates > Hominidae > Gorilla > Gorilla gorilla. The sequence goes on along the minus strand of NC_086018.1, from coordinate 35,824,475 downwards.
TTGTAGTTAACCCCTCTGTGCCCAGGGCCCAGCCAGTCTCTGGCACTCCCACCTCCTGTGGCCCAGCCTGATGTGACTCCATCCCCTATCCCTGCACCTTCTTGCTCCAATCCATGTTTAGAAAAGGTTCCTAGGCCGGGCATGGTGGCTCACGTCTGTAATCCCAGCACTTTGGGAGGCCGAGGCAGGCAGATCACTTGAGGCCAGGAATTCGAGACCAGCCTGGCCAATGTGGCGAAACCTTGTCTCTACTAAAAATACAAAAATTAACTGAGCATGCTGGCGGGCACCTGTAATCCCAGCTACTCTGGAGGCTGAGGCAGGAGAATCGCTTGAACCTGGGAGGTGGAGGTTGCAATGAGCCGAGATGACGCCACTGCACTCCAGCCTAGGTGATGGAGTGAGGCATTGTCTCAAAAAAAAAAAAAAAAAAAAAAAAAGGCTGGGCGCGGTGGCTCATGCCTGGAATCCCAGCACTTTGGGAGGCCAAGACAGGTGGATCATGAGGTCAGGAGTTCAAGACCAGCCTGGCCAAGATGATGAAACCCCATGTCTACTAAAAATACAAAAATTAGCTGGGTGTGGTGGCGGGCACCTGTAATCCCAGCTGCTCGGGAGGCTGAGGCAGAGAATTGCTTGAAGCCAGGGGTTGGAGGTTGCAGTGAGCCAAGATAGTGCCACTGCACTCCAGCCAGGGCGACAGAGCGAGATTCCGTCTCAAAAAAAAAAAAAAAAAAAAAAAAAGGATTCCTAGTCTTGACTGGGGTTTCCTGGAGTGGGAAACCAGGACTTGAGTCTCCTTTCGGCAGACTCCAGAGACTCCTCCCTCAGGCTCTGCAAATCCTGAGATCCTTCTCCGGAAGCTCTTTCCAGAGCCTTAGTCCAGCTGGAGCCCAGATGGTTTAGGTACCTGTCCAAAAAGTCTGGCTTTACCTGATAGCAACGGGGAGCTACTAAGATTCTACAGCAGAGACATGACCTGCACATTTTCTTTCTTTCTTTCTTTTTTTCCCCCACATTATCTTTTGTAAGAAGTTTGTTATGGGCCAGGCGCAGCGGCTCACACCTGTAATCCTGGCACTTTGGGAGGCCGAGGTGGGCGGATCATCTGAGGTCAAGAGTTCGAGACCAGACTGGCCAACATGGCAAAACCCTGCCTCTACTAAAAATACAAAAATTAGCTGGGCATGGTGGCTCACACCTGTAATCCCAGCTACTCAGGAGGCTGAGGCACAAGAATCGCTTGAACCCGGGAGGTGGTGGTTGCAGTGAGCCGAGATCGCTCGCACTCCAGACTGGGCAACAGAGCGACTCTGTCTCAGAAAAAAAAAAAAAAAAAAAAAAGTATATTATTGCCCGGGGTGAAAAGGATGGACAGAGGGGGAGAGATTTGATGAGTGACCTGTTAGGAGCCTCTCGTCTAGGCAAGAGCCAAAGAGGTGAATAGGTCTTGGTGAACGGCTGTGTGATTTGGTCATGGAGTTCTGTCCTGAACTGTGTGGAGGAGGGGACACATGGCCAAATGCCTCCAGGGGGTCAGGGAGGCTAGCACCTGGGGAGCAAGGTACACTGGATTCAGCAACGAGGAGGCTGCTGGTAAACTGGACAGGTGTTTTGAGGGCAAAAGGCAGTCTGCAGTGACTTAAGGAAGGGAGGGGAGAGGTGGAGGGGCTGAGTGTAGTGTTTTTAGAAGCTGGGGGTGGGGTTGGGGAGCATCAAGGGGAAGTGCGTAAGGGGAGAGAAAACAGTGTGAGGGGCGCTGATGGAGCCAGGACTCGCATCCCAGGCCAGAGGAGCTGGGGTAGATGCTCAGAACTAGCTCCTCAAGGCCAGGCGTGGTGGCTCATGTCTGTAATCCTAGCACTTTGGGAGGCCAAGGCAGTTGGATCACTTGAGGTCAGGAGTTCAAGACCAGCCTGGCCAACATGGTGAAACCCATCTCTACTAAAAATTAGCCAGGTATGGTGGTGCACACCTGTAATCCCAGCTACTTGGGAGACTGAGGCAGGAGAATGGCTTGAGCCCGGGAGGTGGAGGTTGCAGTGAGCGGAGACTGTGCCACTGCACTCCAGCCTGGGCAACGGAGCAAGACTCAAAAAAAAAAAAAAAAGAAAGAAAAAAAAAGAAAAGAACAGAACCAGCTCCTCAAAGGCCCCGGGGTTTTCACGAGGGCTCAGAGGTGCCTCTATAGAGCCTGATGTCACCTTCTTTAGATGCAGAAAATTCTCAATTTTTGGAAGCAGAGTCTCACGGAATTGAAACTATTAGGAATCTAATCTAGACTTGCCAAACCTGAATTCAGAAGCTTCAGAATTGAATTAATTTTTTTTTTTTTTTGAGACAGAGTCTCGCTCTGTTGCCCAGGCTGGAGTGCAGTGGTGCGATCTCAGCTCACTGCAAGTGCAAGCTCCGCCTCCCAGGTTCACGCCATTCTCCCACCTCAGCCTCCCGAGTAGTTGGGACTACAGGCGCCCGCCACCACGCCCGGCTAATGTTTTGTTTTTGTATTTTTAGTAGAGACGGGATTTCACCGTTTTAGCCAGGATGGTCTCGATCTCCTGACCTCGTGATCCGCCCGCCTCGGCCTCCCAAAGTGCTGGGATTACAGGCGTGAGCCACCGCGCCCGGCCAGAATTGAATTAATTCTGAATTGAATTCAGAATTGAATTGCGCAATGGAATTGTAGACTCTTATGATCCCTGAATGGCGAGACTCAGCTTGGTGGGATTTTAGAACCTTTGACAGATCTGCAACCACTGCGTGAAAGTAACGCACCCTTAGACTCCCAGAAGCCTGGACGAATGTGCATGCCTGAACCCTGGAACGGGCTGGAAAGCATCTGAGATTCATGACTTTGCACTCCTGGCCCTTGGGAGCCCCCTGCCCACAAGGTCCTTCTTGGCCTAGGGCGATGAGCTCCCAGCAGCGGCAAGGCTAAGCTGATATGACAGCGGAGGTGGAGGGAAGGAGGAAGGAACAGGCGGCCATAAAGAGCGCGGCCGTGAGCCTAGACCTTGGGTGCGCCCGGTGCCACCTCCATCCACTCCTACTGCCGCTTCTGGTAGCCCGCGGCCCTGAACCCCGTGCGCGACGCAGAGAACAAGGACATTGCGCCCTTGGGGCGGTCCCCAGAGCCTCTGATTCTGCAGAACGCAGACTTGCAGCTGATCCATGGCCGGCCCTCCCGCCCCGCGTGGCCCTACAGCTTGTCGTGGGCGGCCGGCGACTACCGGTAGGTGCCCAAGCCGAAACACGTGCACCCAGAGCGGCTGCTGCGCCTCCTACGGACACCTTCTGGATGACTGCGGAAGAAGCGCGGCGGCGGACCCGGGCTGGTGCAGCAGGACACGCTGAGCCGCGGGTTGGCCAACGGCGTGGAGCCCTACCGCGACCGGCTAGCCCAGGGGGTCGCGGCGCTGCCAGCGCAGCAGGGCAACGCCAGCGGCGGCTCCTGGGAGCCACAGGGGCGGCGACGCACTTTCTGCGCCGCTGTCTGGATCTCGCCTCGTGCCGCCTCACGTCGGTCTGGGTGGACCTGGGCCCTCTGTTCTGGCCCCGCCGGGTGCACCACACCGACTGCCACACGTCACCCCGCAGCTGCCCGTGGTGCTTAACATGAGCTGCCGGCTAGAGCAGACCATGCTCATCAAGCTGCTGGCTCGACATTACTGGTTGAGCCCTTGTGCACATCCCCTGCAGCAGCGCACCTGGTGCCACGTGCCCTAGCCGGTGGTGGTGGGCTGCCAATGTTCCTGCCGCTAATGTGGCCACAGCTACCCCAGCCAGGCTGCCTTCCACCCTCACACCGGCCCCCGACTCCCACCCCTCCCCCAGCTCCTGGACCCCAGCAGCAAGGTCCTCCGGATCGCAGGCTAGGATTCCCTGAATCCCAGCTTTCAGATCCTGCAGGGCTGGGCCAGAGCCCAGCTCATATTGTTCATCCCAAGATAACGGGCAAATGGGTGGGCTGGAGGTGCAGGACGTCAGAGAGAGACGTAGGGTTAGTTTCATGTCGTTAATGATAAAAGGCCTTTTCATCCTCTGTCCCAAGCAAACTAAGAGCTTCCCAAGGTCACACCACGCTGAGGGTGGAGCTGCGGGGACCCCACTCCCCACCCCACAAGGGGTCCACAAGGCCGCCAGGGAGAGACCGCCCTCCTCCCGCAGGCCCCTCCAACAGGAGAGCGGCGAGCCGTTGTGGGGCACAAGGGAGGATGGGGCCTTGGCAGCGGCAAATCGCCCCTCCTGGCCTTGACTGCTGGGCAGCCTGAACAGCCGCGGCCCAAGGCCCCCAGTCTGGAGGGGCGAGGCGAGCCGGCGGCCGCGGCCCGTGCTCGCAGCACCCCCTGGCGGCTGATCATCGTAGGCCTTGGAATGAGCGAGATGGAAGGGCCTCCGACCTCAAGGCGTAGTGGCAGGAGGACTGAGGCACACACAGGGACTGGAGCTTGCCGAAAGCCAGAGTAAGGCAGGGAGAGAGTGGGCGCGAACACAGGGTTCCAGACTGTCTGGAGCTTCCCCAGGGGTGATCCTCATTCTTTTCTTTTGGGCCTGAATCCTCTGCCTCTCCTTCCAAACATGGACACCCAGCCTCCTCCTATCTGGGCAGCTACAGGACATCTTCCAATGGGGAGAAGGAAGAAGCTAGACTCTAAGACTAGACTCAGGGGCTGCAGAGTAGCGGGCAGTGGCAGGGTAAAGGGCCTGTGGGGCTAGTTCTCAGCAGCCCTCCACAGCAGCACAGAAACTACCTGAGACAAACGGTGGCCCGGGCCTATCTCCCAAAGGCCTGGGTCCCAGCTTTTTTTTTTTTTTTTTTTTTTTGAGACAGACTTCTGCTCTTGTTTCTCAGGCTGGAGTGCAATGGCATGATCTTGGCTCACCGCAACCTCCACCTCCCGGGTTCAAGCGATTCTCCTGAATCAGCCTCCTGAGCAGCTGGGATTACAGGCATACGCCACCACGCCTGGCTAATTTCGTATTTTTAGTAGAGATGGGGTTTCTCCATGTTGGTCAGGCTGGTCTCAAACTCCCGACCTCAGGTGATCCGCCCACCTTGGCCTCCCAAAGTGCTGGGATTACAGGCCTGAGCCACCGTGCCCGGCCACTGGGTCCCATCTTAATCTAGGGAAAGAGGTCAGTGGAGATCTGCAGTCCTCAGGAGCCTCCCCTCAGAGCCCTGGCTCCTGCCTGATCTTCAACCGGCCACAGGACTGGGCCTGCCCAGAGACAATAAAGCAGACCAGAGTGTCACAGCCAATTTTCACACTGTTGTTTCACATTCTCACAGCCCTCAGCACAGGTCACGTCCCAGCCCAGCTCTGGGACTTTGGTTCAGGGCTCAGAGCCTCTGGTCTGGGCTGATCGAAAACCTCCTTTGACCCTGTGGCAGTAGGTGGACCTTGGCTCTTCTCGTCCTTACCCAGAGCTCAGGGCAGTGCCCCGTGCAGTCGCCCCACTTCCACGAAGGCCTCCACGCAGCGGTCAATGTCTTCCTCGCTATGCACTGCTGAGATCTGTACCCGGATCCGGGCCTTGCCCTTGGGGACCACAGGGTAGCTGAACCCGATGACAAAGATGCCTGGGAGGGTAGAAAGCGAGGGCGTGCCAGAACCAACAGGCTTGGGGGCAGAACACAGAGGGCAAGGGAACTGCCCCAGGTCTCAGATTCGGGACTGCCTCATGGCTTGGGGTTTTCAAGCTTAGACAGACAGCTGGCCTAAGAGGCCGCAGCGTGGCTGGGTGCGGGGGTGGGTCACAGTCTTGGGGTTTCCCTTTCTCTTCTCTCAGGACCCACCACCAGTTCCCTTGTCTCAGCACCCTTACCTCTCTTCAGCATGTCATCCGCCATGCGAGAGGCCAGCCGGGCATCACCCAGCATCACAGGGCAGATGGGGTGACTGGCTCCCGAGATAGTGAAGCCAGCAGCTTCCATCTTACTGCGGAACCTGTGGGCACAAGGTGTCACAGGTAGCTAAGGGGCCGTGGAGCATTCACACCCGCTCCTTGCAGGGACCAGGCCCGAGGTCTATGCCCAAGTCTGCAAGAAGGATCAACAAAGACAGTTACAAGCTCTAAGAGGCAGATAGGAGCCAGGCAGGGGGCAGGGAGAACAACAAGGGAGGTGGAAAGACAGGATGGATAAGAAGGAGACACAGAAGCTAGAGGGGAGAGGCAGGGACAGAGAGAAGGGAGGGGAACAGGCAGAAGCAGACCCGGTGGGCACAGAGCTGTCTGTGGGCCTGGGCAGACACGTGAGCCTGGCTCTCACCACGTCCCTCCGCCCCCGAGCCTGCCCTGCTGGGAGTCGCACCTCTGGGTCTTGGCAGCCATAGACTGGACAATGGTGTTACTCCCCATCAGCAGATCTAGGGCCTTGGAGGCACAGCCAACGACAGCAGGTGGCAGACTGTTGGAGAAGAGGTATGGCCGGGCGCGCTGCCGCAGTAGGGACACCAGGGGCCCAGGCCCTGTCGTGTAGCCCCCTGAGAAGAAGGGAAGAGGTGGGGGGAGGGGTTGGTCAGGGGCCAGAGCCTACCCAACCCCCTCCTGAAAGTACAGTCCATGCTGCCCTCCCCACTTCCCTCAGCCCCTCCAGGGCCTTTCAAAACGACAAGGGGACCCCAGGGACACAACCTTGCAGGTACCTGATGCTCCACCCAGGGCCTTCCCCAGGGTGGAGTTGATGATGGTGACCTGGTCCATCACACCCAGCAGCTCATCTGTGCCCCTGCAAGGGAAGCCACCGCTGCTGTCACTGGCCTCCTGAGAGCCCAGGGATTATGGATCATGCTGGGGACTGGCCTCTTCGTTTCCCAGCCACCCTCAGAAGCCCCACCCCAGGCCTCAGGTGCCACATAGTCCCACCGTCCTGTGGGCCCCAGGAAGCCAGTGGCATGGCATTCATCCACGAAGACCAGGGCACCATATCTAGAGGCGAGGCAGCAGATCTCCTGCAGGGGTGCGATGTCGCCATCCATGGAAAAGGCCCCATCAGTGGCCACCAGGCGCAGCCGATGCTTCTGCAGGAAAGACATGAGCAGATGGTGGGTGGTGTCAAGTTGGGCCAAATCACCCATCTCTTGTGCTGCTTGGAGCTCTGAGAGCTCATCCTGCCCAGTGCCCAGCACAGAGGTGGGCACAGAGGTACCACCATCTTGGGGGCTGGATCCTCTCCCTCATCTGTGCCTCTCAGCGTCACCCATCTCCACGCTGAGCCCTGGACAGTGAGAATGGGCTCACGTCTCAGTCTCCTGTGTAAGGTCCCAGAGGGCAGGCTAGGCTGGGACCAGGTCTCACCAACATGTACATTCTATCCTTATGCCTAGTAAGGGCCTGCCACACAGAAGGTGCTTGCTAATACTCAAGGCAGGCCGGGCACAGTGGCTCACACCTGTAATCCCAGCACTTTGGGAGCTTACGGGTTCGAGACCCACCTGGGCAACATAGTGAGACCCTGTCTCTACTAAAAATTTAAAAAACTGGCTGGGTATGGTGGCTCATGCCTGTAACTTTGGGAGCCCAGGAGTTCAAGACTAGCCTGAGCATTACAGTGAGACCCTGTCTCAAAAACAAACAAACAGGCTGGGTGCGGTGGCTCATGCCTGTAATCCCAACACTTTGGGAGGCTGAGACAGGCAGATCACCTGAGGTCAGGAGTTCGAAACCAGCCTGGCCAACATGGTTAAACCCCATCTCTACTAAAAATACAAAATTAGCTGAGCACGGTGGTGTGTGCCTGTAATCCCAGCTACTCCAGAGGCTGAGGCAGGAGAATCAATTGAACCCGGGAGGCAGAGGTTTCAGTGAGCTGAGATTGCACCATTGCACTCCAGCCTAGGCAAAAAGAGTGAAATTCCATCTAAAAAACAAACAAACAAATAAAAAACTGGGTGTGGTGGGCACCGGTAGTCCCAGTTACTCAGGAGACTGAGGTGGGAGGATCGCTGGAGTCCAGAAGATTGAGGCTGCAGTGAGCTATGACTGCACCACTGCAATACAGCCTGGGCAACAGAGCGAGACTGTCACACACACACACACACACACACACACACACACACACACACACACACACACACACACACACACACACACACACACACACACACACACACACACACACACACACACACACACACACACACACACACACACACACACACACACACACACACACACACGGAAAAACCTCAAGGTACCATGGCGCAATGGAATAATGCTCTGGTGCCAGGCACAGTGGCTCACGTCTATAATCCCAGCACTTTGGGAGGCCTAGGCGGGTGAAATCAACTGAGGTCAGGAGTTCGAGACCAGCCTGGACAACATGATGAAACCCCGTCTTTACTAAAAATACAAAAATTAGCCAGGTGGGGTGGCGGATGCCTGTAATCCCAGCTACTTGGGAGGCTGAGGCAGGAGAATCACTTGAACCCAGGAGGTGGAGGTTGCAGTGAGCCGAGATCACACTACTATACTCCAGCCTTGGCGACAGAGTGAAACTCTGTCTCAGGGAAAAAAAAAAAAAAAAAAAAAGAATAATGCTCTGGGTGTGAGGGATCTGGGTTCAAATCTTGGACAAATCTCTGCTGTTTCAAACTTTCAGGCTATCTCTGTGAGTGAGGAGTTGGCCTCTCTAAGCCTCACTTCCTTCCCCAGGCGGAGGCTGAGGGTGGACCCAGGCGTCGCCCCACCTGGGCCTCCTGCAGCTTGGCTTCTAGGTCGGCCATGTCCAGGTGGCGATAGCGGTACTTGTGGGCCTTGCACAGCCGGATGCCGTCGATGATGGAGGCATGGTTCAGCTCGTCCGACAGGACTGCGTCCTCCGGGGTCAGCAGGGCCTGGAGGGAGGCAGTGAGCGTAGAGCCATCATTTAACCACCCTGGGCTTCTACCCTTGACCGGGACTCCCGCAAATCAAAAAACTGTACTGCCAGCCAGGGCGTTCCTCTGGGTAGAGAGGCAAGGTGTCCTGTGCTTCTCTCTGGGGCCCCCGTGCCTCAGTGCCGGGCTGGACCAGCGCCCTGCTCTAGTAAGAGGAGGTGAGAATATATTTGGTGAGTACCAGGCCCCCACCTCCCCCAGCCTTCCAGCTGATGTAGCTTATCCCCCAAAGGCTCTGGAACTCAGGCTCCCTGCAAGCCCCAGGATTCCTCCTGGAGCACCTACCTGGCCCAACCTTGACCTCCAGAAGAAGCGGGCTCCGGAGCCTCTAGGCATGGCACTGAATCCTGCTAGGTTCTCCCGACTGCCCACCCCCAAGCCTTCCTCAGCCTAACAGGCCCCACCAACCCTCACCCGCAGGACAGCTTCCACACACCTCAAAGAGGCCGGCGTTGGCGTCAAAACAGCTGGGATAGAGGATGGCATCCTCCCGCTGGTGGAAGCGGGCTATTTTTGCTTCTAGATTCTTGTGGATGCTCTGAAGAAAATGAGTGAGGCACGTGTTGATGCCTGTGGGGTCATGTGGGACAAGTTCGAGGGGACAGAGGCTTGGAGGACCACAGAGACCCAACCCAGAAAGCCTGCAGCTTCAGTCTCCTTACTTTCTGCCACACATGGGCTATCCCAGAGCTGCCAGGAACCTGACAGACAGTTCCCATTGAGGAACTGGGGACCTGTTAGGTTCCCTCCCTGGGCAGACTTTGGTTTTACAGTGGCAGTCTAACGGTGGAATTACGGACACTCGTGGAGAAGAAAGATGTGTCTTCCTAACACCATACTGAGTGTCTTTTTTGGTTGCCTAATGGTGAAGAAAAAGATCACAGAGGTAATTCTGGGTTCACCTGGGCCTCTAATTTGTAGATTTGAAAACTGTTGGGTCTGGGTGAGGGCTCTGCTGGGAAGTGACTGGATGCGAGTCAGGAGTTCTGCCTCTGACATTCATTTCACTCTCACCTTTCTGAGAGGGCAGTTAATGATAATCACAAGTAGTCAGGAGCACAGACTCTCTCTCTCTTTTCTTTGGCAAATGAGACAGGGATTCTCTGTCACTCAGGCTGGAGTGCAGTAGTGAGACCATAGCTTACTGTAGCCTTGAGCTCCTGGGCTCAAATGATCCTCCCAACTCAGCCTCCCCTCCCTAGTAGCTGGGACTACAGGTGCGCACCACCACACCCAGCTAATTAAAAACATTTTTTTTTTTTTGTAGAGAGAGGGTCTTCCTATGTTGCCCAGGCTGGTCTCAAACTCCAGGCATCAAGTGATCCTTCTGCTTTGGGCTCCAAAAGTATTGGGATTACAGGTGTGAACTACCATGCCCAGCCAGCATGGACTCTTGAGCCAGGGTTCAAATCCCACAACAGGCTGTGGGCCTCTGGGCAAGTCACTTAACCTCTCTGGACCTCATTGTCCTCATCTCAATAGCAGGAATAAGAATAGCAACTATCACTTAGGATTAATGAGTTAATACTTGTAATGTTCTTTATTTTTTTTCTGAGACAGAGTTTCCCTCTGTCACCCAGGCTGGAGTATGGTCGCACCGTCGTGGCTCACTGCAACCCCTGCCTCATGGGTTCAAGCGAGCCCGGCCAGCTAATTTTTGTATTTTTAGCACAGACAGGGTTTCACCATGTTGGCCAGGCTGGTCTTGAACTCCTGACCTCAAGTAATCCACCCACCTCGGCCTCCCAAAGTGCCTGGATTACAGGCATAAGCCACCACGCCTGGCCAATAGTTGTAATTTTCTTAAAAGAATTCCTGGCACATAATAAGTACTATTTAAGTTTCATACTTATATAAATTTATTTTGTAACATTTGGAAAATAAATAATAGCCAACATTCATTGAGCACTACTATGTGCCAGGCTGTTCTATGCTTTTTTCTTTTTTTTTTTTTTTTTTGAGACAGAGTCTCACTCTGTTGCTCAGGCTGGAGTGCAGTGGCGTGATCTCAGCTCACTGCAACCTCCACCTCCTAGGTTCAAGCGATTCTCCTGCCTCAGCCTCCCAAGTGGCTGCGATTACAGGCACCCACCATCATGCCAGCTAATTTTTATATTTTTGTAGAGAAAGGGTTTCGCCATGTTGGCCAGGCTGGTCTCGAACTCCTGACCTCAGGTGATCCGCCTGCATCAGCCTCCCAAAGTGCTGGGATTACAGGTATGAGCCACTGCGCCCGGCCTATTCTAAGCATTACATGTATTAAGTCTTTAATTTGTAATGATCCTATTAAGTGCTATTATCTTCATTTTCTCTATGAAGTAATTGAGACAGAGAAAAGTTAAGATACTTGCCCACAGGAACAGGGACACTAAAGGGCAGCACTGGCAACTGTGCTCCCGTCAGAACAGCCCCAGAGCCCTTAGTCTCAGTTCCTGCCGCCTACTCCTCTTTTCTTATAGAAGGTCAGGTGTGAGGGACTCTGTTTTGCAGGTGGGAAAATGAATGCTCAAAAAGGCAGTTTCCACTTTGGAAGGCCAAGGTGGAGGAGATCACTTGAGGCCAGGAGTTCAAGACCAGCCTGGCCAACATGGTGAAACCCCATTTCTACTAAACATATAAAAATTAGGCCGAGTGCGGTGGCTCACGCCTGTAATCCCAGCACTTTGGGAGGCTAAGGTGGGTGGATCACGAGGTCAGGAGATCGAGACCATCCTGGCTAACACAGTGAAACCCCGTCTCTACTAAAAATACAAAAAATTAGCCGGGCGTGGTGGTAGGCGCCTGTAGTCCCAGCTACTCGGGAGGTTGAGGCAGGAGAATGGCGTGAACCTGGGAGGCGGAGCTTGCAGTAGCCAAGATCATGCCATTGCACTCCAGCCTCAGCGACAGAGCAAGACTCTGTCTCAAAAGAAAAAAAAAAAAAAATTAGCTGGGTGTGATAGCATGCCTGTAATCGCAGCTACTCAGGAGGCTGAGGCATGGAGAATCCCTTGAGTCTGGTAGGCAAAAGTTACAGGGAGCCAAGATTGTGCCACTGCACTCCAGCCTGGGTGACAGAGCAAGACTCTGTCTCAAAAAGAAAAAAAATATATATAAAGTTCCTTGGCCAAAGCTTTTCAGCAAAACAGAGGCCTGCACTCAGCCTTTCTGCTGCACAGCTCTGGGGCCAACAGTAGGCCCAGGGCTGTGGCTGAGCTGAGCTGGCTAAACCAGCCTTGCTGACTGTGGGAAGCAGGCAGCTGGGGTCAGTCCCCACAACCCCCCACCACTCACTGTGTACCTGGGTTCCACAGATAAAGCGGACAGAGCTGAGGCCAGCTCCAAACTCCTCCAGAGCCTGCAGACCTGCCTGGATCACCTCAGGGTGACTGCTCAGGCCCAGGTAGTTGTTGGCACAGAAGTTAAGGATTCCTGAGGTGAAGGAGAAGAGATGGATACAGCAGCTCAGGTGGGGCAAGGGCAGGCCTGGAAAGATGACAGTGCCAGGCCCTGGGGAAATGGTCCAGAAAGGAAACAGACCTGGAGTCACCATTGAGGAGGCACCAAATTCAACAGCTACAGAAGGAGCGTCAGTGCTACACATCTTGAAGAGCAAGAAGTTTAAACTTTTTTTTTTTTTGAGACAGGGTCTAGCTCTGTCGCCCAGGTTGGAGTACAGTGGTGCAAATCATGGTTCACTGTAGCCCCAACCTCCCAGGCTCAAGCAATCCTCCCACTTAACCTCCTGAGTAGCTGGGACTACAGGTGCGTGCCACCATGCCTGATTAAATTTTTTTATTTTTTGTAGAGATGGGGTCTCATTATGTTGCCCGTGCTGGTCTCGAACTCCTAGCCTCAAGCAATCCTCCTGCCTTGGCCTCCCAAAGTGCTAAGATTTCAGGCACAAGCCACTGTGCCCAGCCTACACTCTGGCTTTGAATCACATTCTACCCAAGGAGGAACTCAGCCCTTCCTCACAGGCTTCTCCTGTGCCTGAAGACCACCACTGACTCCTTATCTGACCCCTTGGTTTCCTTGAGGGTTAAAGAAGAGGGCTGGATCAGACGCCTGCTGCAGTCCTGGAACTCCACAGTTTACTTTGCTGCCAGAATCACACCCCCAAATGTAGGTGCCTGAGACACCAGTCCCCGAATTCTAAAGCCCAGAGTGAACACAGCTGACCTTAGGAGCAAACAGCCAGAGGGGAAAGTTCACACAGCCTGGGAAAGGCAAAAACAGGATGAGAATTGGGTCTCCTAATTTCCCATCTTTTGACCGGCTCTAAGCTTCCCCTGAGGGAGAGAAGGGATTACCTGGGACCTCTGTTTTACAAACGAGTGCAACAGCACCAAGGGTTCTATGCCTATTTCCTGGGCAGAAGGCAGCTTTGGGAGCCTGTTGATGATCACCACTCACCTGAGGCCTGACACGAATAAGTCAGGTGTAACCACTGGTTAGAGTGAAATGAGGGAGGGCTGGGAGTGGTGGCTCACGCCTGTAATCCCAACACTTTGGGAGGCTGAGGCGGGAGGATCACTTGAGGTCAGGAGTTCGAGACCAGCCTGGCCAACATGGTGAAACCCAGTCTCCACTAAAAATACAAAAATTAGCCCGGTGTGCTGGCACGTGCCTGTAGTCCCAGCTACTTGGGAGGCTGAGGCATGAAAATCGCTTGAACCCGGGAAGCAGAAGTTGCAGTGAACCGAGATCTCGCCACTGCACTCCAGCCTGGGCGACAGAACAAGACGAGACTCCGTCTCAGAAAAAAAAAGGAAAGAAAGAAATGAGGGAGACCTGGCAGGGCCAACTCATCATGTGATTTCTGTGGCAGCCCTGGGACCCCTTGCTTGCTATGAGTTTACCCAGCAAGCTGTCCTCTCTGGCTAGTCAGGCAATGTTCCAGCTCCAATATTCCAGCGCTGCCTGCAGTTAGCTGGGGGCTTTTGGGCAAGCCATTTCACATCTGTGGATTTCAGCCTCTTCGTCTGTAAAGTGGAATTAGTCATTCCTGCGTCTAGAAGTTAGCAGGAGTTCACGTGCAGCAACAATTGGTAGAGACCTTCACAAAGCAGCCGCTCAAGAAATGCGGGTTTTCTTGCTGGGCAAATCGCCTCCCTCCGTCAAAAGGGTTTAACCAGGCGAGAGTCAATATTAGGAAGCCATAAAGTCGCCCTGAGACATGCGAAGGGGAACAGTAGCTAAGAGTGTAGGAGCCGCCCACCCCCACCTCCAGGACCTCCATTCCAGCGCAAACTCGGGAAAGGTCTTGGAACGACTCCCGGAAAGGAGAGTTACCTCCGGAGACGCCGTCCACGCGGATGTGCGGCCCCTGACGGGACGTGATGACCCGCTCACTCTTCCAAGTGCCAGCTCCGCGGATGCCTTCCAGCTCCCCCTCCAGAATGCCACGCAGCTGGGCCAGCGCTGACTGTGCGCGGAGGCCGCGGGGCACCCAGAAGAGTGCGGCGCGCCAGGCGTTCCCAGCCCACATCGCTCCTACCTCGCCCGAGCGCGCCTGCCTGCCTGGGAGCCGTGCGCATCGCGGACGCAGCCTGGTCGCGTGGCCGGGGGCCGGGCTCCAGCAGCCAATCGGAGCTAGGGGGGCTCGCTTAAAAAGGCGGGGAGGCGGGCCTAGGACGGGTGGGCGGGGCCTGGCGGGATCCGCCAGGGACCGAGCGGCTTGACTTGTAAGTTGAGACTGCAGAAGTCCGGATGGCAGAGGGGACGGAAGGGGGCGGAGGAAGTCGCGTCAGGGCCAAGCCCACCAGACTCCCCACCGCATTCCCACGTACTCACCTCTCGGCCGGAAATGGGGTACCCTCTGGACCCCAAAGGCAGAAGCCTAGAAGCCGGCTAAGGCACGTTCCGCAGCCTCCGGGACTAAGGATTCCTGGCTTCTGTCCAGCTCCTGAACCCTCCCCCCCATTCTCAGGTGCAAACGCCCCAGATGTCCCCACTGCCCGCCCGCCTAACCGCTCCGCATTCATTCTCCAGTCTTCAAAGTGAGGAAAAATACACCGCTCAGTTTCTCCCTTTTCCAATTTATTTTAAAGTTTTAAAATTACAAAGACAGCAAAAATTTTCCCGGCACAAGTAACACTTGTTTAAAAAAGGGGGTGGGGGAGGGACGCGCAAGTGCGCGATTTTTCTATTTTATTAAAAATAAGAGAAAGACAACTGTACAGGTTTTTTCTCCCAGCTCCCGGGTGTGAAACTAAGTACTAGCCCTAGATATGTATATATACACAAACACACACATGCACACAGATCTAGCTCTGTAAAACTACTTAGCAAATCCCAAATCGACTGCAGTCTTACTATCCACTGCCCGCCCACTCCCCCTCCCCCTCCCGCAGCTACAACTACTTATAATAAAGGACTCAAAATAAAAAGAGATCGGGAGGTTTTAAGTGGCCGCAGCCCCACCAAACCAAGCAAAGACACCTCTTGTACAGGAGGAACAAAAATCCAGAGGAAAAGAAAAGTCTTCCTAGGACACAATCCATCGATTGCGTGGAAAAACCCAAGTTTCAACAGGGCACACTGAGGCACTTGACTGACTCCCCACCCTTCCCCTGAAGTTTTCACTCCGGTTTAACAAGAGAATTTGCTGAAGCCACAAAGATCCCCCAATGGCTACATCCCAGCTGACTGGGAGAAACTATGGCTTCTCCCATCCAGCTGTCACTTGGACCCCACTCCCCTTCCCTAAGAAAACAGGGAGGCCGAAAGGGCAAACTAACAAAAATGAGAAGGAAACTGGGTTTGGGCCCCCACTGCTCACCACTGGGAGGTGGAAGTCAGCCCGGTGGCGGTTTTTTTCCACCTCCTTCCTTTGCCGGCTGGCTGCTCCCTACCACCTCTCTCCTCCTGGCCAAAGGTTCTGAAACTCTCACAACCGGTGCCCAACTCAAAGAAAACTCACTCACCCTAAAGATATTCCTGCTAACCTCACAATTCCTGGGTTCCCTCTCATCTAGCCAGAACAAACTGCCTTGTGTCTTCTCCCCACCCCCATCTACCTTCATGGCAAACAAGCCAACAAAACACACAAGCCCCCCCGCCCCCCCGCAAATCCCTAACCCCGTAAGTAGGTTAATAGCAAAACAAAATATAAGTACATTCTCATCATTAGATTGGTTGTTGCTGTCCTTGCACAACTGGTTAAGGAAAAATGAATTATTCTGTAATTTCTGAAGAATCCAAATCCTGTCTCTTATAAAGTCAGAACAGAAGGGGGCAAAAAGTGGTGGTGAGCATCAAGAGAGAAAAAAGGAGAAAATTATTTACAGAAAATAGGAGACAGGAGGGAGTGTCCGCAAGAAAAGACTTCATTGTCACTTCTTCTTGCCGGCCCTCTTGGCACTGGACTTTGCTTTGGGTTTCACTGGTTTGGCCTTTTTGGGCTTGGATGCCTTGACCGGCTTGGCTTTGACAGTCTTGGGTTTTTTGGCTTTCTTGGGCGTGGCAGCCAGCTTCTTCTTGGCCTTCTTGACTGGGGTGGCTTTGGGTTTCTTGGTTGGGGCTTTGGAGGCAGCCTTCTTGGGCTTGGATGCCTTCTTTGGCGTGGCTACCTTCTTGATTTCCTTCTTGGTCTTCTTGAAGGCCACTGACTTCTTGGGCTCGTCGCTCTTGGCTAGCCGGAAGGACCCCGAGGCCCCCACCCCTTTGGTCTGCTTGAGGACACCGGTGGTGACCAGGCGCTTGATGGACAACTTGATCTGCGAGTCAGCGTTCTCACCCACCTTGTAGTGACTCTTGATATACTTCTGAATGGACTGGCGCGAGGAGCCAGCGCGGTTCTTCTCGGCCTGGATGGCAGCCACGATCATGTCTGAATACTTGGGGTGGTCTGTGGACTTCTTGGAGGCCTTGGCCCGCTTGGGCTTGGCCGCAGGGGCGGACGTGGAATTCTCGGTCATGGTGGCCTGTCTGGTCCGGCTGTTGAAGGCGCCTTCCAAAGGGCCAGCCCTCGTCGGAGGCTGAGCAAAGCCTGCCTCGGGATCTGCTCCTGAGCCCCTGACTACCGGGCCAGTCCGGAGTGCGGCTCCCGGGGATGCGAGCGAGGAGTCGCTGCTTTTCCTCCCCGGCTCGGGTGTCGGGAGAGCTCGCTGAGCCGGCTTTGCGAGGCCCAGCCCCGCCGGTCTGTCGCTTGGTCTCGGCACCAGGCTCTGGCTCTGCCTCTGCCTCTGCCTCCGCCTCCTCTGCCTCCCTTTTCCCAGCTCCGCGTCTGGCGCTTGGGCGGCGCATCCGGGTATTTAGCGGCGGCGGGCGGACCGCGGTGAGGACAGGGCTGCTGGCTGCCTGCTCCCGGCCCGGAATGGCGCTGCGCCGCCGCCATCTGTGTTTCTTCCGCCGAGCAAATCCGACCTTTCCCCCCGGCCCGGGCCTTCCTGCTCCCCGCCGCCGCCCTGGGCCGCTGCCTGGCTCCCTGGGCTTCCCCGCCGGGCGGCCCGCTGGCCCGGCCGCCGCCCCCTGCGCCCGCCACGCACCCCAAACGGCGCCGAGGACCGCTGGTGTGCCGGCACATTTCCCCTTTGCGGGGGGCTGGCTCTGCGGGGCTAGGGAGCCTCGGTGCGGGAAACCCCCCGTAGCAAAGCTCTCCCCTGAGGCTACCGGGGGCTCTGCTCCCGGCCCGCTGCGGGGTCCCCTAGCCCGGTGGAGCTGCCGGAAAGCGGCCCCAACTAACACACGCGGCCCCGAGCTGGGCGACTCCCAGCCGGGCCGAGCCGGGACAGGGGGGAGGGGTCGCTCCCCCGGGGTCCGGTCACCTCTCGGGGGTCACCCCGCCACCGGTCCCTCCACACCTCTACCCTTCTCTGTCCATGGGGCCCCCAAGGAAACTTTCCCTGAAAGAGTTGGAAGGGTACTTTCAAACTTTGTCCCTTCCCCCTCCTCTGCCGTCTCTCCCCCAGCGCGCCCCCCGACCTCTGCCTTGAGGTTCCCTCCTGAGGCCGAACCCCCAGTGCTGCCCGGACCCTCTGAGAGATGAGGAGGGCCTCCCGGGTGGCCTCTTCTCCTCAAAGACCCCTACATCTCCCATATACCCTAATCGGGAATTCATTTATGTGCTTCTCTTAGCCTGGAAGTTTTGGGGTGTCAGAGACAGAACTCGCTGCCCCCCATCCGTGAGGCCTAGCCTGGGGGTTCAGTCCCCGTCCCAAGGCTCCTTGAAGGCAATGTGGGGGCGGGGGAGGGCGGTCCACAATGGAGAAGCTGCCCCAGAAGCTCTAACCAGGGACGGTCCGGGGGGCCCCTGTAATGAGGAGAGGCCCTGAGTGCTTTGGGGACTTGGGAAAGCGGGGCGCTAGGGTAGAGGTCGAGGAGGGGGTTATGTCCCTTGGGTTGTGACCTGTCCTCGGAAAGTGTAGAGTTATTCAGAGAGCCGTGGCCGCGACCACCGCCATTTTGCTGGGAAGATGCGATGTCTTTGTTAAAATGCACACAGATTTTCCCGTGCTGCTTGGCAGGTGTAGACGAGGCGGACACGGGGCGCCACTGTCTGTAGGGAGTTCTGAAGCTCGAGGGGCTTTAGGGGCCCAGAGGCCAGCAGGAGAGACCTCAGAGACCCTAGGACCCCTTGTCTGCGGCCGACCTCCTACTCACGTGCCGGGTCCGCTTGGCAGCGGCCCTGGGCTGAGATTCTGCGACGCTTGCTCCCTGGGCCCCTCTCCCACAACCCCGCTTTTATTCCCTAAGCATAGAGGCCGGTCACTGTTCACTTAAACAATACCCTGGGAGTGGGAGTTTGTTGCTGGTCAAAATGATGAACGCATCCCGGTATGGTCCAAGAGCTGTTTGCAGACACAGTAGGCTACTAGGGAGGGGTAAAGGGGAGGGGTTCGAGGGTTTTGATGTTGGGGACGGGATCGTAGCTGCGTGGGTGTGGGAGGGCTCCTACTGGACCTGGGAGTCTCTGAAGCCAGGACAAATTAATGGGTTTCCCCCGCACGCCAAGGGATGGATTAATCCAAATGATTAGGGGAGGAAGGGGGAGGGGGAGCGCAAGACTCGGTGTCAGATGCCTTCTCTCCGGGTTTATCTACGTGGCACAGGCGGGGAAGGGAAGCAATGGGGGGTCAGGTTAGTTCAAAAGGTCAAGGTTCGTCTTTTGATGGTGTCAATTTCCCTTAAGTTTCGTCATTTGAAAACACAACATTCTCCGTGGCTTTGTTTTGGTTATTTTCAAAGACAACTCGGGTTCCCATTAAGACCTGGTTGGGTTAATACGCACCCAAATAGCCCCCCCTCCCCGTATCCGAGATGTTCCACCCTGAGAGCCCAGAACCATGTCACCCCATCCCCCGCCCCAGATCCGTGCATGTCTTAAAGACTGGATGAATCCAATGACACGACGATCAATAATTTTATTTGCACAGCGCTTTACAGTTTGCACAGTGCTCCCCACCGGTTTCTGGATCCTTTGCGCCTCCTGCCTGTGATCACTATCCCCATCACCCCTATTTTACCGCGGAGGCCCGGGACTTAGAAGGATGGATTGGGGGCGGGGTACTGTGAGGCTCAGCTCCCTGACACCTGGGCGTTCATTTCATTTTGTATCTCTCCTGTCCCTTCTCCCCGCCCATCCCAGCGACCTGTAAATTCCCGGAACTGAAGCCAGAATTGGGGAAAGGGGTTGCCTCGGGTTGCAGGGGCTTCCAGCTAGTGGACACCCCTTCTCCCGCCAGGCGGCGAGGTTCACCGCCCCTTCCCCTGTTCCGGGGAGTTGGAGGGGAAGGGAGGGGGTTCCCTGGGGCTTGGGCGCAGAGGCCGAAGCCGAGGCGGGCAAGACGAGGAAAGACGGCCTCCAATTGTTGGCCTCGCCTCGCCTCGCCTCCCCTCAGGGACACTGCAGAGCCGGGGGGCTTCTTCACTCCAGCCGGACCCCGCCTGGGCACCCGGGCAGGCGGCTCTCGGGTCCCCACCGGGCGCAGAGCCATCTTCCAGCTGGCGGACTGCGCAACCTCCCCCGCCCCCTTTAACGCGAGGCTCTTGAAACCCCAGGAACGGCGGAACCGCGGCAACTGCTCCTGGGAAATGTAGTCCCCGGCGCCGCGCCCCCTGCCCGCGACCCTTGGCAGCCGTCGCGCCCCCCGGGCGTGAGGAGGGGGTCGGACAGCTGCTGTGCCGTGGCGCGGGGAGGGTCCAGGCCGTGCCATGGCACGGGGAGGGTCCCCCGCTGTCGCTCTCGGGCCTCAGTTCTTCCACCTGTCGGCTCTACCTGTCTCTGGGGTTAGTGAGAGGGGGAAATGAATTCCTTCATGGAAAAGTATAAATCACATTAGAATGCCAGGGGTCGTGTCCTTACTAATGGGTGTGTTTGTGTGTGCGTGCGCGCGCGTGTGCCTGAGCCCTTAGCACGTGACACCTCCACGTTACAGACAGGAGGCTCCCACCCCCACCCCTATGTTTAATGACTTGCCCAGGGATGATAGACTCTCAAGGCAATGCCCTGTTCACTGCACCACCTGTGGTCTTGCGGCATTCTGGGCTTTGTAATTTTTTTTTTTTTTTTTTTTTTTTTGAGATGGCGTCTTGCTCTGTCGCCCAGGCCAGAGTGCAGTGGCGCGATCTCGGCTCACTGCAACCTCTGCCTCCCAGGTTCAAGCAATTCTCTGCCTCAGCCTCCCGAATAGATAGGATTACAGGTGTCCACAACCACGCCCAACTAATTTTTTGTATTTTTAGTAGAGACGGGGTTTCACCATCTTGGCCGGACTGGTCTTGAACTCCTATCCTCGTGATCCACTCGCCTCGGCCTCCCAAAGTGCTGGGATTACAGGCATGAGCCACTGCTCCTGGCTGGTTTTGGAATCCTAATGCATTCCTTAATATGTGCCAGGCACTGGGATGGGCTCTGTGATATGGCCATAAACCAAAGTGACAAGAGAGCCCTGCCCTTGTGGAGCTGAGGTTCCCTGGAAAAGATAGATACACAATAGACTACATAAAGAAGTAAATTAGGCCAGGTGCGGTGGCTCATGCCTGTAATCCCGGCACTTTGGGAGGCCGAAGTGGGTGGATCACCTGAGGTCAGGAGTTTGCGACCAGCCTGGCCAACATGGTGAAACCCTGTCTTTACTAAAAATACAAAAATTAGCCGGGCGTGGTGGGGGGCCCCTGTAATCCTAGCTACTTGGGAGAATGAGGCAGGAGAAACGTTTGAACCAGGGAGGCGGAGGTTGCAATGAGCTGAGACCACGCCATTGCACTCCAGCCTGGGCGACAAGAACAAAACTCCATCTCAAAAAAAAAAAAAAAAGTAAATTATATAGTATGCTGGAAAGTGGCAATTGCAGAGAAACAACTGGAGCAGGGTTGGGGGTGGATATAGGCAGTGTCAAATGGCGGTGGTTTGCAATTGTATTTTTTGTTGTTCGTTGTTGTTTTTTGAGACGGAGTCTCACTCTGTTGCCCAGGCTGGAGTGCAGTGCCGTGATCTCAGCTCACTGCAATCTCCGCCTCCTGGACTCAAGCGGTTCTCCTGCCTCAGCCTCCTGAGTAGCTGGGGTTACAGGTGTGTGCCACCACGCCCGGCTAACTTTTTTTTTTTTTTGAGACGGAGTCTCACTCTGTCACCCAGGCTGGAGTGCAGTGCCGCGATCTCGGTTCACTGCAACCTCTGCCTCCTGCGTTCAAGCAATTCTCGTGCCTCAGCCTCCCGAGTAGCTGGGATTACAGGCTCCCACCACCACGCCCAGCTAATTTTTGTATTTTTAGTGGAGCGGGGTTTCACCATGTTGGCCAGGCTGGTCTCAAACTCCTGACCTCAAGTGATCTACCCGCCTCAGCCTCCCAAAGTGCTGGGATTACAGGCATGAGCCACCACGCCTGGCCCCTTGTTCTACTTTTTGCTCCCTTCTCACTACTGAACTTGACTAGTCTAAAAAAAAAAAAAATGGTTCAGATGAATCCCACTACTCGGTATATATCCAAAAGGAAGGAAATCAGCATATTGAAGAGATATCTGCACTCCCATGGTAATTGCAGCACCATTCACAATAGCCAAAATATGGAGTCAACCCAAGCGCACATCAATGGATGAATGGATGAAGAAAATGTGGTATATAAACAAAGGGAATATTATTCAGCCACCAATAAGAAGGAAATCCTGTCATTTGCAACAACACAGATGGAACTGAAGGTCATCATATTAACTGAAATAAGCCAGGCAGAGAAAGACAAATATTGCATGTTTTCACTCATACATGAACACTAAAAAAGTGGATCTTTGCCAGCCTGGTCAACGTGGTGAAACCCCATCTCTCCTAAAAATACAAAAATTAGCCGGGCGTGGTGCCAGGTGCCTGTAATTCCAGTTACTCAGGAGGCTGAGGCAGAAGAATCACTTGAACCCAGGAGGTGGAGGTTGCAGTGAGCCCAGATTGCACCATTGCACTCTCCAGCCTGGGCAACAGAGCGAGACTTCATCTCAAAAAAAAAAAAAAAAGGGGGGGATCTTGGCCTGGTGCAGTGGCTCACACCTCTAATCCCAACACTTTGGGAGGCCGAGGTGGGAGGATCACCTGAGGTCGGGAGTTCGAGACCAGTCTGACCAACATGGAGAAACCCTGTCTCTACTAAAAATACAAAATTAGTTGGGCGTGGTGGCAAATGCCTGTAATCCCAACTACTCGGGAGGCTGAGGCAGGAGAATTGCTTGAACCCGGGAGGCGGAGGTTGTGGTGAGCCGAGATCGTGCCATTGCACTCCAGCCTGGGCAACAAGAGTAAAATTCTGTCTCAAAAAAAAAAAAAAAAAAAAAAAGGCCGGGCGTGGTGGCTCACGCCTGTAATCCCAACACTTTGGGAGGCCGAGATGGGCTGATCACGCGGTCAGGAGATGGAGACCATCCTGGCTCACATGGTGAAACCCCGTCTCTACTAAAAATACAAAAATTAGCCGGGCATGGTGGCACGCACCTGTAGTCCCAGCTACTCGGGAGGCTGAGACAGGAGAATCGCTTGAACCTGGGAGGCAGGGGTTGCAGTGAGCTGAGATCATGCCATTGCACTCCAGCCCGGGCGACAGAGCGAGACTCTGTCTCAAAAAAAAAAAAAAAAAAAAAAGTGGATCTCATGAAGATGGAGAGTAAATTGGTGGTTACCAGAGGCCAGGAAGGATAGCAAGGAGGGGAGGAAGAAGAGAAGCTGACCAATGGGTACAATATACAGTTAGCTAGAAGAAATAAGACATAGTGTTCCATAGATCAGTAGGGTGACTGCAGTTAACCATAACCCACTGTATACTTCAAAATAGCTACAGGAGAATAATTTGCATGCTCCCAGCATAAAGAAAAGATAAATGGTTAAGGTGATGGCTATCCCAATTCTTCTAATTTGGTCATTACGCTTTCTATGAATAAGCCGTCTTGTCACCCCTGTCTCAGGTGAGCGGCAACTATCTGAGGCCAGTAGCCCAGGAGTAAGAAGAATTTACCAAGACAGTTATAGGTAAAGAAAGGCACATTTATTAGAGAAGGTATGAAAATATGTTGCAGCCGGGAGTGATGGCTCACGCCTGTAATCCCAGCACTTTGGGAGGCTGAGGCGCACAGATCATCTGAGGTCAGGAGTTCAACACCAGCCTGGCCAACATGGCAAACTCCATCTCTACTAAAAATACAGAAATTAGCCAGGCATGGTGGCACATGCTTGTAGTCCCATCTACTTGGGAGGCTGAGGCAGGAGAATCCCTTGAGTCTGGGAGGCAGAGATGGCAGTGAGCCAAGATTGCACCATTGCACTCCAGCCTGGGCGACATGGTGAAAACTTGTCTCAAAAAAAAAAAAAAGAAAAAAGAAAAGAAAAGGCCGGGTATGGTGGCTCACGCCTGTAATCCCAGCACTTTGGGAGGCTGAGGCAGGCGGATCATGAGGTCAGGAGATCAAGACCATCCTGGCTAACACAGTGAAACCCCATCTCTATTAAAAAGACAAAAAAATTAGCCGGGCGTGATGGCATGTACCTGTGGTCCCAGCTACTCGGGAGGCTGAGGCAGGAGAATGGCGTGAACCCGGGCGGCGGAGCTTGCAGTGAGCCAAGATCGCGCCACTGCACTCCAGCCTGGGTGACAGAGCGAGACTCCGTCTCAAAAAAAAAAAAAAAAAGGAAAGAAAAAGAAAAAGAAAATGCGTTGCAAATTTGCAACAGGCAGCACAGCAGAGAAGGGGCTGTCTGCAAGGAGACAAAGGCTTGCTAGGGACGGTACAGGATGGTGCTCGTGCTGTATGCTGGAGAGGGCTTTATGCAGTACTGATAATGCCAAGGTTGCAGTGAGCTAATTTGCAATTTTCTGTCAGCTGAGCGTCTGGTGATAGCTGGTTGCAGGAAGATTGTGAATTATTTGTGCAGGAGGGCATGTGTTCTGGAGCATGAAGAAAGGCACACTTAGAGCTTACCTGCTTTCGCTTTTTGCTTTCCCTCAATCCCACCAGTTCAACTCCTCCTTCCTAATTAGGACTCCGCAACCCCCTCTCATAGCCCCTGTCCTTTCCTTCTTAGCACTTTTCACAAAATCACACTTTACAATGACAGCAGTGCCCATCTTCCCCACTAGAGACTGAGCCCCACGACGCAAGCACGTGTCTGTTCCTTTCACACCCAGCACCCAGCAAGTAAATAAACCATCTGCACCTGCCTGGGCCTTTCCCACTTCCAAGGGGCTTTGACCTCCACACTTTGAGTCAAGATTCACACTCTGTGAGGACGGGGCAAACGGCAGGTGGAGGCACCCGAGGGGAAAGGAGCAAGGCTTGAGATAGAGGCGGGGGTGGGGGCGAGGGAGAGGCGGGGGGCAGCAGATGGCCCCTCACTCAGGGATGGAGGGGTGGCTTCTCTAGCCTGGGTGCTGGGTACCCTCCTCTCAGCCCAGTCCTGTGATTCCTCTTAGAAACCTGCCAGAAACAGGGGCTCTCCCCTCCTCCTGTCCAGGCTAGGTGTCACTTAGATTCTCAAAACTGAAAAGTAATCAACATTTGAGGGCCCCAGGAATATAACAGAGAGTACAGTCAATGGGGGTTTTGTTTTTTTCTTTTTTTAATTTTAATTTTTGTGGGTATATAATAGATGTATATATTTATGGGATACATGAGATTTTGATTTGTTTTGTTTTGTTTTTGAGATGGAGTCTTGCTCTGTTGCCCAGGCTAGAGGGCAGTGGCACAATCTCAGCTCACTGCAACCTCTGCCTCCCGGGTCAAGCGATTCTCCTGCCTCAGCCTCCTGAGCAGCTGGGATTACAGGCACGCGCCACCAGGCCCTGGCTAATTTTAGGATTTTTAGTAGAGACGGGGTTTTGCCATGTTGGCCAGACTGGTCTCGAACTCCTGACCTCAGGTGGTCTGCTTGCCTCACCCTTGCAAAATGCTGGGATTACAGGCATGAGCCACTGCGCCTGGCCAGAGATGTTTTGATAGAGGCACGCAGTGTGAAATGAGCACAGTCAATGGATTTTTACAGACGACTCCTCTTCCTTTCCTCTCACTGCTGTGCAGCGACTGGACAGTGTTCCCCTGCCTTCAGCTCTCTGCCCAACACACGGGCCCTGAGTTGGGGGCCTCGCGTGGTTATATGTTGGGTATGGAGGGATTCTGCTCACATCCCCCAGCCCCAGCCCTATTATGCGATGGGTAACTGTGTGGGGGAGGCAGAAAAATGGCCTCTAAATATGGCCACATCCTAATCTCTGGAACTTTCAAAAATGTTCCTTTAATGGCAAGGGAGAACAAAGGTTGCTAATCACCTGGCCTGGAGATGGGAGATGATCCTGGATTATCCTGGTGGGCCCAGTGGAATCACAAGGATTTTTTTTTTTTTTTTTTGAGACGGAGTTTCGCTCTTGTTGCCCAGGCTGGAGTGCAATGGCACAATTTCAGCTCACTGCAACCTCCATCTCCTGGGTTCAAGCTATTCCCCTGCCTCAGCCTCCCGAGTAGCTGGGATTACAGGCATGTGCCACCACGTCTGACTAATTTAATATTTTTAGAAGAGACCGGGTTTCTCCATGTTGGTCAGGCTGGTCTCGAATTCCTGACCTCAGGTGATCTGCCTGCCTCAGCCTCCCAAACTGCTGGGATTACAGGCGTGAGCCGCCGTGCCCGGCCAAGGATCCTTAAATGGGCGAGAAGGAGGCAGAAGAGTCAGAATCAGAGATGGTGTCCTGAGAAAGGCCTGCCCACTACTGCTGACGTTAGGACGGAAGGACCCATGAGCCCAGGAAAGCAGGCAGCTTCTGAAAGCCAGAAAAAAAGGCAAAAACCAGATTCTCCCTTAGAGCCTGCAGAAGGAATGCATACCTGCTGACTTGTTGATTTTAGTTCAGTAAAATCATTTTGGACTTCTGACCTCCAGCTCTGTAAGATAATAAATGTGTGTGTTTCAGCCACTGAGTTTGGGGTAACTGGTTAGAGCAGCAACAGGAAAAGAATCCACTGTTGTTGATGGAGATTTGAGTTGTTTCCACTTTCTTCTTTTTTTATAGAGATGGGGGTCTCACTGTGTTGCCCAGGCTGGTCTCAAACTCCTGGGCTCAAGTGATCCACCCACCTTGGCCTCCCAGAGTGCTGCGATTATAGGCGTGAGCTGCTGTGCCTGGCCATTTCCAGTTTCTTGCTTTGCAGACAATGTCGCTGTGACTTTCCTACTGCAAGTGCCCTGGTGCAAAGGGGAAGGAGCTAGAAGTATACACAGCTTCAGCATTACCAGGTAGTGCCACCTGCTTTCCAAACTGCACCTGCCCCGGGCTGCCATATGGACAATGGACTAGGGAAGGGCAGAAGAAGGCAGTGAAACCATTAGGGGCCATCTCAGTGATCCAAGTTCTGAATTAAAGTGGTGGCCGTGGGGGTGGAAGGAAGAGGCAAATATGAGACATATTGAGGAAAAGTCCTTGCTAAAGGGTTGGCTCTGGGGGGTGAGGGAAGAGATGGAAGAACTCCCAGGCATCTGGAACAGAAACAAAGATGGCGCATGGCCCGGCACGGTGGCTCACGCCTGTAATCCCAGCACTTTGGGAGGCCGAGGTGGGCAGATTACTTGAGATCAGGAGTTCGAGACCAGCCTGGTCAATATGATGAAACCCTGTCTCTACCAAAAACACAAAAATAAGCTGGGTGTGGTGGTGGGCGCCTGTAATCCCAGCTACCCTGGAAGCTGAGGCAGGAGAATCGTTTGAACCTGGGAGGCAGAGGTTACAGTGAGCTGAGATTGCACCACTGCACTCCAGCCCAGGCAACAGAGTGAGACTCTGTCCAAATAAATAAATAAAACCAACAACAACAAAAAGAAGAAAAAAAAAAAACGACGGGCACAGTGGCTCACGCCTGTAATCCCAGCACTTTGGGAGACCAAGGTAGACGATCACCTGAGGTCAGGAGTTCGAGACCAGCCCAGCAGACATGGTGAAACCCCATCTCTACTAAAAATATACAAAATAGGCCGGGCGCGGTGGCTCACGCCTGTAATCCCAGCACTTTGGGAGGCTAAGATGAGTGGATCACGAGGTCAGTAGATCGAGACCATCCTGGCTAACAAGGTGAAACCCTGTCTCTACTAAAAATACAAAACAATTAGCTGGGCATCGTAGCAGGTGGTTGTAGTCCCAGCTACTCAGGAGGCTGAGGCAGGAGAATGGCATGAACCCGGGAGGCGGAGCTTGCAATGAGCCGAGATTGTGCCACTGAACTCCAGACTGGGTGACAGAGCGAGACTCCGTTTCAAAATAAAATAAAATAATTTACAAAAATACAAAATTAGCCAGGTGTGATGGCACATGCACGCCTGTAGCCCCAGCTACTCGGGAAACTGAGGTAGGAGAATCACTTGAACCCGGGAGATGGAGGCTGCAATGAGCTGTGATCACGTTATTGCACTCCAGCCTGGGTGAGGCCCCGCAAGACTCTGCCTCATAACAAAGCAAAACAAAACAAAACAAAACAAAACAAAACAAAGATGGCTGGCCTTCTTTTGTCCTGACCTGGCCACTGGCTGTCCTGGTTCCCCCCTCCTCCTTGACAGCCTCACCCTGTGGAGGCTGACCTCTCACCTGCTTCTCCCAAGTTAGGAAAACCCATCCCATGTGGGTTAGAAGTCAAATGAACAGAAAGACAAACACACATTTCCAGACAAAGAAATAAAAATGCAGGTGACAGTTTAACAGTTAAACTTTAACTGATCTAACTGAACTAAACCTTAACTAATTTCCAAGTTTGTTTTTGTTTGTGTTTCTTTTTCTTTTTTTCTGAGATGGAGTCTCGCTGTCTCCCAGGCTGGAGTGCAGTGGCGCGATCTCGGCTCACTGCAAGCTCCGCCTCCTGGGTTCAAGCGATTCTCCTGCCTCAGCCTCCCGAGTAGCTGGGACTACAGGCGCCCGCCAGCACGCCCTGCTAATTTTTTGTATTTTTAGTAGAGACGGGGTTTCACCGTGTTAGCCAGGATGGTCTCGATCTCCTGACCTCCTGATCCACTCGCCTGGGCCTCCCAAAGTGCTGGGATTACAGGCGTGAGCCACCGCGCCCGGCCTGTTTGTGTTTCTTAAGGCAGGTCTTCTCTGTAGCCCAGGCTGGAGTGCAATTATGGCTATTGCAGCTTTGAACTCCAGGGCTCAATCGATCCTCTTACCTCAGCCTCCCAAATAGCTGGGACTACAGGCACGTGCCACCACACCAAAAATACTAATTTTGGTATTTTTTGTAGAGACAGTGTTTCACATGTTGCCCAGGTTTGTCTCAGACTCTTGGGCTCAAGCGATCCTCCCACCTTGGCCTCCCAAAGTGTTGGGATTACAGGTATGAGCCATTTCCAAGTTTTAAAGCAACAGAAGATACCACCATGGCACAGACTGAGGGTTTTGACCCCACAGACACAGTTTAGCCTCTTGCATGGACGGCGTCCTTTGGAAGGCCATGCGGCCCTCACATAGGAGAGGAGGCTGCATGTGCAGACCTGGAAAAATGTCTATGATATATTAATTGACAAAAGGAAGCTAAGAAAAATATGGGGGGACCTCATTTTTATAAAATAGGGATATTAGAGAACTACATACAGGTATGTAACAGTAGTTCCCATTTATTGAGCAGTTACTATCTGCCCACACTGTGCTAAGTGATCTATCTGTAGGTATTAACATTCGGTCTTTTGCTGTTGTTATCACTTCATTTGACAGGTGGGGAAGGAACTTACCTAAAGCAGTGCAATTCCATGCTCTTTTTTTGTTGTTGTTTTTTTTTGGAGACGGAGTTTCGCTCTTGTTGCCCAGGCTGGAGTACAATGGTGCAGTCTCAGCCCACTGCAACCTCCACTTCCCACGTTCAAGTGATCCTCCTGTCTCAGCCTCCCAAGTAGCTGGGATTACAGGCGCCCACGACCACGCCCAGCTAATTTTTGTATTTTTAGTAGAGACGGGGTTTCACCATATTGGCCAGGCTGGTCTCGAACTCCTCACCTCAGGTGATCCACCCGCCTCTGTCTCCCAAAGTGCTGAGATTACAAGTGTGAACCACCATGCCTGACCTTTTTTGGTTGTTGTTATTTGTTTGTGACACAGGGTGTCACTCTGTCACTAAGGCTGAAACACAAATCATGGCTCACTGCAACCTTGAACTCCTGGGCTCAAGTGATCCTCCTGCTTCAGCCTCCCGAGTAGCTGGGACCACAGGTGCGCATCACCACGTTCAGCTAATTTTTAAAATTTCTGTAGAGATGGGGCCTCACTATATTGCCCAGGCTGGTCTTGAACTCCTGGCCTCAAGTGGTCCTCCCAGCTTGGCCTCCCAAAGTTCTGGGATTACAGGCAACTCCATGCTCTTAATCAACTCTCAAAACTGCCTTTCTCTTAAACTGGCAGGAGGTGGGCAAATTTGTGGCCAGTCTGGGGACCGCCAGCAGAAATGAGATTGGGCCCCAGTTCCTCTCTCCTGATAGGATTAGCTGCTATCTGACCCATCAGGACAGTCCTCTCCAGCTGGCAGAGAGGACACTCATGCCTCAAAGGAAATAACTCACTCCATGGGAAGTAGATGTGGACAGGTGACCCAAGCTCAGTGCCAGAGGCCAGGCATTGGTGAGGGACACAGGTGCCATGTGTGGTTTGGGCTGAAAGTCCTGTTGGACCTGCCCACTCTGGCGTCATTTCCTTTTTCTTTCTTTTCTTTTTTTTTTTTTTTTTTGGGAGGCCAGAGTTTTACTGTTACTCAAATCAGTCTCCCTGAGCATTCAGGGATCGGAGTTTTTTGTTTGTTTGTTTGTTTGTTTCCCTTTTTTTTTTTTTTTAATTGATCATTCTTGGGTGTTTCTCGCAGAGGGGGATTTGGCAGGGTCATAGGACAATAGTGGAGGGAAGGTCAGCAGATAAACAAGTGAACAAAGGTCTCTGGTTTTCCTAGGCAGAGGACCCTGCGGCCTTCCGCAGTGTTTGTGTCCCTGGGTACTTGAGATTAGGGAGTGGTGATGACTCTTAACGAGCATGCTGCCTTCAAGCATCTGTTTAACAAAGCACATCTTGCACCGCCCTTAATCCATTCAGCCCTGAGTGGATACAGCACATGTTTCAGAGAGCACAGGGTTGGGCGTAAGGTCACAGATCAACAGGATCCCAAGGCAGAAGAATTTTTCTTAGTACAGAACAAAATGAAAAGTCTCCCATGTCTACCTCTTTCTACACAGACACGGCAACCATCCGATTTCTCAATCTTTTCCCCACCTTTCCCCCCTTTCCATTCCACAAAACCGCCATTGTTATCATGGCCCATTCTCAATGAGCTGTTGGGTACACCTCCCAGACGGGGTGGTGGCCGGGCAGAGGGGCTCCTCACTTCCCAGTAGGGGTGGCCGGGCAGAGGCGCCCCTCACCTCCCAGACGGGGCAGCTGGCCGGGCGGGGGGCTGACCCCCCCACCTCCCTCCCGGACGGGACGGC
Organism: Gorilla gorilla gorilla; assembly: GCF_029281585.2. NCBI lineage: Eukaryota > Metazoa > Chordata > Mammalia > Primates > Hominidae > Gorilla > Gorilla gorilla. Next base: position 35,793,703 of record NC_086018.1, on the reverse strand, counting down.
TCCTTTTTCTTTCTTTCCTCTTTTTTTTTTTTTTTTTTTTTTTTTGAGATAGAGTCTGGATCTGTCATCCAGGCTGGAGTGCAATGGCGCAATCTCGATCTCGGCTCACTGCAACCTCTGCCTCCCAGGTTCAAGCGATTCTCCTGCCTCAGCCTCCCAAGTAGCTGGGATTATAGGCATGCACCACCACACCTGGCTAATTTTTGTATTTTTAGTAGAGATGGGGTTTCACCATGTTGGTCAGGCTGGTCTTGAACTCCCGACCTCAGGTGATCCGCCCACGTCGGCCTCCCAAAGTGCTGGGATTACAGGTGTGAGCCACTGTGCCCGGCCTAAGTTTTGTATTTTTAGTAGAGATGGGGTTTCACCATATTGGCCAGGCTGGTCTTGAACTTCTGACCTCAAGTGATCCACCTGCCTCAGCCTCGCAAAGTGCTAAGATCAAAGGTGTGAGCCACCGCGCCTGGCTTGGCATCATTTTCCTTTCAGGGAGCTGAGCTCCTGGAGTGAACTGAGAGGACTGCGTCGGGGCCCACGCAGTGCACCACTAGGCCTTGCAGAGTAGGACTGGCCTTCTTTGGACAGACTGAGTCCTTGGGATTCCCAGACTATTCTGGAAGAGACCTCAAGAGGGAGATGCTGGGCTTCTTAACAACAAATGCATGAGGATGCAGGAGAGATTGGTTAAAAAAGCAACCGCAAGCACTGTGGCTAGGGTTGTTCTCCAAGCTGGTTAAGTGGCCCGTGAGTGCTTGTACATGTGTGGACACTCCATGTTCATAGTAATGATTTTCTCTGAGAAATGGATTTGGGTCACAGTGCACTGTTATTTTTTACTTTATACACTTCTTTTTGTTTGCTTTTTGTTTTTTTGTTTTTTTTTGAGACAGAGTCTTGCTCTGTCGCCCAGGCTGGAGTGCAGTGGCGCAATCTCGGCTCACTGCAAGCTCCGCCTCCCAGGTTCACGCCGTTCTCCTGCCTCAACCTCTCCGAGTAGCTGGGACTACAGGCGCCCACCACCACGCCCGGCTAATTTTTTGTATTTTTAGTAGAGACAGGGTTTCACCGTGGTCTCGATCTCCTGACCTCGTGATCCGCCCGCCTCGGCCTCCCAAAGTGCTGAGATTACGAGCGTGAGCCACCGCGCCCGGCCTAGTTTATACACTTCTATACTGTTTTAGTTTATAAACAATAAGCGTGTCTTTTTTTTTTTGAGACTGCGTCTCACTCTGTCGCCCAGGCTGGAGTGCAGTGGCACGATCTCGGCTCACTGCAACCTCCGCCTCCCAGTTCAAGTGATTCTCGTGCCTCAGCCTCCCAAGTAGCTGGGATTACAGGCACCCGCCACCACGCCCTGCTAATTTTTGTATTTTTAGTAGAGACGGGGTTTGACCATGTTGGCCAGGCTGGTCTTGAACTCCTGACCTCAGGTGATCTGCCAGCCTCGGCCTCCCAAAGTGCTGGGATTACAGGTGTGAGCCACTGCGCCTGGCCACGTGTATTACTTTTTTTTTTTTTTTTTTTTGAGACAGGGTCTCTCTTACTCCAGTTGCCCAGGCTGGAGTGCGGTGGCTTGGCTCACTGCAGCCTCTATCTCCCAGGCTCAGGAGATTCTCCCACCTTTGCCTGCCGAGTAGTTAGGACTTACAGGCACGTGCCACCACGCCTGGCTAATTTTTTGTATTTTTAGTAGAGACGGGGGTTTCACCTGCCATCATGCTTGGATAATTTTTGTATTTTTGTAGAGATGCGGTTTCACTGTGTTGGCCAGGCTGGTCTTGAATTCCTGACCTCAAGTGATCCACCTGCCTTGGCCTCCCAAAGTGCTGGGATTACAGGTGGGAGCCACCATGCCCGGCTGGGAAAATATTTTCTCCTCCATGAACCATACTCTCAATGCAGTAACTGGTGCTGTGACAAGCACCAGGGACAACAGGGACTGCTCTCTGGTGAGGGCCATGCCCAACTGGGGCCCAAACGCAGCTGGCATCAGTCCCTGCAGGTGTTCACATATGCTTTGGTGCTGGCTGGGGGTGGAGCACACAGCGCTGCTTGCAGCGAGGAGTGGGTTTCTTCAGAAACGTTTAGGGCCCTTCCCCCATAGACATTAAAGATGTTAAACATGCCTTAGGAGGCAATGTGGGCTGGTAGGAGAAGCACCCAAATCTGCTGTGTGACCTGAGGGCATTTGCTAATCCTCTCTGGGCCATGAGGGTGATCCTGTAAACTGAAGGTTTGGATGGACTTCTTCTATCTGCTAGAAGTCCCAAAGTCTAGCATAGTGGTAAGGCCCAAGTACTGGAGGTCCAGGTTGTATGGTTTCAAATCCCAGCCCTTCCAAGTCATAGGTATGAGGGTCTTGGCAAAAATAATAATGACCCTTCTGTGCCTCAGTTTCCTCCCCTGGGCATTATAGTAATTGGGGATAATAATGGCATTTGCCTGATAGAGTTTTCATGAGGACTAAATGGATATGTATGTTATAAATACATACGTGTGTACATACTCTGTATGTAGCAAATGATAGATATCATATGAGTTATATATCATTATATATCTCACTTAGAAGTTCCTGACACAGGCCGGGCATAGTGGCTCATGCTTGTAATCTTGGCACTTTGGGAGGCTGAGGGGGGGCGTATATCACCTGCGGTCAGGAGTTCGAGACCAGCCTGGCCAACATGGTGAAATCCCGTCTTTACTAAAAATAAAAAATCAGCCGGGCATGGTGGCATGTGCCTGTAATCCCAGGTACTCGGGAGGCTGAGGCAGGAGAATCACTTGAACCCGGGAGGCGGAGGTTGCAATGAGCCGAGATCGCGCTACTGCATTCCAGCCTGGCAGACAGATCTCCGTCTCAAAAAAAAAAAAAAAAAAAAATTGAATTCCTGACACAAAGTAAGTGCAGTTTAAGTATTAGCTGTTTTAGTATTAGCAGTTAAGTATTAGCTGTATCATCCTTGGTATTTCAGACACCTGGACAGAAATGACGTGTTTACCCAAAACAAGGCAGCAGAGGTTCATGACCACGTTAAGTGTCTTTGTTTTTGGCTAAGCTTTATATCCATTCAGTGTGGGAGCAATGGATTTTCTCCCACTGATCCAAAGCTTTGATTGGCAGTTCCACGTGACTTTACTTGAGTTTTTACTGTTCAAATTTTAAAAATTTATTTGTAATTAATTATTTTTTTGAAACGGAGTTTCACTCTTTTTTTTTTTTTTTTTTGAGACAGAGTTTCACTCTGTCGTCCAGGCTAGAGTGCAGTGGTGCGATCTCGGCTCCGTGCAAGCTCCACCTCCTGGGTTCACGCCATTCTCCTGCCTCAGTTTCCTGAGTAGCTGGGACTACAGGTGCCCGCCACCATGCCCAGCTAATTTTTTGTATTTTTAGTAGAGACGGGGTTTCACCCTGTTAGCCAGGATGGTCTCGATCTCCTGACCTCCTGATCCACCCGCCTCGGCCTCCCAAAGTGCTGGGATTACAGGCGTGAGCCACCACGCCCAGCCAAGTTTGACTCTTGTTGCCCAGGCTGGAGTGCAGTGGCACGATCTCGGCTCACTGCAACTTCCACCTCCTGGCTTCAAGTGATTCTCCTGACTCAGCCTCCCAAGTAGCTGGGATTATAGGCGCCCGCCACCACGCCCAGTTGATTTTTTGTGTGTGTTTTTAGTAGAGATGGGGTTTCACCCTGTTGGCCAGGCTGGTCTTGAACTCCTGACCTCAGGTGATCCACCCACCTTGGCCTCCCAAAGTGCTGGGATTACAGGTGTGAGCCACTGCGCCTGGCCTATTTTTAATTTATTAATAATATTTTTGAGACAGGGTCTCGCTCTATTGCCCAGGCTGGAATGCAGTGGTGCATGTAACCTTCACGTGCTCAGTGTAACCTTGAACTTCTGGCTCGAGCAATCCTCCTGTCTCAGCCACCCAAAGTATTGGGATTACAGGCAGCAGCCACTGTGTCCAGTCTTAACCTTGTTTGTTTGTTCCTTTGTTTGTTTGTTTGTTTTGAAACAAGGTCTCTCTGTGTTGCCCAGGCTGGAGTGCAGTGGCAAAATCACGACTCACTGCAGCTTCAACTTCCCAGGCTCAAACAGTCCTCCCACCTCAGCCTCCCCAGTATGTGGAACCACAGGCATGCCACCATACCCAGCTAATTTTTTTTTTTTTTTTTTTGTGGAGACGGGGTCTCACTATATTGCCTAGGCTTCAGCTCTACTTTTTTTTTTTTTTTTTTTTTGAGACAGTCTTGCTCTGTCACCCAGGCTGGAGTGCAGTGGCGTGATCTCGGCTCACCGCAACCTCTGCTCCCGACTTAACGCCATTCTCCTCCCTCAGCCTCCCAAGTAGCTGGGACTACAGGCACCCGCCATCACGCCGGGCTAATTTTTTTTGTATTTTTAGTAGAGACGGGGTTTCACCATGATAGCCAGGATGGTCTCGATCTCCTGACCTCGGAGCCCTAAGTTTTTAAAATGTAGGAATCTCTTCTTAATGTAGTTTGTTTGAGAGACCAAAAGCTCTTTTTTTTTTTTTTTTTTTTTTTTTGAGATGGCGTTTTGCTCTTGTTGCCCAGGCTGGAGTGCAATGGCACAATCTCGGCTCACTGCAACCTCTGCTTCCCGGGTTCAAGCGATTCTCCTGCCTCAGCCTCCCGAGTAGCTGGGACTACAGGCGCCCGCCACCACTCCCGGCTAATTTTTTGTATTTTTAGTAGAGATGGGGTTTCACTATGTTGGCCAGAGTGGTCTCAAACTCCTGACCTCAGGTGATCCGCCCGCCTCAGCCTCCCAAAGTGCTGGGATTACAGGTGTAAGCCACCACACCCGGCAGGCCAAAAACTTTTTTTCTTTTTTTGAGACAGGGTCTCACTGTGTCTCCGAGGCTGGAGTGCAGTGGTGCAGTCATAGCTCGCCACAGCCTCAACCTCCCCTGATTCAGGTGATCCTCCCACCTCAGCCTCCCGAGTAGCTGGGACTACAAGCCACCATGCCTGGCTAATTTTTGTAATTTTTTTTTGTAGAGACTGGGTTTTGCCATGTTGCCCAGGCTGGTCTCAAACTCCTGGGCTCAAGCGACCCACCCACCTCAGCATCCCAAAGTGCTGGGATTACAGGTGTGAGCCACTATACCTGAGTTCAAGTGATTCTCCTGCCTCAGCTTCCCGAGTAGCTGGGATTACACGTGCCCACCACCACGCACGGCTAATTTTTTGTATTTTTAGTAGAGGTGGGGTTTCACCATGTTGGCCAGGCTGGTCTCAAACTCCTGACCTTGTCATTCGCCCACCTTGGCCTCCCAAAGTGCTGGGATTACAGGCGTGAGCCACCGCGCCTGGCCTCACCTCAGCCTTTCTAGTAGCTGAGACCACAGCTACACCACTGCACCCATCTAATTAAAAACAAACAAACAAACAAACAAACAACAAACATTTTCTACAAATGAGATCTCACGGTGTTGCCCAGGCCGGTCTTGAACTCCTGGCCTCAAGCAATCCTCCCACCTTGGACTCCCAAAGTGCTGGGATTATAGGCATGAGCCACAGAGCCGGCCTGTAACAAGACTGAAGGGAGGCCCATCTCATGCATGAGCATGAAAGCCCAATCGTCATGCTTATGAACGACAAAAGGATCATACAGCGAACATTTACTGGACATTGCCCTTAGTGCTCCACAGGTACTGTCTCATATAACACTCACCATGTCCCTGTCATTTTCCACATGTAAGAGGTGAGCGAACTCAGGCCCAGAGAGGTTGAGAGACATAAGTGGGTCACACAGGTAACCGGCAGGCTGTCTGCTGTGCACGTGGGGGGCATATACAGGCATGCACATGGGCTGTGTATGTGAGCAGTAGTGTATAGAATGGGGCAGCTGTGAGCACAGGTGTTCATGAGTGCATATATGGCTCTGTTTACATGCTGTGGACGTGGGTGTGCCCAGCATGAGTTTTTTACAGTCTTGGCAGGCTCTGCTTCCCCAGCCTGGAGCACCCTCTCCTTTGGTTCCCCGATTACACCTATTTATCTTTGAAGCCTCGGTGCAGGCGTCACCTGTCCTGTGCAGCCTTCCCTGGCTCCTCTGGCCAAGTTAGTTGCACCGGGTCAGTTGCGTCAGCTCTCCCTGGTGTTGCCGTCTCTCCCCTTGCCCTTGCACGGTGAGCGCAAGGACAGGGTGTGTCCCTTCATGTCTGTGTCACTCAGGTGCCTGGAACAGGCTTGACCAGGATATTAACAGGAATAACAGCTGCTACTCAGACTCAGTGGGCCTGGCCACGCTCAGGGCCTCACTTAATCCCATTTCTTCATCTCATCTCAGGTGAGGAAGTGAATTTCCAGGGAAGATCATTGATTGAAGCAGGTGTGTGGCAGAGCCGGACAGTGAGCCCTGAGTTTGGTGCCAGCCCTGCCACTCCCCTACCATGCTCCGTTCAGGACTATTTTAGTATTTTTTAAAACTTTATTTTGGAATAGCTATCACATGCACATGGGAAATAGTGCAGAACATATGAAAGCATTTAACGCTGAAATGTGTCCCACCACCCCTGTCCCCTGGCCTTCTGGCTCCCTCCCCGAGGAGGCAACCACTGTTCCCAGGGTCTTGTGTGTCCAGGGCCCCTTCACACTGGGTTCCCTCACCCTGGGGGTGTGTGTGCACAAATGTATGTGTGCAAATCCTTCTGGAGAGGTTTAAGCATGAATAAACACAGATGCAAATCTGCACAGGACACAGTTTCCTTTTTTTTTTTTTTTGATACAGAGTTTTGCTCTTGTCACCCAGGCTGGAGTTCAATGGCACGATCTAGGCTCACTGCAACCTCTGCTTCCCGGGTTCAAGCGATTTTCGTGCCTCAGCCTCCCAAGTAGCTGGGATTACAGGCATTACTTGCCACCACGCCTGGCTAATTCTTGTATTTTTAGTAGAGACGGGGTTTCACCATGTTGGCCAGGCTCGTCTCAAACTCCTGACATCAGGTGATCCCCCGTCTCGGCCTCCCAAAGTACTGGGATTACAAGTGTGAGCCACCGCGCCTGGCCCACTTCCTTCTAATGCTGGAATGAATGTTCCTGTCAACTTTCAGACACACTTGGCCAGTGCAGCCAGCTGTCCTGCTCTTGAGTGAGGACACAGCCATGTGGGAGCAGCTGGAATGTGGCTCTGGAGATGCCACAGTTGAGGTCACAGCTAGTAGAGGACACAGACTTTCAGCAACTGAATGAGTGAAGAGGGGAGAGACTGCGTGAGATTGGAGTTGGGTTGTGGGGACACCCTGGGGTGGGGGCCAGGGACACCTATAAACCTGTCTTCCTCAGGAGACGGTGAGAAACTGCTGGAGTCCAAAGGGTCAGGGCCAGCCAGGCCCCTGTGAAGTTCTCCCTGTAGCGCCTCCCACCCCCACATCAGTGCATCCATGTCACACTGCTGGTGGGGCAAGTCCACCATCTGTCACCTTTCAGACACATTTGGCCAGTGCAGTCAGCTGCCCCACCTGAGAGAGGACACAGCCACATGGGAGCAGCTGGGATGTGGCTCTGGAAATGCCACAGTCAAGGTCCCAGGGCCAGTGGATGGCCAAGCCAGGTGACCGACTTGAAGAAGCAGGCTCCTCCCACTCCACCGGCCTGGTTGAGTCTTGGCCTTGAGAAGCCACAAGGGAGCTCATAGCGGGGGAGACCAACTGGGGCCAGGATGGCCAGAGCTAGGGAGGGGCTGGCCTGGGAGTTCGGGGCAGGGAGCAGCCCATGCAAGAGCTCAGGGGCTCTGGAAAGAAAGTGCGGTTGGCAGTCCCCGGGACGCAGGCGATGAAGGTGGAGCTGCGGGGTGGTGACAGGGCAAGGGCCAGCCAATCACACAGGCACCCCGAAACACCTCCTGCCCTTTGCAGGGGGATCTAGCCTTTCTGGGCCCTTTGGGAATAAGCTGTTGCCCTGCTTTACTAGGAAACTGAGGCAGCAGTGTGGAAGTGGCTCCACATTGAGGCCTCCTCATGTGGCCTCCACATGAGGCCCATTCAAGGTCAGCCTCACCAAGGTACACCCAGACCTCCCCCAATGCCTACCTCAAGCAGGGGAAACCAAGGCACCCGGTCCCCAGGCAGCCTCCAATGAGAAGACCTGGGTCAGCTCAGGAGGCCACCTGGGCTGTGAGACCAACTGACCTGGCCGTCACCTCATTGTGCTGCTGAGTCCCGGGCCCCTACCAGGGACAACTGTGCTACCTCCCTCATCAGGCTGTTCTGGGAATTAAAGGAGCTTGTGAGTGAAAATGTTTGTTCCAGGGTCCAGCCCACAGTAAGTGCTCAGCAAAAAAAAAAAAGGCTTTGTGACTTTTAGGGAGGCAGCCTAGGTAGGGAGGGGATTTGGGCTCTAGAGTCAGACCTGCTCGGATGTGAGTCACTAAATTATTGCCCTTGGGTAAGTCATGTCCTTCTCTGAGCCTCAGTTTCCTCCTATAACAAGGGGAGAGCAATAAGTACTTCAAGGCATTGTTGTGAGCATTAAAAGGTTTGCTGTTCATAACGTTTGCTCGTGGCGGAAGCTCCATCAAAGTCAAGTCCCCTCGTAAAGTACTGTGTGACGCTGGGATGACAGGGGTGACTCACAGTTAAATCCTGGCCCTTTCGTGTACCGGAAACCTCCATTAGCCTCCAGCCCTTCAGGACGGCTGCCGGGCTTCCCAGTGGGTTTATGGGGATATCTGGTCCCTTGCCATTTGGTGTGGAGCTGAGGCTGTGGCTATTTCCTGCCTTGAGGGTGACTGACTCAGTGGTCATTCACTTCCAGTCAGTCAGTCCGTCAATCAACAAACACTCATCCCTCGGAGACAGACACCAGTGCTCTGTACTGGGCAATGGGGACACAGAAGTGATTCAGAGCTGGTCCCTGGCCTCAGGGGGCTCACAGTCTGGGGGAGCCATAAGGAAAAAACATGTCAAGTTCCAAGTACTGTGGGATCCAGAGCAGGCTTCCATCCCCATCTAGAGGATCTGGGAGGGCTTCCTGGAGGTGGCAGATGATGACTGATCTGAGTCCTGAGTCTTAGGGGGTCTGCCGGGGAGGGGCTGGGAGTGGAAAGTGCATGCAGGGGGACGGCAGTGAGGATGGAAGAGTGCGCTACTGCTCCGTGCAGTGGAAGCCTGGAGCCTAGCGGATCCAAAGGGGTAGAGAAAGGAGACCACGGCAGACAGAGGGGCTTGCGTGCCAGAACCCCATCCCAAGGGAACAGGGAGTCAGGGCAGAGATTCACAGAGGGGAGCAACATGGCCGCTCCCAGTTTTAGAAATCCCCCGCTGTGGGTGCGTGGATTGGACAGGAGGGAAAACTCGTCTGGGAATGAGGGAGGAGGCAAGCAGGGCAGGGGCATGGGACCCAGGAACAGCAGCGGCCAAGAGAGGGAAGGGGAACCAGCCAGGGCTTGGTGGGGGTAGGGAAGTCGGACAGGACCCAGTGGCCAGGTCAAACCCTCCTGGACTGCCAGGTGCCCCTGACCTGCTGGGGGTCTGGGTGGTGCTGGGGCAAGATGTTGAGAGCTCTTTCCTAGCGCAATTCTGCCAGCGGATCTACTGTGGAACCACCAGAGGGCCTGGCTCTGTGCCTGGCAGCACATCCTCCCCAACCCCAACAGAAAGGAAGCTCTGAAAAGTGACCTGTGGGCACCTGCCAACCTAGGAGGGACGGGTCGGGATTCTCACAGGCCATGGAACTGGGGCTTGGCCAACTGGAGCCGGATCTCCTGGGGACCTTGAGGGCAGCACCATCCAACTAATACTAAAGCAGCTCCAGACCAGGCGCCGTGGCTCACGCCTGTAATCTCAGCACTTTGGGAGGCCAAGGCAGGCGGATCACAAGGTCAGGAGGTTGAGACCATCCTGGCCAACATGGAGAAACCCCGTCTCTACCAAAAATACAAAAATTAGCCGGGCATGGTGGTGCGTGCCTGTAGTCCCAGCTACTCAGGAGGCTGAGGCAAGAGAATTGCTTGAACCCAGGAGGCAGAGGTTGCAGTGAGCCGAGATTGTGCCACTGCACTCCTGTGTGGCGACAGAGTGAAACGCCGTCTCAAAAAAAATTAAAATAAAATAAAAATAAAGCAGCTCTAGGCTGGGCGCGGTGGCTCACGCCTGTAATCCCAGCACTTTGGGAGGCCGAGGCGGGCGGATCACGAGGTCAGGAGATCGAGACCATCCTGGCTAACACGATGAAACACCGTCTCTACTAAAAAACACAAAAAATTAAAAATTAGCCGGGCGTGGTGGCGGGCGCCTGTAGTCCCAGCTACTCGGGAGGCTGAGGCAGGAGAACGGCGTGAACCTGGGAGGCGGAGCTTGCAGTGAGCAGAGACTGCGCCACTGAACTCCAGCCTGGGTGACAGAGCAAGACTCTGTCTCAAAATAAATAAATAAATAAATAAATAAATAAATAAATAAATAAAGCAAGCAGCTCTAATTCCTCCCTAATCCCGGCCCTGGGCCACATTTTTGACATGCCCCCCCCTCACTTTTTTTTTTTTTTTAGACAGAGTCTCGCTGTGCTGCCCAGACTAGAGTGCAGTGGCACGATCTCAGCTCACTGCAACCTCCGCCTCCTGGGTTCAAGGGATTCTCCCGCCTCAGCCTCCTGAGTTGCTGGGATCACAGGCGTGAGCCACCACACCTGGCTAAGTTTTGTGTTTTTAGTAGAGACGGGGTTTCACCACGTTGGCCAGGCTGGTCTCGAACTCCTGGCCTCAGGTGGTCCACCTGCATCTGCCTCCCAAAGTGCTGGGATTACAGGCGTGAACCACCGCGTCTCGCCACATGCACCTTTTCATCCAACCCTCACAACATGCAAACAGCAGCACATCACAGTAGTCTCAACAGCTCACATGTACCTTGTTAACTCAGTCCCAGGCACCCTCTCAGCACTTCATACACATGAGCGCATTTCTCATCTTCGTAATACTTCTGGGAGGGAGGCACTACTATCCCTGCTTTACAGATGAGGAAACGGAGGCACACAGAGGTCATGTAACTTGCCCGGGTTGCAGAGCTGAGAGCAGGGGGATGGACGGAGGGCCAACTGACACCAGAGCCTGGGCGCTTCCCACTCCATCACTCTGAAACATTCGCTCGCTTGGGCTGCTGGGAACCTCTCAGTTGCTTTACGGGCTTCTGCCCTTCCTCAGGGTTTCATCCTCTGTTCTTCTCTCCCACTGCACCAAACCCTAGGTCAACTTAGGGCCTTCCATAGCCCCCATGTGCTGAGGATGACCAAGATCGCTGTCCTGAGCCAGGGCACTGCTCACATAAAATTCCCCAATAGCTTCCCACTGGGTTAAGCACAAAGCTAGAGCTTGGACACATGATCCCCACTGTCCTTGCAAAATCAGATTCCAGCTCCAGCCTGTCCCCGCAGGCTCATCTCGGATCCCTCTACACACACCAAGCTGCAGCCATTTCAGAGCCTTTGAACTCTGCTGAGCTTCTGACGCTCACTGGACCTGGCACTCTCTCCCCCTCTCAGCCTAGCTCAATCCTGCTTGGTTCCAGCATCTCCTCTTCCAAGAAGCCTCCCCTGACCTCCCAGGCTGGGCCTGCTACACCCTCTGTGCTGTGGCTTCTTGTAATTAATCACCTGATTCCAATTTCACCTCCCTCCTGAAGGGAGAATGCTTGGTTCCATGTTGCATCCCCGGGGCCTACTCCAGAGGCTGACTCACGAGGCAGAATACACTGAACAGGAACGGGCTGCAGGGAGGACAGGGCCTTGATGGCAGCCTTAAGACTGAGGCTGACCAGGTCTTAGGAGTTCATGGAAAAGGTCTGGGCCGGAGACAGATGTGGATGGTTAGCACAGACAGTAACAAAAGCCAAGGATGAGAGATCAAGTTTTCACAAGAGGCCGGGCATGGTGGCTCACGCCTGTAATCCCAGCACTTTGGGAGGCCGAGGCAGGGGGATCACTTGAGGTCAGGAGTTCGAGACCAGCCTGGCCATCATGGTAAAACCCTGTCTCTACTAAAAATACAACAATTAGCCAGGTGTGGTGGCGGCTGCCTGTAGTCCCAGCTACCCAGGAGGCTGAGGCAGGAGAATCCCTTGAACCTGGGTGGTGGATGTTGCAGTGAGCCGATTGTGCCATTGCATTCCAGACTGGGCGACAGAGTGAGACTCCGTCTCTAAGTAAGTACGTAAATAAATAAGTCTTCATGAGAGAACAGATGATTGCTGAGGATAGTCTCCAGGGAAGCACATCAGAGGGCTGGGAAGAAAATGAGAATTCCACATAGGGGACTAAAGAGGAGGTGGGGCGTAGCTGAAGCAGAAACAGAGGAGAAAGATGGCTGCCAGTGAACCACACCTCCGGCGCTCAGGCCCTGCTGCCGCCTCTCCCATTGGACCTGGGCTGGCTCTGCGACTAATTTTTGACTAAAGTGATGGAAGGGATGCTGCAGCACCTCCAAGCCAAATTCATAAGAAGCTCGTAGGTTCCACTTGGGGCTGTTGAGGCTCCCTTTACTTTTTATTGTTTTTATTTTTTTAGAGATGGGTCTCACTCTGTTGCCCAGGCTGGAGTGAGGTGGCAGCAATCACAGTTCACTGCAACCTCCAACTCGTGGGCTCAAGCAATCATCCTGCCTCAGCCTCCCAAGTAGCTGGGACTCCAGGCACATGCACCACCATGCCTGGCTTTTGTTTTGAGAAGGAGTCTCACTCTGTTGCCTAGGCTGGAGTGCAGTGGCGCAATCTCAGCTGACTGCAACCTCCGCCTCCCAGGTTCAAGCGATTTCCCTGCCTCAGCCTCCTGAGTAGCTGGGATTACAGGTGCATGCCACCACGCCTGGTTAATTTTGTATTTTTAGTAGAGATGGGGTTTCTCCATGTTGGTCAGGCTGATCTCGAACTCCTGATCTCAGGTGATCCGCCTGCCTCGGCCTCCCAAAGTGCTGGGATTACAGGTGTGAGCCATCTCACCCAGGCTGCTTGGCAATTTTTGTTTTGTTTTGTTTTAAATTTCTTGTAGATACGAGGTTTTGCTGTGTTGCCCAGGCTAGTCTCGAACTAACTCTTGGCCTCAAGTGATCCTCCTGCCTTGGGCTCCTGAAGTGCTGGATATACAGTCGTGAGCCACTGTACCTGGCCAGAACTCCTCTTCTGGGGCAAGTCAACCACCATGTAGGAAGTCAGACTATAGATTGTGCCAAGTCCACTATGCTGTAAGAAGCCCAAGTTAGCCCCGTGAAGTGGCCATGTGGAGAAAGATGTCCAGGCCGGGCACAGTGGCTCACGCCTGTAATCCCAACACTTTGGGAGGCCAAGGTGGGTGGATTACTTGAGGTCAGGAGTTTGAGACCAGCCTGGCTAACATGGTGAAACCCCATTTCTACTAAAAACATAAATAATTAGCTGGGCGTGGTGGCGGGCACCTGTAATCCCAGTGGTATTCTAGGCCATTACATATATGGTCATTGGCAACACAGCAATAGATAACTGAAACAGTTGGAAATTTAACACCTACACAGTCCTCTGGGGTAGACGTTATTGTTCCCATTTATCAGAAGAGGAAGTAAAGCCCAGAGAGAGATGTGACTCAGTAAGGCTCACCTAGCCAGCTGCAGGCAGCAGGTAGGGTTTGACCTGGCAGGTTCATCTGAAACCAGTTTGTTTTCTTTCGAGAGCACATGCCTGGCTGCCTGAAGCAGTTGACCAGAGCTTGCAGCCAAACCACGTGGTTTTGGTCAAATTCCCTGCGGCCGCGATGACAGGGCCATTTCCCAGGTGGCTCATCTGGGAGCCTGCTGGAACCCTGGCTTATTCTTTTGTAAAGCAGGCTTCTTCCCACCCCCTGCACCATTGAGACGTGATTCACACATAGTAAAAATGAACAAATCGTAAGTCAAGGCGTGGCAATTTTTTTTTTTTTTTTTAAACAAAGTCTCGCTGTGTCATCCAGGCTGGAGTGCAATGGCGCGATCTCGGCTCACTACAACCTCCACCTCCCGGGTTCAAGCGATTTTCCTGCCTCAGCCTCCGGAGTAGCTGGGATTACAGGCATGCGCCAACAAGCCCGGCTAATTATTTGTATTTTTAGTAGAGATGGGGTTTCGCCATGTTGGCCAGGCTGGTCTCGGAACTCCTGAGCTCAGGTCATCCACCTGCCTTGGCCTCCCAAAGTGCTGGGATTATGCCTGGCCGGCATGGTGAATTTTTACATCTGTATGTACCCAGGTGACCACAACCCAGACCATGATATAGAATATTTCTGGGATCAGAATGTTCCCTTTTGCCCACTGCTGGTCAATGCCCTCAGCTCAGAGGTACCCGCTCTTCTGACCACTATCACCGTGTTTTGTCTGTTCTTGAACCTCACCTAAATAAAATCGTACAGCCTTACACTCTTCTGTGGCTATTTTTGCTCAACATTGTGTCTGAAAGATTCACCAACATTTTTGTGTGTAGCAGTTTTTTTTAAATTGCTGTATTCTAACGTATGAATCGACCACAATTTATTCATTCTACTACTGACACACAGCTGTATTGTTTATTTGCTGATGTGAGTATTACGGTACTCATCCTTTTGTGCATGTAAGGACTCATTTCTCCTGGATGTGTAAGCAAGAGTGGAAATGCTAGGCCATAGGGTAGATGCGTATTTAACTTGATGAGAAGCTGGCCAGTTTCCTGCTGTAGGTGCAACAAAGCACATTTGCACCAGCAGCGCCTGGGAGCTGCTCTTCTCCGTATCCCCACCGGCACTTGGTACTGGCAGACCTTCTCCTCTGAGCTATTCTAATAGTGGGGCAGTGCGATTTCATGGTTTTTAATGAGAGGTGGAGCACCTTTCAGAGGTTGGCCTGGTTTTTGTAGCTGCCCTAGGCAGCCCTGAGGAGGGATGGGAGGGGGGTTGGTGAAGGTGATGTTCCTGCAACCCAGGTGTGAGACGGGGGAGCCCTGAGTTAGGTTGAGGCTAGAAGGGAGGCAGAGGATGGGATGGAGAGCTGTCCTGGGGGGACGGTGGGATGGTGAGGATGGACGGCAGAGCTGCCAGTGGCAGGCATCCCATCTCCCAGCGGCTAGGAACACTCCTGATCTCCTAAGGCAAGCAGTGCCGAGACAGGGCAGCACAAGGCCGGAGGACTTGATGGCACGGGGTCCTGGCTCTTTCTTCTTTGCCATTTTTAGCTATTGATGAGGGAAGATGGCGACAGGGCCAGGAGAGAGGTGTCCTCTCCTTGCGCCACCCTCCCCCTTTTTTTCTGAGATGGAGTTTCGCCCTTGTCACACAGGCTGGAGTGCAGTGGCGCGATCTTGGCTCACTGCAACTTCTGCCTCCTGGGTTCAAGTGATTCTCCTGCCTCAGCCTCCTGAGTAGCTGGGATTACAGGTGCTTGGCACCACGTCTGGCTAATTTTTTGTATTTTTAGTAGAGACAGGGTTTCACCATGTTGGCCAGGCTGGTCTCGAACTCCTGACCTCAGGTGATCCCCCTGCCTTGGCCTCCCAAAGTGCTAGGATAATAGGCAAGAGCCACCGCGCCCGGCTTCTTGTGCCTCTTTTTAAGACCAAGGACACCCTTCCCAGATGACCTCCTCCACCCCACTCCCAAGACTTCCCCTCGCATTTCACTGGCTTGCGTGAACTGCAAGGCTTGTCCATTCCTCAACCAATCCCTGGCAAGGGAATGGGAAACAATCTCTTCCCACTCCACGAGGTCACTCTCCTGTGGCTCTTTGCCTGAACACACCAGGGACGTTTGCTCCTGCTGGTGCCTCCGCGTGGGAAGGCCCTTCCTGATTCTTCCATCTGGAAGAGTCATCTTTCAAAGCTGCCTCCAAAGGCAGTCTTCTACCTGCAGGCTGGGTCAGGGTCTCCTCTGGGTTCTCACAGCCTTCCAGGACTCCTACTGGATGTGGCCTGTTTCTGTGGCTCAGAAATGGGACCTCTTCCCAGCCCCATGCAACCATAATCAGCACAGCCAGCCATGGTGAGGACTCCCAGCCCGCTGGACCTGCGTCTGGGGCAGCCACAACCCTGCCCTCACCCCTGCCCAGGGCTGGGCATGACCTCTGGGAAAAGCCTCAGGAGAGGACTGGGACTGAAAGAAAAACACCCATTTGATGGAGAAGCAAACTGAGGCTCAGTGAGGGGTGTGACTTGCCCAAGGTCATGGTCAGGGCCAGTCTTAGCCCCAGGCCTCTCTCTCAGGCCTGGGCCCTGGGCCCTACTCCAGGGCTGCTCAGACTTTGAAGGTCACGTGAATCACTGGGGCACCCTGTTAAAATGCAGACGCTGGTTCAGTAGGTTGGGGTGGGGCTGGACTTGCTATTTCTCACATGCTTCCGCTGCCACTAGCCTGCAAGCCACACTGGGGGCGTCACAGTCTGTACTAAGGGAGACCTTGGATTTTCAGCCCCACCCTCAGAAGCCTAGAGGCCGCTGCTTCAGGAAGGGTGGGGTGTGGGTAGGGTGTGAGTGGGGAAGCCACTTCAAGAAACCCCAATCTCCATTCCTGTTCTGCCAGCCATCTAGGACACCAGAGCTGCTGGAACGTTTTATTAAGTTAAGAGGTTCAGGGAGCAGGAGAGAAACACCTTTTGGGTGGCTCTGGCGGTTCTGCACCCAGCACAGCCTCGAAGGAGGCTGTGGGGCCATGGAGGCCAGCTGCTAGCTCCCTCTGTCCTGAGCCCCATGGTACGGGTCCAAATGGGGCAGGAAGTGTTAGTAGGAGGTAGGGTAGGAAGAGGGTGGCAGGCTCCCGCCTCTCCCCTGCAGAGACACCCCGCCATGGCTGCTGCCTGGGCCTCCGCCAGACCCCTGGGCCAGGGCCACCAGCTCAGAAGCCCAAGCGGAGGGTGGCTGGAGACAGAGGGGGACCAGGGTTGGAGGCACACAGCCACCAGGAATTGCTTTTTTTTTTTTTTTAAAGTATAAAGTGTTTTGGAAAAAAAGGAAAAAAATCTATATAAAAATCTCTTCACATATAAAATCCTGAAGAAGGTGCAAGGTAAGACCCAGTGCGAGGGGCGCGCTCAGATATGCAGTGTGTGTGTGTGTCCGTGTGTACATGTGTGCACGTGTCTGTATGTGTATGTGTGTGTGTGTGTGTGTGTGTGTGTGTGTGTGTGTGGTGGGTGCAAGTGCACGTGTGGCCCACAGAGGGTGGGGAGAAAGCTTGGCTTTTTACTTCCATCCAGGAGGGAAGGAGGGCGGCTGGTCCTCCAGCCTGGAGGGTCTGCAGCTGGGCGGGACCTGAAAGACAAGGTGCGGCAGGGCTGAGGCCTGGGCTGAGGGGCTGCGAGGCCACCCCAAGGCCAAGCAAGGGTGCTGAGTGGGTCCTTCCACCACCTCTCAGCCCCTAAGGTACAGCCAGATCTGCTCTTCCTGGCTCCTTCCCAAGTAGCTCAGCCATAGGGTGGCCTCTCCTGCGTGCCTTAGGAAGTCCATGAGGACTTATCAGAAAGAGGATGCTCCAGGTAGATGTGGCGTTGAAAAAGCAAAAATAAGAACACTTTGGCCGGGTGCAGCGGCTCACACCTGTAATCTCAGAATTTTGGGAGGCTGAGGCAGGTGTATTGCTTGAGCCCAGGAGTTCGAGACCAGCCTGGGAAATCACGGCGAAACCCCACCTATACAAAAAGTGCAAAAATTATCGGGGCATGGTGGTGAGGGCCTGTGGTCCCAGCTACTCAGAAGGCTGAGGTGGGAGGATCCCTTGAGCCTAGGAGGTTGAGGCTGCAGTGAGCCGTGATTGCACCACTGCACTCCACCCTGGGTGTCAGAGTAAGACCTTGTCTCAAAGCAACCAAAACCAACCAACCAACCAACCAACCAACCAACCAACCAACCAACCAACCAACCAACCACTTTGAGCCCTGCTAAGTCAAGAAGGAGTGTTAAGACTAACTGGGACAGAAGCCCGGCCTCAGCATGCGATGTGTGTGTGTGAAGCTCAGTGGAGATTCACTGTGGGGGTCAGGGATGTGCACGCTGCATTTGCCTCCAGCCCCAAGAAGGGGGGTGCACTGAGCAGGCTGTGGCTCTGTACTGTGCCGCCCAGCTCTGGAGGAACAGGCTTACGCTGATGAAGCAGCCTGTGGCCCGGGTCTGATGGGATCTCTGCAACAACCCCGTGTTGCTGGTTTCATTGTCCTTTTTACAGAACGGGAATTGGAGGCCAGAAGAAGGAAGTGGCCTGGCTGGGGTGGTCCAGGGAGTCCCGGGTGTGGGAGAGCCTCAGCCCCTGCCCACCCTGCAGGGCACACGCCTCGGCATCCACCTCTACTCAGCCAGGCTGTTGCGCATCGACTCCTTCTCCTGGAGGGCGGCCATGGCAAGGCGCAGGTGCTCCTTCAGCTGCTCGATCTCCCGCTCAGACCGTGTCTTGATGTGGCTCAGCTCCACATAGACGTCCTGGTACTTTCCCGAGGTGAAGCGCTTGTCCTGGGGGGCAGGAGGCAGGTATGAGGACATGAAGTCTCTCCCTCCAGCCCTGCCCACCGGGCACATGGGCAGCACCAGTAGCCAGACCTCCCCGCAGACGCCTCGCTTCATCCCTCCAGGTGGCTCCCCAAGACGGCCGTGGGTCCTGGGCTTACCCCTCCCACCTCCCTGGTACCACCCAGGGACACAGGTGTCATTGTCATCCTCATCCTGTTTCGGGGGAGAAGATTTTGACCAAGACCACAGGGCAGTGAGCGGCTGGGATGAGAACCAGGTCAGCCTGGCTGGGTGCTCAGGCCCTTCCTGTGAGTTCACGCCACCTGTTCTTCAAGTGTGGTAAACACGGTCTGGCTCACGTGCACTTACAGAGCCACCAACATGTCCACTTCCTGCCCCAAACTGACAGAGCGCACCAGGCAGTGACATAGCAGCCAAGGGTGGGCCAGGCGGGCTGCAGACTCAGACCTGCGCTGAACCCCGACCCACCCAACTCCTAGCAACGTGGTTATTCTCACTGGAGTGCAAGCTCCCCACAGCAGAGATTTGGGGCTATTTTGTTCACATCTGTCTTCCCAGCACCTAGCACAGTGCCCGGGATATAGCAGGTGCTCAATAATCATCAATAAATTAAATAATGCTAAATAAACAGAAGCCAAGTACGGCCTTGGGGAAGTCACTTCCCCTTTCTTAGTCTCAGTTTCCCTGTCAGTGAATGGGGATGATGACACCTACATGGGAGAAGCACAGGAGAGCCTGAGGAAGGATGAAGCAAGTGGAGGGCTTGGCACAGAGCAGGTGCTCACAGGATGGCATCCAGATGGCTCCAGAGTCCCCGACGGCCCCCAGCCCAGCGGCAGGACCTACCTTCTGCATCATCTGGAGCTCATCCCGGAGGCACTGCACCTCCTTCTTCAGGTACTGGAGTTCGTTCTCTTTTACGCGAAGCAGCACCTGGGGATATAGGTGCTGGACTGACCCAGGGCCAGAAGCCAGAGCTACCCTGGCCCACAGTGCCCTGCAGCCCGGGTTCTCTCTGCCTCAGGCCCCTAGAATGCAGCCCCTATCTGCACAAAAACCCTCTACATCCTGGAGGCAGACTCCTCCAGGAAGCCCTCTCCGATTCCCCTGCTTTGCCTTCCCTTACTCTCACCCCTGTCCAGCCCGTGTGAGTGGATATCTCACAGTCAAGTCTGCTGCAGCCCTCATGCAGCACCGGGCTCTCACCTCGGGAGTGAGATGGATGAAAAGAAGCCCTACATAAACCTGAGCAGGCTGAACCACTCCACAAGGCACCTCATTAACCCCTCCCCAACCCTGAGGGCTAGGTGCTGCTGACTTGACCAAGGAGGAAACAAGTTCAGCCAGGACTGGGGAGGCTTAAAAGCTCAGACTGGAGCCAGACTGCCTGGTTCAAATCCCAGTCCAGCTATAAAAGCTTTGGTAAGGTACTTGACCTTCCTGTGCCTCAGTTTCCTCATCTGTAAATGGGGACAGTCATAGTAGCTAATGTATGGAGCTGTCAGGAAGATTAGATGAGTTAACAGACAAAAAGGGCTTCCAGAATTTCTAGGTAGAGAGTGAGCTTCACCTAAGTGTTTGTTGAAGAAATAAAATATTGGGGCCGGGAGCGGTGGCTCACACCTGTAATCCCAGCACTTTGGGAGGCAGAGGCGGGCAGATCACGAGGTCAGGAGATTGGGACCATCCTGGCTAACATGGTGAAACCCCGTCTCTACTAAAAATAAAAAAAATTAGCCAGGCGTGGTGGCGGGTGCCTGTAGTCCCAGCTACTCGGGAGGCTGAGGCAGGAGAATGGCATGAACCCAGGAGGCAGAGCTTGCAGTGAGCCGAGATGGTGCCACTGCACTCCAGCCTGGGCGACAGAGTGACTCCGTCTCAAAAAAAAAAGAGAAATAAAATATCGGCTGGGCACAGTGGCTCACGCCTGTAATCCCAACACTTTGGGAGGCCGAGGTGGGCAGATAACCTGAGGTCGGGAGGTCGAGACGAGCCTGACCAACATGGAAAAACCCTGTCTCTACTAAAAATACAAAATTATCCAGGCGAGGTGGCACATGCCTGCAATCCTAGCTACTTGGGAGGCTGAGGCAGGATAATCGCTTTTTTTATATATATATATATATTTTTTGAGACGGAGTCTTGCTCTGTCACCCAGGCTGGAGTGCAGTGGCACGATCTTGGCTCACTGCACTCTCCGCCTCCCAGGTTCATGCCATTCTCCTACCTCAGCCTCCAGAGTAGCTGGGACTACAGGTGCCTGCCACCACGCCCGCCACCACACCCGGCTAATTTTTTTGTATTTTTAGTACAGACGGGGTTTCACTGTGTTAGCCAGGATGGTCTCGATCTCCTAACCTCGTGATCCGCCCGCCTTGGCCTCCCAAAGTGCTGGGATTACAGGCGTGAGCCACCGCGCCTGGCCAGGAGAATCGCTTTAACCTGGGAGGCGGAAGTTGTGGTGAGCCGAGATCGCGCCACTGCACCGTAGCCTGGGCAACAACACCAAAACTGTCTCAAAAAAAAAAAAAAAAAAAGTAAAGAAATAAATACTAAGGCCGGGTGTGGTGGCTCATGCTGTAATCCCAGCACTTTGTGAGGCCAAGGTAGGCGGATCACTTGAGGTCCAGAGTTCGAGACCAGCCTGGCCAACATAGTGAAACTTGTCTCTACCAAAAATATAAAAAATTAGCTGGGTGTGGTGGTGCAGGCCTGTAATCCTAGCTACTTGGGAGGCTGAGGCAGGAGAATCGCTTGAACCAGGGAGGCAGAGGTTGCAGTGAACTGAGATCGTGTCACTACACTCCAGCCTGGGTGACAGAGAGAGACTGTCTCAAAAAAAGAAAGAAAGAAAATACTACAGTGATACTGGCATCACACACACACACACACACATATTTTCTTACCCCAATATTTCCCAGTAAGGAAGGTGCTGGTGCCATTTTACAGATGAGCTACTGGGACTCAGAAAAGTGGAGTGATTTGCTATGGTACACGGCAGGTAGGTGACGCAATGCAGGTGGGAGGGCAGAATTCTGGCTACTGGATGCGCAGTAGGTGTTCTGGCCTAGTCAGGCTGGCCCAGCCACTGGGAGACTTGGCTTTCCTGCCACAGGTGATACCCCAGCCTGTGGCGGGGGTGCCCCATAGCCCTGGGCCCCGAGAACCACTAGGCTGCCTGGTGCTAGTGAGGACACTCACCTCTAGCTCGCAGGAACTCCGCTCATTGCTGCGCCCGCAGCCATTGCCCAAGCCCTGCGAGGCAATGAAGCCGCGCAGCTGGTCTATCTCCTCTGACAGGCGGCCATGCAGCTCCTGGGAGAGGCACAGTGGTCAGGGGAGGGGTGCTGGGACCCACCTGTGTCCCCCCAACCTGGGGCCAGGCCCACCTGGTTGTGGCGCAGCAGCTCCTGGCCCTCCTGCTGGCAGCAGCGCAGCGTGTGCTCGCGCTCCTCAGCCTGCCGCATGAGCGCCCCAATCTCCAGGCACTTCTGCGAGTACTGCTCCGATAGCACCTGCAGCTCCCGCTTCAGTGCCTCCACATCTGACCTGCCCCAGAGGAGGAGCAGAGGAGAGCATAGGTTGTCTTGCTCCTACCAAGCCTGGAGTCCAGTCAGGTAGACTCAAAGCATCCCAGGACTCTGGGGTTCCCTCTCTAGGTTTGCCTTTAGCCTGCTGTGGGGCTGTGAACCAGTGACAGCTTCTATGGGCTACAGGTGTTTACCCTAAGTGAGGGTGGCTTGGAGGAGCCCATCTTTTTTTTTTTTTTTTAGATGGAGTCTTGCTCTTACTCTTGTTGCCCAGGCTGGAATACAATGGCACAATCTTGGCTCACTGCAACCTCTGCCTCCTGGGTTCAAGCAATTCTCCTGCCTCAGCCTCCCAAGTAGCTAGAATTACAGGCTCCCGCCACCACATTCAGCTAGCTTGTATTTTTAGTAGAGATGGGGTTTCACCATGTTGGCCAGGCTAGTCTCAAACTCCTGATCCCAGCCTCCCAGAGTGCTGGGATTACAGGCATGAGCCACTGTGCCCGGCTGGAGGGGCCCATCTTTAAAGCCCCTGAAGCCTCAACATTCCAAAACTGTGCTCTGGGGTAGAGAGAGGCCTAGTGGTCAACAGTGACACTGCAGCCCAGCTCCAGGGGAGACTAAAGGGGTGAAGAGATGCGTGGAGGCTGGGACCAGCCAAGACAAGAAGCTGCCTGAAGGACTGTCTGTGAGGACTGGCATGGGGTCTGCCTGAGGAACTTCTGCTTCTGTTTCTTGCATCCATGAGACTGGAGCAGGAATCTCAGCTAGGGGCAAACTGATGTGTCCGCTGCCAAGGGGCCTCAGCAAAGTTCCTCAACCCATAACCATCAGGGTGGGCAGTTGGGCCCCCGCATCATCTTACTGGTGCTGCTTCCGGAGGCCATCCGGGCCCTGCTGGAGACTCCGTGTTTTGCTCAGCTCTCGGCTCAGCTCTTCCTGGTAGGCCTTCTTCATGGCTTCAATGGCTGGAAGCAGGGCAGAGAGGCACAAGAGAGACTGGAGGCGGGTCAGCAGCACCAAGTGCCACCAGCTCTGAGACGCCACATGTACTGGTGGAGTACTATGTGGACTCCACATAGTACTATGCAAGTACTATGGACTTGGACCAAGGAGTGCTATGCAAAGAGCACCGAACCAGGAGTCCAGAGTAGCCCAGGCTGTGTCATAAACTGAGTGGCTTGGGGTAAGCTCTCAACCTCTCTGAGCCCATCTATTAAGGGAAGATAATCCTGTTGGATGGACCCTACTGGGGAGACAGCTCAGTGTCTGACCATTGGTACCTCCTGTTCTAGTGATTTCCAGGTAGGACCCCACCTAGTACACCCCCCCTGCAGACTCTGAGGGCTCTCAAACAAGGCCTATCTGCTTTGACCAGCCTAGTGGTCAAGAGCTCAGGCTCCAGTCAGCATAAACCGATGTGACTTTGCACAGGTGACTTAACCCCTTGTGCCTCAGATCCCTTATCTGGAAAACAGGGATAGATAACAACAGTCCCTTTCCTCCATGGGGTTATTGGAAGGTGTGTGAAGAATTTAGAACAAAGCATGGCTCAGAGTAAATGCCCCAACATTAGCTCCTGCTGGCTTTATTCTCAGATTGTGAGCTCCTAAGGACTGAGACCGAGGCCACCCATGGTTTTACCCACAATTCTAAAATCCGAAACTTCTGAACATTGAAAGTTTCTCCCCTTTTTTCCTTTTTTTTTTTTTGAGACGGAGTCTCACTCTGTCACCCAGGAGACGGAGTCTCACTCTGTCACCCAGGCTGGAGTGCAGTGGCGCAATCTTGGTTCACTACAACCTTTGCTGCCCACTTTCAAGCGATTCTCCTGCCTCAGCTTCCTGAGTAGCTGGGATTACAGGCGCCTGCCACTGCGCATGGCTAATTTTTGTATTCATATTAGAGACAGGGTTTCACCGTCTTGGCCAGGCTGGTCTTGAACTCCTGACCTCGTGATGCACCTGCCTCGGCCTCCCAAAGTGCTGCGATTACAGGCATGAGCCACAGTGCCCGGCCTTTTTTTTTTTTTGATGGAGTCTCGCTCTGTCATCCAGGCTGGAGTGCAGTGGTGCAATCTCAGCTCACTGCAGCCTCTGTCTCCTGGGTTCAAGAGATTCTCCTGCCTTAGCCTCCTGAGTAGCTGGGATTGCAGCTGCCCACCATCACGCCCAGCTAATTTTTGTATTTTTACTAGAGATGGGGTTTCACCATGTTGGCCAGGCTAGTCTCGAACTCCTGACCTCAGGTGATCTGCCCGCTTCAGCCTCCCAAAGTGCTGGGATTACAGGCATGAGCCACTGCACTGGGCCTCTGGTAAATCTTTTGGTGGCAATCCCCACCCTGAATGGACATGAGGCTATTTATGGTCTTTATTATTCCACTTAAGTGTGATTTTTATCCATTTCACAGCAGAAACCTTAGTGCCAGATTACAGGGCGAAGTCCAGACTCTGCTGAGGGGGAAGGGGTCTCTGACACATGCGGCTGCAAAGGCGATCTTCCTAAAATGCAGAGCACACTGGCCCCAAGGCTGGGTTCAAGTGCATGAGCACTTGGCACAGCACTGGCAGGTTGTGAGCTTCAGATCATGTGACATTGGCCAGCATTTCTATTGTTCTGCAAACCCCTAGTGATGCCTAGGAATGTGCCAGGCACACAGCAGGTGTGCGGTGGCAGGAGGGGAGGGAATTGTCCAGGATGAAGGGTGCTCCTGTGGGAAACATGTGGGGCCCAGTGCCTGGCACACAGCTGGCATGGACAATGCTCACACCTTCCCCTGCTCTCCCCAGGGTCTGGCCCATGTGCCCAGGGAGGAGGCACTCCTATGAGGACAGGGGATGCAGCTGATCAGCCTCTCCCCCACGCATGTGGGTAGCGTGTGCCTTTAGGCAGACTCTATGGTGGCTGCAGGCTCCTGAGCAGGAAGAGTCACCACCTATGGTAGTGGTGGTGTTGGGGGTGGGGAGGGTATCTTTTACTGCCTCAGTTTCCCTTTTTAAGTAGGGCTACAGGCCAGTTCTTGGAGCTTCCAACACCTGCTGACCCTTTACCCCAAATGTGGCACTGAGACCCCTACATCTTATTTGATAAAATCCTCCCCAGTTTGGCTAGGAGGAACCTCAGCACAGAGGCTCAGAGCCCAGCCCACTGTGCCCCACCCAGGGTCCATACCTGAGGCCGTGGCTGCCGTCTCCTCAGCCAGGAGCCACTCCTTCTCCTGCTGCAGGCGCTGCAGCTCCCGCTCGTGATGCCGCTGCAACTCCTCCATCACCTGCTGGTGTGAGGACTCCATCTCTGCCAGGCTGCGCTCACATGCCTCCTGTGGGCCGGACGCCAGGGTGTCACAGGCTGCCCCGTTCCTCTGGACAGCAGCCCTTCCCCAGCCTCCAGAGGAGAAGGCTCAGGGGCAGGTACACCACCTCCTCCTGGGTCCCAGCACCTCCAGTCTGCACCTGCTCCTGCTCCCACCCCCACCCCACGGCTCCTCATTCACAAACCTCACCTTGTCGCTCCTGCCTCAAGTCCTCCAGGGACTCCTCGTCCTACAGAGTCAAGTCCCTGTTTCCATGGCTGACCTTTACGTTCTCATCCCTGGCCTTTCTCTGCCAAGCAATCTTACAGTTACGGCTGCAGCATGTTCACACCTCTGAGCTTTAGCTATTCCCACTGCCTGGAATTTTGTGGTTTTTTTGTTTTTGTTTTTGTTTTTTTTGAGACAGAGTTTTGTTCTGTCACCCAGGCTGGAGTGCAGTGGAGCAATCTCAGCTCACTGCAACCTCCACCTCTGGGTTCAAGTGATTCTTCTGCCTCAGCCTCCTGAGTAGCTGGGACTACAGGTGCCCACCACCACGCCCAGCTAATTTTTGTATTTTTAGTAGAGATGGGGTTTCACCGTGTTAGCCAGGATGGTCTTGAACTTCTGACCTTGTGATCCGCCGGCCTTGGCCTCCCAAAGTGCTGGGATTACAGGCATGAGCCACTGTGCCCGGCCTGGAATGTTTTTTTGGCAACTTTACCTCCCTGGGTAATTTACTGACCTGCAGCCCAGTTTAAATGTCTCTCCTAGCTCTGTCTCTGGGCAGCCTCTCCCCTGCCTCAAAAGGTTCTACCTCTGCCAAACCATAAATTCCCTGAAGACTGAGAACATCTGACTGGCGCAGTCCCCAGGGTCTAGGCCAGGGCCTGACATGTGGCAGGTGCTCAGTAAATGAGCTGAAACTGATGATGTAATACAAAATAACGCTTAGTAGACAAGATGGGCAAGTATCTCAGACTAATAATACCCACTGCTGGGAGTGTCCGCCACGACGGTGTGGGGGGGGGGTGGTCCGGTGGCATCATCATATTTTGCGACCCCACTGGTTGACCTAGTAGGTTCACTCCTAGAAATGATCCCACAGAAAGTCGTATGTGTACAGAGACTTTTGGAACAAGGGTATTCCCTACAGCAAGGTTGGTAACAGATGAAAACTGGAAACAATCTAAATCCCTATCAGGGGAACTCTTGAATAAATGATGGGATCGAGCTTGACAATGGGCCACAGGCAGCTGCTAGACAGAGTTTTTGTGTGGATGCTGTGGAAAAAGATCCCAAAATGAGGTGGTGAAAGTTGGCTTCTGACACTACACGTGGTATGATCTCACTCACGGGAACAAACGTGCAGACCTGTCCGTCCCAGTGAATGGAAAACACAGAAAACACAGAAAAGGTAGGGAAGATATTGTAGGGGGCAGAATGATAGCCCCTCAAAGTCGCCCACATCCTACTCCCAGGATCTGTGACTACATCATGTTACATGGCAAAGAGGAATTCAGGCTGCAGAGGGAATCAAGGTTGCTAATCAGCTGACCTTAAAATCGGGAGATTATCCCAGATTATCCCTCAAGCCCAGTGTAATCACAGGGGTCCTTAAAAGTGGACGAAGGGGGCAGAAGCGAAGAGTTCAAGGGAGGTGTGACCAGGAAGGGATGGTCAGAGTGACGTGGCAGGAGAAGGACTCGACTTCCCCTCTGCAGGCTTTGAAGATGAAGGAAGGGGCCGAGAGCCAAGGGACGCGGACGGCCACCAGAAGCTGGAGAAGGCAAGGGATACAACGGGTGCCTGCAGAGGAACACAGTCCTGCCCACGCCTCGGCTGCAGCGCGGCAAGACTCGCGTTAGACTTCTCGCCTACAGAAGCGTGAGGTAATACATGTGCATTATTTAGGTAGCTGTGGTTACAGGTTACAGCTGCCACCAGAAACTGATAGGCAGGCGGCAGCAGCCACCGACAGGACCCTGGGGTGGCAGCTGGCAGCGGAAGGAGTGTGAGGGTGTTGATTTCCAGCCTTTCAATTTGTTTAAATTATTTTTGAAAATGTAAACATTTCTTTTAATATAATTTAAAAAATGTTTAAGGTCATTAAAAAGGGAAGGGGAAGAAGAGCCAGGGAAGAAACTAAGGCACAGAGGGCCAGATGAGGGACTGTCTCCCCCACGCAAAGGCCACCTCCCCGCCTCTCCAGCAGCCACACCTGGGGACGATTTGATGGAGGAGCGCGGGCCAAGAGCTTCACGTGGCGACAGGGGTGTCTGTCCCCTGGCTTCTGTTCCTGCCCTCTATGTGTCTCCTGGCTTAGGACAACAGAACATGGCTTTGGACCTCAGAGGCGGTCTTCATCCTGGCTGCACCTTGGAGTGAACCTGAACAAACCCCTTGCCCCCTCTGAGCTTCAGTCTTGGCATCCGTAAAGCAGGCCTCACAGGACCAGCCCCCGAGGCTCCCTGGGCACGGGAACCCTGTGCACAGAGGGAGACGGTACGCCAGCATCCACCAGTGGTGAGCCCAGCAATGTGGGGGTGGGCACTGCTCTTCTGAAAAGGGCCAGACCAGGCAGGCAGACCCAGCAGCTCAGGGGTGCAGGGGCTGACATCAGGAGGTGGGACTCAGCTGACGAACAGGGGCTCCTAGGGCCTCTCTCACCTACCTTCCTGAGTGGCCCAAGGTGTCCTGATCCTGGCTGCCACCTTTGACATGGACATCAAAGTAGATAAAGAAATGCCTCTGTCCCCACTGCAATAGTGGGGAAGGGTTCTCTTTACCAGACGTCCAGTGGCTGAAGCCCCAGACCACCCGACAGCTGTCCTGCAGCAGCAAGCCCCCAACCCCTGAAGCAAGGGCACCCACTCAGCCTGATACCAGCTGGGGAATCCCTCCCAGCTGTCACTCCTCCAGGTCCACCGAATTTCCATCCGCCTCCTCCCGTGCCTGAGGGCGACACAGATGACTCAGCTCCTCTTCTCTGCTGCCCTCCGCATCTGGGGTCACTCCTCCACCTGCCTGGTCTTCAGCTCTGTTCCCCAATTATTCCCTTCTCCCCTCCCACCTGCTCCCCGTGCCCATCCCACCCTAACGGGACCAAACACTGACAGACTTTGGTGCACCCAATGGGGCACCTGGGGACCAGAACGCCTGAACTCCAGACACAGGTCTGCCTATAGCTCAAAGGTCACACCCTTCTGTGGGCCTCAGTTTTGCCACCTGTAAGCTGAGAAGCCAAAGCAGTGCCTTTTAAACGTCATTGTAGTGGCAGAGCCTTTATCTAAAGGAAATCTAAAGCTGGCTCTATGAGTAAAACAGACAAAGGCGGGCCAGTGCAGTGGTCACACTTGTACCCCCAGCACTTTGGGAGGCCAACATGGGAGAAGCACTTGAGCCCAGGAGTTCAAGACCAGCCCAGGGAACATAGTGAGACCTTGTCTCTACAAAATTTTTTTTTTAATTAGCCAGGCATGGTGGTGTAGCCTGTGGTTCCTACTCAGGAGGCTGAGGTGGGGAGACTGCTTGAGCCCTAGAGTTCGAGGCTGCAGTGAGCCTCTGTGCCACTGCACGGTAGCCTGGGTGACAGTGAAAGACCTCATCTCTAAAAAAATTAAAATAAAATAAAATGGAGGAAGATGAAGCCGCTCTGATTATATATAGGTGGGTACGAATGGGTCCCAGCCCCAGCCACCCAGAAAGCAGCCCCTGCAGCTTCTTAGAGCAGAGCGCGCAGGCAGAAGCCCCCTGGCTGGGGGCCTCGGAGGCCCTCCCACCTGCCTCAGCTGGGGTGTTGGGCCCCCAGCTCCCTTCTCTGCCTCAGGGTGGGAGGCTACAGGGCACAACACTGGCTCCTCCCCTGCCCCTCCCCAGGACAAGGTAAGCCCCCAGCCTCACCCTCTGCGTCCTACCCCAATTCCCCTGCCTGCTCCTCTATCAGTGGAAACTCCATCCACTACTTGGCCCCAGGACTGTCTCCGGGCTTCCCTGGAGCAGCAGCCCCAGCCTCAGGGCCCCCAAAGGCCCCTCTGCCTTCCGTAGATCTGGTCATCCAGTCCTAAATTCTCCTCCCTCCAGACCCTTGACATTCACCCTCCTTCAGCCATTTCCTAATGCCTTACACCTGGCCCTCTCCCAAGCCCCCTCCACTCCAGCATCACTTTCCTGATGTCACTGTCTGACCCCAAACCTCCAAAAGTCTGTGGAATGAGCTTCTCTTTTTTTGTTTGTTTTGTTTTTTGTTGCTGTTTTTAGATAGAGTCTCCCTGTCACCCAGGCTGCAGTGGCAGGATCTCAGCTCACTGCAACCTCTGCCTCCCGGGTTCAAGTGATTCTCCTGCCTCAGCCACTGGAGTGGCTGGGATTATAGGCGCCCACCACCATGCCCTGCTAATTTTTGTATTTTTTTTTTAGTAGAGACAGGGTTTCACCACTCTGGCCACACTGGCCTCGAACATTTGACCTCAAGTGATCCACCCACCTCACCTCCCAAAGTGCTGAGATACAGGCATTAGCCACCATACCAGGCCAGAGCTTCTAACTCTTAGCTCAGCACTGGAGGCCTCCACAATAGACACCAACCAGCCTTCCTTCTCATGCCCCAGCCAATGCCTTCCTGAGAGCCCCCTCATGACGTGACCTCCCCTTGGAAATTTTTAGAAGGCTCCTCCTACCTAGGGCCTAGATCTCAGCCTTCTTTTCTTTTCTTTTTCTTTTTTTTTTTTTTTTGAGTTGGAGTCTTGCTCTGTCGCCAGGCTGGAGTGCCGTGGCGCAATCTCAGCTCACTGCAACCTGCGCCTCCTGGGTTCCAGTGAGTCCCCTGCCTCAGCCTCCCAAGTAGCTGGGACTACAGTGCGCACCACCACGCCCGGCTATTTTTTGTATTTTATTAGAGACGGAGTTTCACCATGTTGGCCAGGTTAGTCTCGTTCTCCTGACCTCGTGATCTGCCCACTTCGGCCTCCCCAAAGTGCTGGGATTACAGGCGTGAGCCACTGTGCCTGGCCCCTTCTTTTCTACTTTAGATAATGGTGTGATAACTACAGACAGCTGATTGTCAAATTTTTAGTAATTCTGTGAGGTAGTTGTTAAGCACAGCCATTAACAATTAAATTTATATACTTTAAATTAACTATGTTAAAGACAAGGCAATAGATACTCAAATTTATTACTTCCTAAATATTTCACTGTGTTTTATTATGCGTGCTCTTGGGGCCAATCACATCTACTGTATCCGCATGGTGGAAATCCTAGTGAATAGTGTGACATCTCTTCCCAACTCTCTGTTCAGGGACTTTGTGCTGGTAATGCAGCAATGGCCACAGCGGGAGTATTTACACTGCAGAATTGGTAAACATTACACATCAGGGCTTGATTTATTGTTTTGTTGATTGTCTAGACTTAAGCAAGTGATAAGAAAATGCTAATAATGCAGATTAAACTTAGAAGTATGTCACATCTATAACCATTACATTGTAAATAGAACAAAAAATTGCAAAAATATTCTTAATAAAATATTCTCAAATATTCTCAATAGAAAACTACTATCCGATTTAGCAAAGAAGTAGCTGACAACATGGACCAGCAAAGTTTCGACAAATGTCTTCTCATCTTACTCATTACCATAAACAAAAGTGTCAACCAGCACACATGTTAGAACAACCCCCATTTGTTAATCAGTTGTGGATACAAGAGTATGGAAAAAATCACTGAAAGCATTCTGAGAAAAATCCATTTGCTGTACGGAATTCACAATAAAATTATATATTTTTATTTGTAAATTGTGTACTAAGCATTGTTTTTATTGGTAAAATTTATAATAAACTTATATATGTGTACACACACACGTTTTTTCTAGAGAGTTAGTTTGTCCTAGTTGTGACAACCAAAAGTATTTCCAGACACAGCCAAATGTCCCCAAGGGGGACAAAATGGACCCCGTTGAGAACCGCTGTCCTAGGCGGATGGTGCATTCTCTGAGGGCTACTGGAGGTTCCCCTGTCCTGCAGACCTCCTTGTGTGGGGCCTCGGCCCAGTGGACCTCAGCAGGATTTCCCTGTGTTCAGGGAGTGACTCTTGGGGCCACTAGCCCCCGACTTCCCCGGGGCAAGGGTCCGAGTGCAGAGTGTCACACGGGGACTCACACACAGGCTCTGCAGTCAGCCGGACCCTTGCTCAAATCCCACCTTTGAGACCTGCAGGCAGGGTGACCTCGGGCAAGTCACATAACCTCTCAGAGCTCAGTGGCCTTGTCTGTAAAACGGGCACAGTGATCACGCCCACCAGCTGTGGGGAGAGTAAATGAGATGACGCATGTCAAATGCCCCACACAGGTTCCAGCACACACAGGAAGGGCTCCCAAAATCTCAGCTGTTTCCTGATAACACGGCAACCAGAAATCTGCCCCCTCCCCCTGAAAAACAGCCCCCCGGCCTTACCTGTGAGATGTAGCCCGGGGGGATGTGGCCATCCTCCTGGGATCTCAGTGCACTCTGAGGAGCCTCCCCTTGGAGACGCCACGCCTCCAGCTGGGCCCGAAGAGCCTGAACCTACGAGGGAGAAGGGTGGTCAGTGGGACCTGGAAGCTGGGGCAGGGCTGGTGGAAGGCAGTGAGGAGCCCACAGGCTTCCAGCTCCACACGGATACAAGCCCAGCGTCCCTGGAAGCTTAGGAATGCCTCAGGGTTTGAGAAGGGCAAGCAGCCCTGGAGTGAGATGTAGCCAGGGGACATGCTGGGCTGTTTCCTCGATGGCCAGGTCAATGACCTGGGAGAGCCTTGGCCCAGAGAAGGCTAGACAGGGATAGGAACAGGAAACTGTGGTCACAGATGTTTACACATCATGGAGGTGACAGAGGAAACATCTTTGAGCCTCAGTTTTCCCGTCAGTAAAACTGCTGAAGTCCACCCTAGGGGTAGAGGCCGCTGTGAGGATTCCATGAGTCAGTGCAGGCAGGGAGGCCACAGGCAGAAGATGCACAATAAACGGTCTCGCCCTTCTTCTTCTTCTTCTTTTTCTTTTTTTTAATTTGAGACAAAGTCGGGCTCTATTGCCAGACTGCTGGAGTGCAGTGGCTTGATCTTGGCTCACTGCATCCTCTGCCTCCCGGGCTCCAGCCATCCTCCCACCTCAGCCTCTCAAGTAGCTGGGGCTACAGGTATGCACCAGCACGCCCAGCTAAATTTTGTATTTTTTTGTAGACATGGGGCTTTGCCATGTCGCACAGACTGGTCTCAAATTCTTGGCTTCAAGGGACCCTCCCACCTTGGCCTCCCAAAATGTTAGGATTACAGGTATGAGCCTGGCACGTCTCTCCCTTCTCTTCCCACTTCTCTTCTCTGTGGCTGCTAAGGGCAGAACTAGGAAAAAAAAAAAAAACCAAACCAAACTACTAAGGTCTAAGGAAGAAGATTCTAGTTCGCAGGAGTGTGGGGTGCACACTCACAGCAGATCAGAGGTGAGCTCCCTATCACTGTAGGAGTGCAAGACAAATGCCAGGGCATGAATGCAGGGACTGGAGGGGCGCTGGGGCAAGGGGCCTCCTAGAGAGCCAGCCGTGGTGCCTACCTCCTTCTCCAGTGCCTCGTGGCCGTCACTTGGGGGCCCTCGGCGCTCTCCGCGGCTTTGGTTGAGCAGGGCAGTGAGAGGCACCCGCTTATTCTCCCGCAGGGGCAGCTTCTCCAGCTCCTGCCACTTCTTCTCGATCTCCTCACTGAGCCGGTTTTGCTGGTCCTCAGTCAGGGGGGCACCCAGGCCCCGGCGCGGCCCCTCACCAGCAGGCACCTCTGGGGTCCTGCTGTCTGTGGCCTCAAACCACTTGCGCCGCTCCTCGGAGCGCTGGGCCAGGTCCCGCTCCAGCTCCTCCTGCTTGGCCAGGCGGTCAGGAGTGCGGGCCGGGGTGCGGGCCCGCTGCGGGGAAGCCTGGGTCAGCGGTGAGAGCTCCACGTAGTCCAAGGCCTGACGCTGCCCGTCCGCCTTCCGAGGGCCACCCCGGCTGATGACCTCAGAGCCCGCCCGCTGCTCCCCTGCCTTCAGGGGGCCCTTCTGGGTGCTGTAGTTGTGCAGCGCGTTCTCCTTATTAGAGTCCGAGAGCCTAGGGCACCAGCAGAGCCACGTCAGGTGGGTCCTCACCCCTGCAGTCCCACAGTGAGCACTTTTGGAGCGACACCTGTGTGCCAGGCCCTGCGCCAGGGGCTGGAGACAGACCCCAGGGAAGGAAGCAGCCCGACCTGAGCTTCCTGGTTAACAGACCCCAGGAACATCCCAGCTCCACCTCTTGACAGCCCAGGGACCCACTAGGATGCCCGGCTTCCCTCGCCCCCTCTTCTTGTTTTTGTTTTTCAAGGGACAGGGTCTCACTCTGCTGCCCAGGCTGAAGTAGAGTGGTGTGATCATAGTTCACTGCAGCCTTAAAACTCCTTAGCTCAAGTGATCCTCCTGCCTCGGCCTCTGGAGTAGCTGGGACTACAGACATGCACCACCATGCCCAGCTAATTTTTTAAATTTTTGATAGAGATGGGGTCTCAATATGTTGCCCAGGTTGGTCTCGAACTCCTGGGCTCACGTGATCCTCCCACCTCAGCCTCCCAAAGCTCTGGGATTACAGGCGTGAACCACCACACTGGTCTCTTTGCCCTCTTTGAGCTTCAGTGACCTCATCTGTAATGTGGGACAGTGACGCCTCTCACAGGACAGATGTGAGGACGGGGTGGGCGAATGTGGAAAGCAGGCAGGGGGCTTTTTGCAAATGGTGATCAATGAGGTGATGTAGGAGACCAATGTCCCGGGTTCCCGAGGCTCACAGTGGCAAGGGGGATGCCCAGTCACTGCTGATGGGGTGAAGGCGGGACCTCGGGGTGCACAGAACACAAGTTGCGGAGACTCTGAACAACTATGGCAATTCTCTTTATCCACAGTCATAGTCATAGCTGGGTACGTGGTCACCCTGCCAAAAACTACACTCGCAGTATTCCCACAGCTACTTGTAGCCATGTGACTATAGGCTGCCGAGTGGGTGTGGCAGGTGGCTCCCCTGAAACGGCAGAGCGAGCCCCACTAGGCCAGGACTGCATACCTCGGGGCTGTTCTGAAGGTAGACATGAACACCTATCTCGATGAAGCTACTGTGCCCGGGGTTTCTTTCTTAAAGCAGCTGGGCCTAGACGCTAAATTAACAGTCCAACTGCACAGTGCTTCAGAGTTCACAAAGTGCTCTGGGCACATCCTGGCACATGTACAGACATGACATGCTAACGTGACAGATGGGGGACTCTGAAACCTAGACAGGAAAGCCTCTGGCCTAAGGCTGAATAGCTGCGGTGTGGCCAGTCTGGGGGACTCGGCCTCTGGGCTCAGGTGATCCTCCCACCTCAGCTGACAGGCACACCCTACCACGGCCAGCTGATTTTTAAATTTTTTGTAGGGACGAGGTCTCACTATATTGCCCAGGCTGGTCTTGAACTCCTGAGCTCAAGTGATCCTCCCATCTCAGCCTCCCAAATCGCTGGGATTACAGGTGTGAGCCACTACACCCAACCCAGCCCCTTTTAATACCACACTCTGTTCCCGCTGCCCAGCAGCTCCAAGTCCCAGCCCGCCATGGGCATCTGGGTATAAACTGTGGGGGGCTCTGCCACTCGGTAACTCAGCCCTCCTGCCCCAGTGCCCGTGGCAGCCTCCAGAGGGAGTGAGCTCCCCATCCCGGGAGGCGTGGGCGCCAAGGCTGAACTACCTAACCACCCCTTCCCAACACAGGCTTAGACACGGCCCCCATGGCACAGACACAGAGACAGAACAGCCACCTGGCAGGGGCTTTTGACTCACAGGCATCTCCTCCAAAGAGAAGAGGCCCCATCACATTTGAGAAGACAGATCAAACCTCAAACCCTCAGTGTACTTCTGGATGATACCGAGAATGCTCACTACTCTCTTCCCATGTTGTTGACAGAGAAACGAGGGCCCAGAAATGTGCAGCCCTCAGGTGAGTACCTAGAAACCCACTCGGGGACGCGAGGGTAAGTGCCTCCCTCAAGGCCCCAGTCCAGCTTAGTACGTACTTGGTGACATCTGGGGCTGAAGTTGGACGCACGGTCTTTCTCAGAGCCTCGATCCAGTTCCGCCGGATGCCTGAGGTCATGGCCGACAAGGTATAGACAGCATCCTTGGTCTGCAAGGCCACCGCACGGGTAGGTTGCCACATGGCCAGCCGCATGACTCCCTCCCCACTATGGACCCCAGGGAGGGTGGCCCTTCCTTCCCAGGATGCATCTAAGGTCTTGAGTCTGGGGTGGGCAGGGGGTACAAAACCTCCCTTCCATTGGCCTGGGAAGAGCCCTGCTGGCTCCAGCGTCTCCCCCAGATATGCTAAGTGTTGCCGTCACAGCTCTGGCTCTGAAGATAGAGCCTCTGGGTAAATGAGTGAAGGGATCCAGTCTCCATGGTGAGCCATGTTCAACACCAAAACCTCCCCCAGGGGCCTCCAGCCATGCTGCCCACCACCAGCCCCCAAGCTGCACACAGCCTCACGTGGATCTGGAAGCCATAGTTGCGCTGCACCGCGTACTCAGTGACATCCGTGCAGGAACGCAGGTCGATCTCACCATCCAGCTCATCTGCCTGGAGCAAGAGGGCCCACTATGGTCCGTGTGGGCCCTGGTGTGACCCACCCCAGTGAACCCAGCCAGGCCACCCCAGTTCCTTCCGGGGGTTCATCAGTACACCCATGGCCTCACCTCCTCAGCAGTGGAGTCTCTGTAATATTTGAGACTTGAATCTGTCAGCACAAACCAATGTTTCTTCCACTGCGAAGTAGACGTGGTGGTGAGCGAGGGGGAGGGAGGCTGCAAGGAGGATGGAATGAAAGAGCCAGTGTGTGTGATTGCACAGGTGTCCTGTGTGGCTGCCAAACTGACTATGCTGCACACAGGAGGGGTGGGGAGGCAGAAAATGCCAATTTGAGACCCGGCCCCTCCATTTCCTCTCTGAGCCTCAGGGGTAGCATCTGTGAAATGGATTGGTTTCCCCTCCGTAACAACACCCTCCCTTTCCTTCTTGGAGCTCCTTTTAAGATTGCCAAGGCTCCTCAGGCACCCTGGACCCAGTGCAGACAGGGAGGGGTGATGACCTGTGTAAGCAAGTCAGGGACTCAGCGGGGCCAAGACGTTACGTCTTTTTCCATATTCCCCCAGATCATCACCATGGTCAGGGACAATGGTCCCCTGGGAAGTAGGACTGGACGGAGCCCTGGAGTAGGAGTGAGTACCAGCCACGATCTGCTGCTTTTTTTTTTTTTTTTTTTTTTGAGATGGAGGAGTTTTGCTCTTGTTGCCCAGGCTGGAGTGCAATGGTGCGACCTCCACTCACTGCAACCTCCCCCTCCTCCTGAGTTCAAGTGATTCTCCTGTCTTAGCCTCCCGAGTAGCTGGGATTACAGGCGCCCGCCATCATGCTCAGCTAATTTCTTGTATTTTTAGTAGAGATAGGGTTTCACCATGTCAGCCAGGCTGGTCTCAAACTCCTGGCCTCAGGTGATTCACCTGCCTTGGCCTCCCAAAGTGCTGGGATTACAGGCGTGAGCCACCGCACCCAGACGCATGGTCTGCTTCTTGAACTGTAGGCTGGCTACCCACATCCGCAGCAGGTGAGAGCACACTAAGCTGTAAGTTTAGGATTTGTGATTGGGTGCCTTCCTGCAGTGCCTGTCTCTGCTCCAGCTGGGGTCAGATTGGCAGGACATGTAGGAAAGGGGTGGGGGCGCCAGAACAGCCTGATATTATGCCAAGCCCAGCCCACCTCTGGGCTTCTGGTCACTCCACTGGAATGCCAGTCGCGGACCGCCCACTGCCAGGGTCAATGCATATCACCCGGTCCCCAGCCCTCCCAGGGTTCCCTCACATCACCAAGCCCTGTCTGTGCTGTTGGTTGTTTCAAGTACTTAGTTTTCTCTCCTCAAGAGGATGGTAAGTTCTCAAGGGGCATGCAACGACGATACCTTCTGCCTCTTTCCACATTGCCTCCCTGAGAAAAGGAGTTTTGTACCCAAGAGTTCCCTTTTTCGCTGTGTGCCTTTAGGCAAGTGTCTCCACTTTTCTGAGCTTCAGTCTTCTGAACCATAAAGTAGGGCTACTAAGAAGTCCCTATAGCTGGGCGCGGTAGCTCGCGCCTATAATCCCAGCACTTTGGGAGGCTGAGAAGGGTGGATCATCTGAGGTCAGGAGTTCGAGACCAGCCTGACCAACATGGAGAAACCCTGTCTCTACTAAAAATACAAAAAAAAATTAGATGGGCATGGTGGCGCATGCCTGTAATCCCACCTACTCGGGAGGCTGAGGCAGGAGAATCGCTTGAACCCGGGAGGCGGAGGTCACAGTGAGCCGAGGTTGCGCCACTGCACTCCAGCCTGGGCAACAAGAGTGAAACTCTGCCTCAAAAAAAAAAAAAAAACAAAAAACAAAAAACAAAAAAAGAAGTGCCTGCACCTTCTGGTGAGGCGAGCGGCGCCCACCCTCTCTTGTGTGGATGGCTGTCATGGCCCTTGGCATAGGGATGGACACCAGGTCGCTGGGTTTGTTCTGGGAGGCCAGGCCTCTTAGAAGCATTTTGCTCTCAGTAAACGGAGTTGCTGCTGCAGACCTCAATTGCCTCTCTGTAAAGTAGGACAGGGGTTCTATGCCAAGAGGTTTCTTTAGCTCTTCCAGGCCTAGCCTATGACTGTCTGAGATGGAAGCTGGGTGGAGCTCCATGGGCCTCAGGTGCGCTGAGTTCTGAGCCTGGGTCTGCCCCAGGTGCTCCTAGGCCTGGAAGAGACCAACACCCTCATGGGCCCGTCTCCCGTCTGTGCACCAAGGGGTTGGGCTGGCTGAATTCCCAGGGCCCTTCCAGTTCGGACATTCCAGAACCCTGTGATAGAGGATGAGTAATGGCCAGCTCTGGGTGGGGCCTGTAATCCCTCTGCCCTCCGGGGACCCTGGGTGGGGAGGCCAGGAAGGGGTCACTGGCGGGGTGCCGGGCTTTGTGTGAGCCTAGAGAGCAGCCACCAGGGACGGCGGGCAGGCAGCGGGTAGGGAAGGCTGTGGGCTGGAGGGAATAAAACATGTGGGCCGGAAACACAATGAAATCCCCTCTGGCTCCAAGCCCTCTCCAGCATGCAGGCTGCACGCAGACCAGAGCAGCAGGCGCATGCAGGGCAGGGGTGGGGAGACGCTCCTGCCCAGGCAGTGTGGGCAGGGAGCCAGCCTGGCAGCCGAAAGAACAGAGCTGAGGAAACGGCCACTGTCCCTGCTGGTTCCAAGGACACATATGCCAGAGGAAGGGAAGGGTCTTTAGCTGAGCCCACAGTAAGTGCCAGGAGCTTTGTGGCACCTGTACGTGCTTGATCTCTCTGACCTTGTTATCCACTCTGGAAAGAATCACCATTATCCATTATGCCCATGTCACAGACGTGGCCACTGAGGCCTAGAGGAGGCTTTGACTCAACCAGTGGGGATCCAGGTGGGTGAAACCCCAGCACCTGCGCCCTGAGCCCCACCCCCTCAGACTAGGCTTTAGGAATCTGTGTCTCGGGCCAGACAGCTTCTACGAGCCCTTCCACCCAAGACCCTTGACTCCCACCCAGGCTCCTACTGAGGTGGCAGGGCCAAGAGACTCTTGATGAGATCAAGGGATGGGGCACTGGGTGTGAGGGGCTAGACGGCCCCTTGCTGTGATCCCTTTTACACACTGCAGATTGCTCCAGGAGGCAGAAGCCTAATGGGCAGCCTCCACCCCTCCCAGCCCCACCCCCAGGGTTCTCACACCAGCCCCAGCCCCACCCCCACTCCTGGGCTGCCCAGGGGCCCAGCAGCAGCACAAGCCAGCTTCCTCCCCTCCGGCCTCAGTCCTCTTACCTCTCCAGGCTCGTCCAAGATCGACATCCATCCCTTCTTGAAGTTGAGCAGATCGGGCTGTGGGGAGATGAGGAGGGAGGTGAGTTGGGTCCAGCAGGAAGCCAATGGGGGCTGGTGAGGGGGGCATGCTGCACCCACCCTGTCCCCAAGTCCTGTGGGACCGAGCTCCTGGGAATCCAGCCAAGAGGGCTAAGGCCCTAGGTAACCCCCAAGTCCAAGCAGGCCTCCCAGCCACTGAGGCAGCCCTGGCCCCTTTCCTGATAGTGGCACTCAGAGAGCCAAGAAGTTGGGCTGGGTGGCTGGCACACACACCCAGATGTCCCAGGGGCCTCTCTCCAGCCGACCCCTCGCCCAAGAATGGGAGAGAGGGGCTAGGAGGACTCTGCCTGTATAGAGACCCCCTGAGAGCTCAGAGGGCAGTCCAGACCAGCAGCACTGCACGAACTGTCCAGTTCCTCCCTCTGACGAGGACCAAGTGCCCCACGGACCCTCCCATGGGCCCGCCAGTCCTGCCCTTTCCTTGGCTCCAGGAGACTATGGGAGGTGGAGCCAGTCACAGGCTGGGGTCAGAAACCCTCTGGTCCCCGCCTAGATCTCTTTGGGAAGGGTCAGTCCTGGCAAGCCCTACCTTCTGGGTGCCGCCCAGGGGGGCACAGCCCCGGGGTCTGGGGGCTACCAGCTGCAGCATGTCCCATGGAGACCTGTGCCAGGCACCCCCACCCAGGCCTAGATAAAGAAGTTGCTCATCCTGATATTTTTCTGACCATGCTCATCTAGTGGGTGCCAACCACCAGACCCTCCCTTCCTGCTGGGGAGACCTCTCTCATCTAAGTCCCGGTCCCTCTGCAGTCTCCGCTCCTACCACCGGCAGGGAGGAGGTGGCCACCTGTTGCCATGGCTCTGAGCCTACCTATCAGCCCCTACATCGAGGCCTCACCAGGCCAAGGTGTCTGGTTGCCTGCAGAGAACGGGTGGCACGGCTCAGTGGGGTGGGCGGTGACAGTGGCAGCTGGAAACCAGAGCCACCTTGCCTGGCCACCTCTCCCGACCCACTCTCCACCCACGGAGCCCCTTCTCAGGTATAGGAAGTGGACCAACCGGGGCTTGGGACAGCTGAAGATCCAGAACCTTCCACAGCCACAGTCGGGGGACCCAGTAGGTTGGCATCCCAGCCCCTCCCTGTATCTGTCTAAGGGAGAGACACAGGCTCTGCTCAGGGCCGAGAACCCCTGGGGCTGCGTTTGTCCCGCTGCTCTGTATTCTGCCCACCCCGTCTTCCACCTGAGACGGAGGCTGCCCAGGGCGATCCCAAGCT
Source organism: Gorilla gorilla gorilla (assembly GCF_029281585.2). Classification (NCBI taxonomy): domain Eukaryota; kingdom Metazoa; phylum Chordata; class Mammalia; order Primates; family Hominidae; genus Gorilla; species Gorilla gorilla. Next base: position 35,753,240 of record NC_086018.1, on the reverse strand, counting down.
AAGAATGAAGATTGGTGACCACACCTGGCTCCACTTCCCCTCAGTCTGGGACCTCCTGTGGCCCCAGGGCCTTGCAGGGGGCTTGACCACAGCAAGGCTCAGGAAAAACTTGCTGAGGAAATATCTACCCCCTGGTCTAAATTTCTGTGCTTTTTGGGCCATCTCCCCAACCCCCACGCAGCCCGGAGGAGCCAGGCTTCCTGGGCCCACAGAGCTGGCACCACTGGGCAGTCCCAGGCGAAAGTCCCTGGGCCGGGGCTGGGAGATTGGGGCAGGAATGACAAGCTGTCAGGCTGGAACCTCTAGGGCTGCCTGGGAAGTGGAGTCACTGTGACCTTCCTAAGTCACATCCCCTCTCTGAGTCCTGGCTGCCTGATGTGGCAAATGACGGGGCGGTCCTCCCCTCCCGCAGCTTCCGACAGGACTGAACGTGTCTGTACAAGGAGAAACCTAGTGATCCTCCAGAGCCCAGTACAGACACATCACATACCATGTCAGGCACGCCATGATACAGTGACCTTGGGGATAGAAGGTCACCAATTTGAGTTTTGTTTTGTTGAGACAGGGCCCTGCTCTGCTGCCCAGACTGGAGTGTGGTGGTGTGATCACAGCTTACTGCTGACTCAACCTCCTGGGCTCAAGCGATCCTTCCACCTCAGCTTCCAAGTAGCCGGGACGACATAAGCACTCCACCATGCTCAGCTAATTTTTTTTTTTTTTTTTTTTTTTTTTTTTTTTTGTAGAGATGGGGTCTCCCTATGTTTCCCAGGTTGGTTTCAAACTCCTGAGCTCAAGTGATCCGCTCACCTCAGCCTCCAAAAATGCTGGGATTATAGGTGCGAGCCAATGTGCCCGGCCAACCAATGTGAGTTTTTAAACTGGCAGGGAAACCTGTCCCCAGGGTCAAAAGGTCCGATTATCTAAATCTCCCACGATGCCCCTTCATACAGGGCTCTTCAGGCCCAGCTACCTCTTCTTCACCTGCTAGAAGCTCAGTTTCTCCTTCTGCCTTTCGGGAGTACTGGCAGGTTCTCACAGCCCCGCCTCCTACCTGGCCAGGCACACAACCCCTCTACGCACCCTCGGGCTGGCGGGACTCACTCAAAAAGGCTTGGTATCCCAGGCTTGCTTAACAGTTCCAGGGATGGCTCCAGGTGGCTTTATTTATTTTTGAGACAGAGTCTCTGCTGCCCAGGCTGGAGTGCAATGGCGCCATCTCGGCTTACTGCAACCTCCACCTCCCGGGTTGAAGCGTTTCTCCTGCCTCAGCCTCCCAAATACCTGAGATTACAAGCACCCACCACCATGTCCAGCAAATTTTTTAATTTTTAGTAGAGATGGGATTTCACCATGCTGGCCAGGCTGGTCTCGAACTCCTGACCTCAAGTGATCCATCCACCTCAGCCTCCCAAAATGCTGGGATTACAGGCACACATAAGCCACTACACCCGGTCTCCAGGTGGCTTTAAAACAAAGTCCAGCTGCCTCAGGATGGCAGGGAAGCCTCATCACTCTTCCAGCCTGGCCTCCCCTTGCTGAGGGGCCCGTTTATACCACTGCATATTCCTTGCCGATCACAACACACCAGGACTCCGGGCCCTTCATAGGTGCCATGTCCTTGGCCTGAAACACTACGCTTCCTCCTCCTCTGATGACTAGGCAAGCCGCTACTCAGGCCTTAAGACCCAGCTTAATGGCCACCTCTGAGGTCCCTTCACAGTTCATGCCACTCACCGCACCACCAGCCGCCCCCGTCCTGCCCTCCCACAGCCCCTCTCAGAGGCCTCTGTTGCATCCGTGACTATCTTGAGGCCCTTTACTTATCCTTCACAGGCTAGACTAGATGCAACTCACAGTCAGGGACATACACTGTTTACCTGCCAGGACCCAGCACAGATGGGGGCTCAAGGGGTGTTTGCAGAAATTTTTTTTTTTTTTTTTTTAAGTATCAGGCACTGTTCTAGGCCAGGAAATTAGCTGTGACCAAGAGCTGTGGCCCCTGCCCTGGTGGACTGTAGGAAAGAGACAGTAAACAAGGGACCAAATATAATTTGATGCCCAGCAGGCGAGGGGGAAGGCTGCTCCAGGAGCAAAGCTGCACCCAGGCAAAGGCAAAAGAGGTGGAAGAGAATCCCAACTCCCTGAAGCCCCGGAGCCTCACACACTCACACACCTGTGCCACTTGCTCTGTATGGATCCCTGATTCAGGGCACGGGGGCCAGGGGAGGAGGGTGTGAGGTGGGTACAGGAGGAGCACCAGCTGAGAGCAGGCTGAGGTCTGCATGGCAGCCAGGATGAACTCAATGAACACTATTAATGGTGATCATAGCCTCCTCTCTGCTCTAAAAGCTTTCATGACTCTCTATTGCCCCTGTCCAAGCCCTAGCAGTGAGGCCCTCCTCCCCAGACCCCTTCCCTATGCTCTTGCTACTTCTCAAACATGACCACCCGCTTCTGTCCACACTGCTGTCTCCTCACTAGTCCATCTCCACCCGACAAGGCCCTATAATCACAGGAGGACACCTCCCTCAGGAAGGCTGCTGCCACCAGCAGGGATGTGCTGTCCCTCTTCCAAGCACCCCACACGCTGCTTCCGGCAGCCTTACCCTTGCTCAGCACGTGCTGCCCCCAGGACAGGCAACAGTGAAAGAAAGCTGGAACGGACCTGGATACAAATTCTGGCTTAGCCTGGGACTCACTGAGTTACCTGGGGCATGTCACTTCACCTCGCCACACCTTGGTTTCCTCATCTGTTTGATTAAAATGTTACTACCAACCTTCAAGGATCAAATCTGGTAACGTGAAAGCACCCGGCTGAGGGCCGGGCAGACACCCGGTGGGCAAGGCAACCTCTCTCCTCCTGGCCCCAGGACACTGACTCAGCTCCTCCCCCCACATCCCTTCTGCTCCTGACAGAGAAGGGGAGGCTGCTGACGACAGGAAGGGCCAGCAGGGAGGTGGCAGGATGTCCAGGAGGACGCCGAGGAAGTCCAGGCCATCACACTCACAGGGCAGGGGCTAGGCGTGCCACGCCCCCCAGCAGCCCAGCCCACTCCTCCACAGGGTCTCCACTTCTCTGAAAGAGGCCTACTGCCGCCTGTGCACACACACACCCTGCTCATCCTCCCCCAGGAGGGCCACTGGGCTGTCAGAGCCTCCCTGAAGCACTAGCCAGAAACTAAAAGCAGCCCCACCCCTCCCTTCCCGAACATCACGGTCAGTGGGCCAGAAGGACAGGGAAAGGAGCTACTCCTTCCCTTATACTTGGGGTGACCTCGGGCAACTCACCAGCGCCCCTCCCCAAGCCTCAGTTTATCTGGCTGTGAAGTGGGGAGTCCAGCGAACCCAGCTGTGAGGCTCAATATGCTAACTATGGCACAGGTAATTGATGGGGCTGAGGTACAGCTCACCCCCATGAGAAAGGCAAACCCCTGCCATCGTGCCCCCTACCCAGACTCGCAGGCTTGTCCCAAGGCCCCAGGACCGCTGCAAAGTGCAAGCCCAGGAAGACATGGTATCCCGCTGCTTCAGACGTCCCGGGACTGCCTCCCGGGCTGTGGGTGGGGCGGTCCGGCCACTTCTCGCCCACCCGACCTCGGGCCAGCGGCCACACGGAGGGCCGGCCTGCCCAGGCCCGGGTCAGCGCAACCCATCCGCGCCCACGAGCGCCCCTCCCCAGCCCAGGCCCACCTCCGCTCCTCCCCGGGGCCCCTGGCCGCCTTGGGGAATCGGGTCTTCGTCTAGGGGGCTGGAGGGGAGGTGGGAAAGGGTCGCCCCGAATCCACCCGTGACTGGTGCCGCAAGTGTGAGGAGGGGGCGCCCGGGACGGGTCGTTCCGTCCCCTCAGGGTCGCCTGGGCTCCCGGGGGCGAGTGGGCGAGGGAAGGCGAGGAGGAGCCTGCGGGAAGGGTGAGGCCGGTCTGGCCGAAAGCGCTTCGGAGGTGGCCCCGTCTTCCGGCCCAGCCCTCCTCTCGCCTTCGGGAAATGAGGAGGGGGCTGCCCCGGAGGGGAGAGGCTGGGCTCTGCCTCGGGTCGTCGCCCTCCTCCCGGCCTCGGGCGCGGGCGGCTGACTGGGGCACTCACCGTCATGGCGGCGCCCCAGGGCGGTGGGAGCAGGAGGCAGGAAGGTGCACGCGGCTCTCGGGCCGGGCTCCGCGGCGCGGAGACCCCGCCGCCGCCGCCCCTCTCGGCCGCCCGCCGCCGCGCCTCCGGCCCTTCCTTTCCCCGACGCTGCCCCGGCCCCTTCCATCCGCCCATAAAACTTTTTTTTTTTTTTTTCAAACTTCCTGGGAGGACCCGAGCGGGCCAATGGGTGGCGGGGAAGCCGAGACAAACAGCGGCGGGGGCCGCGGCGGGCCAATGGAAGCGCGAGACGGGCCGGGGGCGGGACCTGCCGCAACGGGACGGGAGCGCTAGGGCGGCAGGGCGGTGGGACGGCGGGGCGGGCGGATGGGGCCGCAGGGAGGGGAGGGCGGTGGCGGCCGGAGGGCGGGCGGGCCCCGGCCGCGGGCGCGCTGGGAGGAAGGAAGGGCCCAGGGTGCAGGTGACTCCGGCAATGGCGCGGGGGCGGAGGATGCGGGCGGCCGGGCGTCGTACGACTCGCCCAGGCTGCGCTTCCCGACCCGGCCCCGGAGCGATGGGTCCGCTAGGGCTCGGCGCCGTGATTTGGCGGGGACCGGGGCAAAGCACCCAGTGCTAACGACTCAGTGGGTCCCACTCGCCAAGAGTCGATTTTCGTCCTCACCACAGACTTGGGAGGGAGGTCTTATTTTGCTAATGAGAAAACGGAGGCTCAGAGGGGTGAGCCGATTTGCCCGAGGTCACACAGGAAGAGGCGGAATTCCTAGCGAGTAAGCTGGACACAAAGTGAGTTCTTGGGTGGCAGGGTCTTTCCCAAATGCCCACTCCTCACAGATGGGTCTTTTTTGGTTTGGGGTTTTTCAGGTGTGGGCGTGCACCCGTTGCTCAGGTTCCCAGAACGCTGGGCCGTTTGTTAGATGCTCTTTTCCTGCAGGTGAGTAGGGACCGTGGTGGAATTGGTTGCTAAATGCACTAGGAAGTTCGTGTGGCACGGGGATTCCAGCCTAGTGTTACCTTAAGCAAGGTACCTCTCGGTGCTCAATTTCACTCTCTGTAAAATGGGGTAATGCTGTTACCTCATGAGGTTGCTGGAAGGATTAAGTGTTAAGTAAGGCACCTAGGACAACCTCTTTATCCCTCATTAGCTATCCTTAGGCAAGGAGGCAGGGAAGCTTGGAATAATTGGCATTTCAATTATTCTGTCATCTTGATTTGGGGTTCAAAAATTATTGCCCTTGCCGGACGCGGTGGTTCACGTCTGTAATCCCAACACTTTGGGAGGCTGAGGTGGGTGGATCATTGAGCTCAGGAGTTCAAGAGCAGACTGGCCAACGTGGTGAAACCCCGTCTCTACTAAAAATACAAAAATTAGCCGGGCGTGGTGTCAGGCGCCTGTAATCCAGCTATGTAAAAGGCTGAGGCAGGAGAATCGCTTGAACCCGGGAGGCAGAGGTTACAGTGAGCAGAAATCGTGCCACTGCACTCCACCTTGGGAGACGGAGCGAGACTCCCTCTCAAAAAAAAATTATTGCTTTTATAATTACTGTTCCCATTTTGCAGATAAAGAAATGGAGGCCCAGGGAGCTGAAGTTCTTTCCCAGCATTTGCTGCCAGGAGTCTCTCCACCATGAGGAATGAGGCCAAGGTTAAGTCCATGTAACTCTAGAAACTGGCCTTCTGGCACCCCGGGCTGAGTTTTCTCACCCTACCCTTGCACCTCACTCAGGCAGTCAGTCCTTGGGAGAGTGAATGAACACGCAGGAGACCTCACCTACCACCAGGGTCCTGGGCCAGTGCCCTGGGCACCTAACAGCACCAGCCTCCTCCAGGCTTTTCTGGCCCCTGCGACTCCTCCTAGTACCCTCAACACAGTGACCAGACCACTTCCCTGCTCAAAGTTCTTCCACACATCACCAATGCTGACAGATCAGTGCTACATTCCTGTTCTAGGCAGTCAGGAAGCATCACAACCTGGCTCCTGCCTGTCATCCTGGCCTTCCAGATTCTCATTTGGCAGGCTGGAGAGACACATACTTTGGTCAATTTTGCAAAATACAATAAGTAAATAAAGAGATACACAACACTGGAGGCCGGGCGCGGTGGTTTATGCCTGTAATCTCAGCACTTTAGGAGGCCGAGGCGGGTGGATCACCTGAGGTCAGGAGTTCGAGACTAGGCTGGCCAACATGGTGAAACCCCGTCTCTGGTAAAAATACAAAAAATTAGCCGGGCGTGGTGGCACATGGCTGTGATCCCAGCTACTTGGGAGGCTGAGGCAGGAGAATCGCTGGAACCTGGGAGGCGGAGGTTGCGGTGAGTGAAGATCACGCCACTGCACTCCACTCTAGCCTGGGCGACAGAGCGAGACTCCATCTCAGAAAAAAAAAAAAAAAAAGATACACAACACTGGACTACTAGGAATTCCCAGGATAAGACAGGTCCTTCTACCCCCTGACGGTTCTCTGCTGTGCCTGGAACACTTCTCTTCCTGTCTTCTGTACCCCAGCACACACACACACACACACACACACACACACACACACACACACACACACACTCTCTCTCTCTCACACACACATACACACACCACACACGCACACACACACATTGATTCTCTCTCTCTTTCTCCCCTTCCCCCTCCCTCCTTCCCCCTCCCAATGCTTGTTGGCCTGGAAAATTTCTTCCTTGAAGTCTCAGACCAAAGGAAGCCAAAGTGTCCCCAGCAGACTTAGGAACTGCTGGCCCAGTGCTCCCTCCATCTGTACATTTCCCCACTAAAGTGGTGACCACACTGTTCTCATCAGTTACGTGTCAGTGTCCTCACCTAACTGGGCTCCAGTGGCCAGGGCTGGAATGTTTTTTGTCTACATCTTGGAAGCCAGCCTAGGGCCTAGGCCCACAGCACATCCTCCGTAAGCACGGCTCGAATGAATGAATGCACCGATGAAGGAACCACAACTCATCCTGGCAGATCAGAGACGGCACAGCCTCAGGGACCCAGGGGTGAGTTATTAAACTGGCAAAGACCAGAGCTACCAAACTTTGAGGTTATCCAGTCTCAAACCGTTACTCTACTGAGAATAATAAGGTAAGGCTCAGAGAAGGGCACACAAGTTAGGTGCCAAGCCAGAACTCGACTCCAGGCTTTCTGGCTCTTGGCCTTGGGCTAATTTCACTGCTTCAGCCCAAGAGAAGTTTAAATCTGCTCTGTGTAACTGGGAGGCCCTGCTGGCAGTTCCATCCCTAGCTCTTCATTTCCCTCACTCCCACATGAGAGAACCACCGTAGCCAACCTCACCAAGCCTCGGTTGCCGCATCTTTCTAATGGGGAAAATCTGTGGGGACTCCCAGAGCTGCAGGAGGGCTCAGAGAGATCAGGATGTGAAGGCAGTGGTGTAGGGGGCGTGTTGGAAGCACTGGGCTCTGAGGTCAGCCAGAGCAGGGTTTGAATCTCAGTTCTGCCCCTTGCTCCCTGTGTGACCTGGAGCAAGTGACCCTCCCTCTCTGAGCTTCACTTCATCATCTGTAAAATGGACAGTAGGCGTCTAACTGCACCTGGGAGTGTGGATCAAATGCAATTAGGTGGCGCCACGCAGTGAACACAGAGCTGGGCATGTAGTAGGCGCACAATAAGTGCTGGTTAGCATCACCAGCATCGTTACCCCAGAGTGCTTTCCCTGCTTCGCTCCTCCTTCGCTCTACCAAGGACTTACCTGCCCCCTCCTGCCAGACGTGCTGTGTGTTGGTGACCTTTAGTTAGACAAGGTAATTCCTGCCCATGGCTTAAAGGTACCACACTACTCAGATAACCATGCTTGCCTGCTCACCCTCGGTGCCTTAACCACAAAGAGCAGCGAAAGGAAATTCTGGGCTCGGCTGGGTGACTCACGCCTGTAATCCCAGCACTTTGGGAGGCCAGGGCGGGCGGATCACTTGAAGTCAGGAGTTGGAAACCAGCCTGGCCAACGTGGTGAAACCCCATCTCTACTAAAAATATAAAAATTAGCCAGGTGTGGTGGCACACGCCTGTAGTACCACATACTCGGGAGGCTGAGGTGGGAGAATCGCTTGAACCTGGGAGGCAGAGGTTGCAGTGAGCCGAGATGGTGCCACTGCACTCCAGTCTGGGGGATAGAACGAGACTCCATCTTAATTTAAAAAAAAAAAAAAAAACGCCTGGCGTGGTGGCTCACACCAATAATCCTAGCACTTTGGGAGGTCGAGGTGGGCGGATTACCTGAGGTCGGGAGTTCAAGACCAGCCTGGCCAACATGGTGAAACCCCGTCTGTACTAAAAATACAAAAAATTAGCCGGGTGCAGTGGCGCACGCCTATAATTCCAGCTACTCTGGAGGCTGAGGCAGGAGAATCACTTGGACCCGGGAGGCAGAGGTTGCAGTGAGTAGAGATGGTGCCACTGCACTCCAGCCTGGGCGATAGAGCGAGACTCCGTCTTAATTTTTTAAAAAAAGGAAATTCTGAAGTGGATGGGAAAGTTAGTGTTTCGACAACAGCCCCGCAACCTCCATGCATCCTGATCTCCCTGAGCCCTCTCTGCAGCCCTGAGTCTCCACAGACTTTTTCCTAATAGACAGATGTGGCAACCAAGGCTCAGTAAGTTTGGCTGCAACCCTTCTCTCATCTGAGAATGAGGAAAATCAGCTCCTTTATACCCCAAGCTGTGTGACCTCAGGCAAGTCAGCTCACCTCCCTGGGCCTCAGTCCCTTCATCTGTAAAATGGGCACACTGTCTCTGAGGTGCCCAGCCTAGTGCTGGACTCAGAGCCAACAGCGGTGAGTAAGAGAGTCAGCCTCTCACAGAGAGAAGAGACCCCATGAGCCAGCCTGTGGCTGCTGGAGATGGCCAGGCCCCTTCTGTCCTGCTGTGAAGGGGGTGGGAGGGAGCAGGTCTCAGCTGCCTGCCCTTGTGGAAAACCCAGCCAGAGGCTTGAGTGTTTCCAGGCCTCTCTGGGCAGGGGATGGGTTACGTAACGCCAGATGTTTGTGAAACTGGCTCAGGCCCAGGTCTGAGACACACTTTGCAATCCCAGAGCCACTTATAAGCTCGCCTTCCCTTCCGCCATACCTGGCTCCCCGTTGGCCCAGGGCTGGCGAGAGGCTGCTGATTGGAAGCTTTCAGCTGTGTAGATTATTCCATCACCCCTCACTCCAAAAGCTGAAAGCAGCCCCCAAGCCTGCCCCAGAAGTGGGAAACCCACTCGCTTGCTGAGACCAGGATGAGCTTAAGAGCTCTGCTCCCACCTCTCCTGTCATGTGACGGCCCTAGGTGCCTCCTCCTCAGCCCCCACTCTCTCTCCTTTGCTTAACAGCCCCCTCCTCCCTCCCATCCCCGTCTCTATCCACCCTCACCCCTCCAGTCCCCACTGGAGCCAGCCTACCCTTCGCCACCTGAGGACCCCCAGAGACAGCAGGAACGGATTGAACAGCGTGGGCCGGTCCCCGGGCATCCGCCATGAGGTCACCAGTCGGCCCTTGAGCGGGCTCCCAGCCTTGCCCTCTGCTGGCCTCTTGTCTGCCTGTCAAACAGGGTCCAGTGTTGGCCCCAGGTCCCTTTGGCAGGATGGGGGCACCCCTGGCTACAGCCTCCCCTGCCCATTCTGTGGTGCCCCCCACCATGGAGCCCCAGGGTTCCCATCTTTCTCTCCTCCCAGAACTGCCGAGACAAGAGCTGGTTAACTTGTTCACACTACATCGTGTTGGACTGACAAGGCTCCCAGGGCTCAGCACCTTTGAAGGTGTGCACATCATCACCCTAAAGTCAAACCACGGGCGCCAGCTGGAGGGGGTGCAGACCACAGGTATGTTTCTGCCTACATAGTGTTTTCAGAGTATTTCACATTAGGTTAGAGATTTCACATATAAATACATATCTCCAGTGTCTCTTGAAATATCGAAAGATGTGGAAACTCTGGGCCCGTCTTCCCCATGGCAACAGCTATCTGGAACCGAGGAGTCACACAAGTGCCCTCGGTGCCCCCCCACCTTCTCACCATTGTTACCTGCGTGGCCTTCAGGGTGTTAGGTTTGTGACCCCAGCTTAAGCGAAGGGAATGAGTTGTGGACTTCTACACACATTCCTAGCAGAGCCCCCAAATGCTCCCTCTTTGAAGTCATCCTCGTTGGGGAAACCAAGGCCCCTGTGAAGCAGAGGCACTTGTCCAAAGCCACACATGGGTTACTGGGAAGGTAGGAGAGAGCCCAGGGTTCTCACTCTGGAATCTGCAGACTCTTTGGAAGTGGAACTTGAAGCATCAAAGCACAGGTCCAGGAGGGCTTTGGGGGTAGGGGTGCCCCCGACCCTGCTACCACATTCCCCATCACAGTCCTGACCACAGGCATGCAACCATCTCACTAGACTGAACTCTTTGATGGCGCTCCGACTTACCTGTGACCCACACCTGGGTATACAGAAGGTGCTCACTAAGTGTGTGTGAAAGAATGCATGAATGAGGTGGTTATCAGTTCTGACCAGTCAAGGCTGCCTAGGGGTGGGGGTAGGTTGAGATATTTTCCATGTTGACGGGCCGGGCCCATTTCATGGAGACTAGAGGGGCACCCTGGCATTGCTGTTTCCGCCTCGATCACTACTCTGGCTCCAGGATATGAAGAAATAACCCAGAAAGAGGAAGAGCAAAGTTGTCAGAGTCCCTGGGAGGGCTGGCAGCGCCTTTAGCGACCAGTATCCCCTGTCCCCTCCCATTCCACAGATGGGAAGACTGGACTGCTCGAAGTTACAGCACTGCCGTTCGAAGCCGCGCAAGAAATCGGGGCAGGGACGGGGGCAGCATGGGTGCCAGGTGGAGGTGCAGAGAGAGCGCTGGGTGGTTCCTGGGCCCTGGGTTCTAGTCCCAGTCCAGCTAGCCACTGACTGTATAACCTGGGACGACTCCCCTGCCTCCATTTCCTCATCTGCACAGTGAGGGTTTGGGCAGAATTCCCCCAGCTTTGACTCATGGCAGGGCCCTACTTGGCGCTATGCTGCCCAATGGATGCTCCCTGCCACCCCTGGCTTCAGGAGGCAACGGGGAAGAGCAGGACCGGAAAACACAGCCCCAAACAGTCTGTCTCCTCCTCCCCCACCTCCCACTGCCCCACGGCCCTCAACTCTGATCTCACCTCTCTGGAGGCTGAGGGTGACGAGAACAGTCTGTTTGGTAGGTCACGGGGAGGGGCGGGCAGAGTTGTGCTCACCAGCTGCAGCCAGGCCTCAGAGCAGCATCCGTGGGTCCCACCCCCGCACATATCTCTCCCGCCTCCAGGACCCTGGAGACCCTCCAGGCCTGGCTGACTGGGTACATCCTCAGCTCTCTGGCTCCTGCTCCTGGAAGCCATGCTCTTTCAGCCTGGCCTGGCCCTTTCAAACCAGAAGGATCTCTTCCCACAGAGACCACTGGGGCCAAATCATCATTTGCGCAGGGAAAGACATTGACCTTTTCAGTCCCAGCAAATGAGAAGCATGGCCTAGGGTTCTGACCCCAGGATCGCCCACCTACCCAGGTCCCCAAGCCAGAAGGTGGCTCCTGCAGATCCCCTCTTCTTAAGGCCCCACCATGCACATAGATGACCCCATGGCAATGCCAACTTTGGTCTGGATGATTCTAGGGCTCTTCTGAGGAATGAAGCCCATCTCCAACCTGCTTCCCCCTCCCTTCCCCACCGTATGTACCCACACCCGTGACCCAACTACCGAGTCTGCCTGCTTCTGGTCAGTCAGGGGGTCTTGGCCTCTGCTTGGTTCTGACTCCTCAGGCTCCTCTGGTTGGAACTGGAGATTAAAAAAAGAACACAGCTTAGCCCAACTTATTCTCCAGGGTGCATGCATCTGTCCACCTCATCCATCCATTCTATCATCTGTCCATGCAACACCCATCTAACGTCCAGCATCAGTAGATCCATGTGTCCATCCAACCATCCGGTGTCTATCACATGACTCACCCTCTCATGTATCCATCATCCATTGTCTATCACCCATTCATGTATCTACCCTCCATTGATCCATCACGTATCTATTTACCCAATACCTACATATCCCTTTCTCCATCCATCATCCATCTACCCATATCTCCAACATCTGTCCACCATCTATCATCTGACATTCATCCATCCATGCCACATCTATCCGTTCATATTCCACCCAACGTTCATCCATCCATCACCTAAGCAACATCCATCATATATCCACCACCACCATATATTCATCACCCAGCTATCCATCATCACCCATCTGTCATCCATCCAAAAGATGTCTATTATTCATTCAACATGCATCATCATTGATCCATCACCCGTTCACACATTCACCCTCCATTCATTCATTGTTCACCCACTGACCCCTGTGTCCTCCATCTTGCATGCATCTACTGAGCTGTCCCCTCCTTTATGTCAGGCCCTGGGCCACAGCTAGAGTTACAGAGATAAAGCAGGTAGAGATCCTGCCTCTGTGGAGCTTATGGGGAAATGACAACCCTATTAGATGGATGTTGCATGGACAAATGGAAGCAAAACTGCCAAGCCCAGAAGGGGACCATTACTAGGAGTGACTGTTCAGGGAAGGCTTCTCAGGATAGGGAGCCTGACCTAAGACTTCGACAATGAACAGGCGTTTGGTGGCTGAACAGGGAAGGGAAGAGCATGTGCAAAGGCAGGGATATGTGCTCACAGGCCCTGCAGCCAGCTCAGCACCAATGAGGCAAATCCGGAGTGGAAGGAAGGGAAGCCGGCCTTGAGTGCCATGCCAAGGATTTTTTTTTTTTTTTTTTTTGAGATGGAGTCTCGCTCTGTCACCCAGGCTGGAGTGCAGTGGTGTGATCTTGGCTCACTGCAACTTCCACCTCCCGGGTTCACACCATTCTCCTGTCTTAGCCTCCCAAGTAGCTGGGACTACAGGCACCCGCCACCACGCCCGGCTAATTTTTTGTATTTTTAGTAGAGATGGGGTTCCACCGTGTTAGCCAGGCTGGTGTCGATCTCCTTACCTCGTGATTTGCCTGCCTCAGCCTCCCAAAGTGCTGGGATTACAGATGTGAGCCACTGCACCCAGCGGTGCCAAGCCAAGGATTTTCATAGAGAGGAGCAGCTGGAGCCCCAGCAGGACCTGGTGGTTACTCGTTTTGTCATCTGTGAAATTCCTTTCAGTACATGGTGCTCCCATCCCTTCCCAGCCACCATCTCCTAGCCTCCTGAGAACCCTGAGCTTCACCATGAAACCGAAGAATCTTTCTAACTTCCTTCTTGACCTGGCCGGCCTGCGGCACCCAGCATGCCCCGGGACACAGCACCGTGTCCTCCTTGAGCTGTCTGTGTGCCTTCCCAACAAGCCTGACAGCAACCTGAGGGCAGGACGAGCTGACTTATCCCTACTTCTCTGATGTCCACGCATTGAGTTGATTGGAGGGTCAACTCATCAGAGCCACAGGGAAATACAGGAGAGAGGGTTCTCCAGTCCTCCCATGGGCTCAGGAGCTTTGTGACGTGGTGGCTAAAAGCACAGACTTAGGCCGGGCATGGTGGCTCGCACCTGTAATCCCAGCACTTTGGGAGGCCAAGGTGGATGCATCACCTGAAGTCAGGAGTCCAAGACCAGCCTGACCAACATGGAGAAACCCCATCTCTACTAAAAACACAAAATTAGCCGGGCATGGTGGCACATGCCTGTAATCCCAGCTACTCGGGAGGCTGAGGCAGGAGAATAGCTTGAACCTGGGGGGCGGAGGTTGCAGTGAGCCGAGATTGCGCAATTGCACTCCAGCCTGGGCAACAAGAGCGAAACTCCGTCTCAATAAATAAATAAATAAATAAAAATAAAAGCACAAACTTTGGAGTGGATACTTTGATCTCATTTCTCACAGCCTATGCATGTGTGACCCCCAGCAAATGCCTAAGGAGTCTGAGCCTCAGTTTCCCCATCTGTCAAGTGGCAGCTGCCTCCTATCCACTTGAGGCACATATGGCAAGGCCCTGGGCCCAGCACGGGGTGCACCCTGATGCCTGGAAGCCCTGCTCATCCTGGGGCAGGTGGCGTTGGACTTTGCATCTAGGAGATGAGGAGGCTTTGGAGAAACAAGCAGGAACCCCCACGGCACCCCAGTGCTGCCCGTTAGAGAAGTGGTTGGTCCATCTTACAGAGAGAGAGAGGCTGGTGTTCAAAACCACATGCCGTCCTCCCAGTGAGCTATTGCCAGGGTGCAGGATTCTGGCCTCCAGGACCCTCCCTGCCTACCATCTTCAGATGAAGAATGTTCTGGGCTTCAAGGCAGCACCAAAGCACCAGTGAAGGAGGGGAAGGGCGAGCACCTATTGTGTGCCCGGCGCTGGGCCCACTTTGCACACGACCCTCATTTAAGCAGCCTGTCTTGGCAGCTAGCTGAACCCAGTGAGCATTGATGCACCCTCTTCTCTGTGTCTGAGAGGAGCTGTAGGGGCCAGAGAGGGTAAGCGAGGCTGTCCTGGACTCAGGTACCTGAGTACCACCAGGAGAAGGGGCATGACCACACCGGCTACAGTCCCAGATGGGGTCAGGTGTGTGCCACCAGACACAACATAAACCAGGTATGGTGGAGCCAGGAGGCGAACAGGCCCTGGCCAGAGCATCTTGCTTGAGGCCTCAGTATGGTCCGCACTGAGCAGACCTGGGTTTCGCCCATGCCCCACCAGCAAGTGGCTTCACCCTGCGCATCAGTTTCCTTATCTGTAAATAGTGTATTTCTCACCTGGTTGCTAAGGAGACTAAATGGGAAAAGCACACATCAAACATTCAGATCAGGGCTTGGCCCATAAACGCTTAAAACTGTGTTGCTCATCATCATTGTTGGGCCAGTTTGGTGACCGGGATGGGTTGTGGTCAGCAGGGAGGCTGAGGTCTGAGCCTGGAGGGGGATGCAGGAGCTTAGGCTACTCAAAGGGGAGGCTTTTCCAAGGAGACTTGGCTGAGTGGGGCTGACTTTCTGGCTACCCTTGGGAGGGTGGAAACCTCCTTACCTGCAGCTCTGGCAAGCTGGGGCCCTCCGCAGCGCTCCTGCTCCCCAGGGGGCCCGTCTGCTCCAGGCCTGCCAGAGTTGCGGTCGCTGGTCCTCTTGTCACTTTGATCTTTGGCCACTGGGTGGAGGTGCAGGCAGGGCTGGGCAGCTGGACCCGGCTCTGGGACTGCAGTGCAAGGCTGTGTCCATTGACTGGGGTGGCCTCGGCCCAGCCTTCTGGCTGGCTGTGTGACTCCTGCTCAGGGACATCCTTTGTGCCTGGGGGACCCAGCTCTGGCCCTAAAGCCCTGGCCGGGTCATCCCTGTGTCCAGCTGGGTCCTTGCGGGGCAGCCTGGCCTGCAGGAGCTCCAAGAGGCCCTCCCAGTCCAGGCTGGGGAGACGGGCCCAGACCCCCTCTCCTGGTGCCCGGAGAAGGCCAAGCAGATCCCTCCAGTCAAGCTCGGGTTGCCTCTCAGAGCCACGCGGGTATGGACACACTCCCTCTGCCCCCCAGCCCACAGCAGTGGGTGTCCCAGAGTGCCAGGATTGTGAGGACTCTGCGGGGCCTCCCCAGTTCTCAGGGGTGCTCGTGAGTGGGCTTCTCTTCCCTAGTTCTCTGGGGAGCTCATGAGTGGGCTTCTCCTCCCAGGCCTCTGGCTGCCTCCAGCTCTCCCTGTACTCCCTGGGAGTGCCCCCCCATGCTCCCTCCGGGGCTTTGGCTGCCCCCAGGCTGGGCTCTCCACATCCCCGCCAGCCCCCAGGGCCCAGGCGTCCCTCCTGGCTGCTCCAGCTCCTTTCTAGGTGTCTATGAGGGCCCTGGGACCCTGGCGGTTCCTCCTGACTCTGCCACACCCCCAGAGGCTGTCTTGGGCCTGCTTGGCCACTCTCCAGAGGTCTCTGTGTCCGCAGCTCCCTCTCAGAGGTCCTGGCTGATGTCCTGGGGGGCAGCGGGGACCCCTGGAGCTGCCGATCTCCCTCAGGTCTCTTCTCAGGACTCCGAGGATGAGGGGGCTCTGCTTGGCTCCGCCGGGTCAGTTCTGCCTGTTTGGCAGGGAGCTTGGTCACCTGGGGATGAGGTGAGGGGGTAGGTGAGGCTCTCTCTCTGGGGACCTGGCTGCCAGCTCTGCCTTTCTTAGGCCCCCAGAGAGTCAAGGCTGTGTCCACACAGCAGCCTGAATCAAAGCAGGCCAAAAAGCACACAGGGTCTCTGCCCCACCCCTCCGGGGTCAGCTCCTCCCTTTCACCCGCTTTCCTCAGTTCCAGAAAAAGATCTGCAAAGACCTGCTCCCGTTCTTGGCTTCTCACCCCTCTCAAAGATACTGATTCCAACTTGGGCTATCAGGTGCCAGAACCTCCACCACCAATACCCCATTCCACTGAGGCGGGCCTAGCCCTCTGGGTTTGGTTCAAGATACAAATCACCCTGAAAGAGAGGGCCCTTAGAGCCAGATTCTTGCTTCAAGGCTTTCCCTGAAATCTGCTCAAGACAGCAGTATTGGCCAGGTGCCGTGGTTCACGCCTGTAATCCCAGCACCTTGGGAGGCCAAGGTGGGCGGATCACCTGAGGTCAGGAGTGACCAGCCTGGCCAACATGGTGAAACCCTGTCTCTACTAAAAGTACAAAAATTAGTTGGGTGTGGTGGCACACGCCTGTAATCCCAACTATCTGGGAGGCTGAGGTAGGAGAATCTCTTGAACCTGGGAGGCAGAGGTTGCAGTGAGCCAGTATTGTCCCACTGCACTCCAGCCTGGGAGACAGTGCAAGACTCCATCTCAAAAAAAAAAAAAAAAAAAAAAGACAGCAGTGCTTAGTAAAGGAAGGGGATAGCATGGGACAGGGGCTATCTTCAAAGGATTAATGTGGGGTCTTGTGCATTTTGCCAAGAGCTGCTGGCCCTTGGGGAGAGGGGAGAGCTGGATCCCCATGATTGGACTCCGACCCTTTCATAGAGGACCTTCCTGTCCAAGCCCCCTGCCTGGCTTCTAGCGGGAGGGAAGAGGCAGTGGCCGCCCCTTGGGGTGCGGGGCCCCAGACAGCTGGCAGTGCTCACCTGCCTGCTGGGGGCAGGGCTGGACTGTCTTCGGAGAAGTTGGCTCTGGCCTTGGCTGGGCTGCTGTGACCGTCCCTCGTCCTGGGCCTGGAAGGCCCCCGCTGCCTCGGACTTCCTATGAGCAAATGCAGCCACTCCTCTGAGGGACTGTCCCACTCCCAGCACCCCAGCCCCTCTGCTCCCACCTCCAACAGGAGGAGATGTGGGACAGCCAGGGACCCATTGCAAGCTGGTTGAAGGGCCCTAAGTGAGGATGACTCTCAGGGCCTTAGTTTCCCCTTCTGAAAAATGGGGATGGTTAACACTGCTCTGTTCTGCCTCATGAAGCTCTTGTGAACATGACGAGAAAAGTGGGGAGTAGAGGCGGTTGGGTGGGGAGGGGGATCTGGCCCTGGCCATGGCCCTCTCCTGTCTCATCCAGTTACTTCCTATGACTAACCACCACCCCACCAGCAGCCCAAGAGCCACCCCCAGACAAAGGTTAGACTGGTCTTTGCGGGAATTAAGATTTATTGAGCACCTACTGTGTACCAGGCACTGGGCACACATAATCATTATGACAAAGCATTTACTGAGCGCTTCTTATGTTCCAGGGGCCAAGCACTTGTATCATGATCGCAGCCCACGAGGTGAGACGACAGAGCCAGACTGCTGTGTGCCCCCGTGTTCCATTCTTTCTGCCTTTTCCTGTCCATATTGTAAATTTTGGATTTCTTTTCCTTTTTCCCTCCCATCACTGTTAACCAACAGAATCCCAGCGCTTAGCCTTGAAAACTCCAGGCCATCCTAGCCATTGGCAAAAGAGCTCTGAGCAAGATCAGAAGAAAGAAACATTCTCCCTGACAACTTCAGAGAGGCCAACATAAACTGTCCAAGCAAGTGTCTTTTTTTTTTTTTCTTTGAGATGGAGTCTCGCTCTGTCACCCAGGCTGGAGTGCAGTGGCGCAATCTCAGCTCACTGCAACTTCCGTCTCCCGGGTTCAAGTGATTCTCTGCCTTAATCTCCCAAGTAGCTGGGATTACAGGCATGAGCCACCACGCCTGACCCTGGGCAAGTGTCGTTTCTAAGACACTGGGCTTCAGGCATTGTTGACGCATCCGATGAAGATCATCTCTAACTTGTGTAAAAAGTCTAGTTCCAGTTAGTTGTCTCTCTTACTAACTGGGAGTCATGGCTGTTAATGTTTAACGTGGTATCTCTATTGACAGGTAGAAACACCAAATAGAACCTGGGCATATCTCTCCCTTCCTCTACCTAAGGGGTCACAACAAAAGGCCCAACTGCTCCATGAATGTTTATTTTGGTTGGGTCTCAGTTAGCAAATGGAGCCGTGTCTTTGGTGGATGAACTGAACCAGGAAGAGAAGCCTGAAAAAGGCCACCCTGTGGTGGACCCAGAGTGAGGCAGCAAAAAGGGAAGTAAGAGGAAACTCTGCTCAGGCCTCCATAGGCCCTGCTGTCTGTGGTGGGCCTGTGCCTGAGGAACCATGCTGGAACGACACCTTCAAAAGTATGGGATTGGGCAGGGCGCAGTGGGTCACGCCTGTAATCCCAGAACTTTGGGAGGCTGAGGCAGGCGGATGGCTTGAGCTCAGGAGTTCAAGACCAGCCTGGACAACATAGTGAAACCCAGTCTCTAAAAATACAAAAATTAGCCCAGGCGTGGTGGCTCATGCCTCTAATCACAGCACTTTGGGAGGCTGAGGTGGGTGGATCACTTGAGGTCAGGAGTTCGAGACCAGCCTGGTCAACATAGTGAAACCCAATCTCTACTAAAAATACAAAACTTAGCCAGGCGTGGTGGCACGTGCCTGTAATCCCAGCTACTCAGGAGGCTGAGGCAGGAGGATTGCTTGACCCCAGGAGGTGGAGGTTGCAGTGAGCTGAGATCGTGCCACTGCACTCCAGCCTGGGCGACACAGTGAGACCCTGTCTCAAAAAAAAGTATATATATATGGGGTTGGGAGGCCAGGTACAGTGTCTTTACACCTGTAATTCCAGCACTTGGGGAGGCTGAGGTCAGAGGATCACTTGAGTCGAGGAGTTTGAGACAGCCCTGGCAACAGAATGAGACCTTGTTCTAGGAAAAAAAAAATTTTTTTAATGAGCCGGGCATGGTGGTACGTGGCTGTAGTCCCAGCTACTTGGGAGGCTGAGGTGGGAGGATCGCTTCAGCCTGGGAGGTTGAGGCTGCAGTGAGCCATGATCACGCCACTGCATTCCAGCCTGGGTGAAAGAGCAAGATCCTGTCTCAAAAAAAAAGTATGGGGTTGGAGTTTTTTGTTGTTTCATGTCTTTTGCCAATGTCATTAGAATCAGAGCCATAAAGCACAATAATGTTAGTTGTTAGCAGTTATTGGCAGCTGGTTCGGAGAGGAACCAAAGTTCCCTGGAGGAAGTGTTTCTGAGCTTGAGGGCTCCCTGGGCAGGCTGTTTGTTAACTTTTTTTTTTGAGATGGAGTCTCGCTCTGTCACCCAGGCTGGAGTGCAGTGGTGCAATCTCAGCTCACTGCAATATCCGCCTTCTGGTTTTAAGTGATTTTCCTGCCTCAGCCTGCTGAGCAGCTGGGATTACAGGTGTCCACCACCATGCCCAGCTAATTTTTATATTTTTAGTAGAGACGGGGTTTCACCATGTTGGCCAGGCTGGTCTCATTTCGAACTCCTGACCTCAGGTGATCCACCTGCCTTGACCTCCCAAAGTCTTGGCATTACAAGCGTGAGCCACTGCACCCAGCCAATTTGTAATCTAATTGGAGGTGAGTGCATTTCCTTACTCTGTGAGAGCTGAAGGCCTTAGAGTGAATTTTCCCCCGAACTGGGGTATAGGAGCCTCGATGAAACAAGAGCCCAGACATGACCCAGTGGGCTGTTCCTCCCTAATGGGGAGGACCGGGAGGACAATAATGGAAACAGCCGGTGCAGGGAAGCAAGGCACTTGTGTGTTCTCTTCCGGATGGATGCATTTTCCATACGAACTCCAGCTTGCTTGATGAGCATTCCTCCTGAGAACTCGCCTTCCTTTTTTCCCCCACGTAGAATTGAGAGAAAAGAGCGAGGGACTCAAGAAGATTCTGAAACCCCAACAGAGACCCGGCTTCTCCGATGCTGAAGCAACAGCGTCTCCTCGGGGCCACCTGTTCCCGAGGGTTGATGTGGCCGCACCAAGCATGACAAAGGAAACATGTTTCCTTCGGAAGCTTAGATGGGCTCTTCGACCTCCAGAGAGAATTAAAGGAGCAAAGCCATCAAGTCTAGCAAATCCAGTGAAGGCTGGGTTTTGAATTCAAGTGACCACAGGATGCTACGTGACTCTAAGAGATGCCAAAGGCATCTAAGGAAAAAAAAATTAAGATCAAGCCAAAACTCCCAATGCTTTGATGTGACAACCCTTTAAGAAAAATTTTCCAGACTCGGGACAATGCTTGGACACAGTAGATGCTCAATAAATACATATCGATGAGGAAATAGGAGAAAATAAAAGCACACTCCTACAGCCACCCGCTCATAAGCTCCAGTCTGTCCCTTACACACACACTGCATAGTTTTAAAATTTTCCATATTCAGAGGATGAATGGTTTTCTACTTGGAAAAGGTGCCAGATAAGAGGAAAAATTTTAATTATTCAGTAAAATTATGAAAACTTCCCTAAAAGGTAAATAAGCTATTTCAAAGAGAGTAGAATTAAATGTATAGGAGTGATCGTGTAAAAACAAATGGTTAATAAAAGTGTAAACATATTTCTCATTTCTATTATTAATATAAACACCTTATCTCTCTGAAATTATCCTGGAAAAAAGGAAAGAAAATTAATTAACTTTGGCTTAAAAACCTTAATGTCCCTGCTGAGTTATTAGTTAAGACAAAGTTAGGAAAATTGACATTAGACCAGAAATAGTAATCATAAAAAGGTCAAAGACACTTTGGGAGGCCAAGGTGGGAGCATTGCTTGAGGCCAGGAGTTTGAGACCAGTCTGGGCAACAAAGTGAGACTCCATCTCTACAAAAAATAGAAAAATTAGCTGGGCATAGTGGTACACGCCTGTAGTCCCAGCTACTGAGGAGGCTGAGGTGAGAGAATCACTTGAGCCTGGCAGTTTGAGGCCGCAGTGAACCATGATCACGCCACTGCACTCCTGCTGGGTGACAAAGCAAGACCCTGTTTCAAAAAAAAAAGGTCAGGCCAGGCACGGTGGCTCACGCCTGTAATCCCAGCACTTTGGGAGGCCGAGGTGGGCAGATTGCCTGAGCTCAGGAGTTCAAGACCAGCCTGGGCAACAGGGTGAAACCCTGTCGCTACTAAAAATACAAAAAAATTAGCTGGATGTGGCGGCGTGCTCCTGTAGTCCCAGCTACTCGGGAGGCTGAGGCAAGAGAACTGCTTGAACCCAGAAGGCAGAGGTTGCAGTGAGCCAAGATTGCACTACTGCACTCCAGCCTGGGCGACAGAGAGAGACTCCGTCTCCAAACAAACAAAAAAAAGTTAAAGACACTGAAGACTTTCAGGGTGAAACTACTCCATGATGTTACAATGGTGGATACTTGTCATACATTCATTCAAGCCTATAGGCTGTACATCACCAAGAGTGAACCCTAAACTTTGGGTGATTTCATAGTGTGGGTTCATGGATTGTAACAAATGTATGACCCTACTGCCCAGTACAGTGGCTCACCAGCACTTTGAGAAGCCAAGAAAGGAGGATCCCTTGAGGCCAGGAGCTGGAAACAAGCATACCTGTCTAGTACAGGATATTGGTAGTGGGAGAGGCTGTGCATGGAACTCTGCACTTTCTGCTCAGTTTTGCTGTAAACCTAAAACTGCTCTGGGTTTTTGTTTTTAAGGCCAAAGAAAGAATTACACTAATGCTGGAGACCACACGGTTGTCATCTGGATATTAAATGATCAAGCTTACTGGAAAAGGAAATTTGAAGAACAAGAGATAAAGTTTCTTTTTTTTTCTTTTTTTGAGATGGAGTTTCACTCTTGTTGCCCAGGCTGGAGTGCAATGACGCAATCTCAGCTCACTTCAAACTCCACCTCCCAAATTCAGGCGATACTGCTGCCTCAGCCTCCTGAGTAGCTGGGACTACAGGCGTGTGCCACTACGCCTGGCTAATTTTTTTTTTTTTTTTTTTTTGAGACGGAGTCTCGCTCTGTCACCCAGGCTGGAGTGCAGTGGCATGATCTCGGCTCACTGCAAGCTCCAGTGCTGGGATTACAGGAGGGAGC
This sequence comes from Gorilla gorilla gorilla, assembly GCF_029281585.2. Lineage (NCBI taxonomy): Eukaryota > Metazoa > Chordata > Mammalia > Primates > Hominidae > Gorilla > Gorilla gorilla. The sequence continues at coordinate 35,730,903 of NC_086018.1, read as the reverse complement.
CACTGCACCCAGCCAAGACTGATAAGGTTTCTCATGAAGATTCAAATCCAGGAGAAAACTTTCCCAAGGAGCAGCAAAGAGGAATTTTAGATACAAAATATTCCATACCCTTTAGGGTGATGAAAATGTTCTAAAGTTAGATTGTGGCAGTGGTTGGACAACTTGGTAAATATACTAAAAATTCGTTGAATTATATACACGGAAAGTTTTGAGACTTCCAGACTGCTTTTTGTTGCTGTTGTTCTCTTGACCCTAACTAATGGAATTCTAGCTCTGATTCTTGAAAACTCGAGGGCTGGAACTTCTGGGGAGAGAAACCTCAGCCAGATCAGGAGGAAATGCTCCCCTTCCCTGGGGCCAGTGCTGCTGACCAAGGAGACTCAAAAGACACCTGGACTTCAGGTGTCCCAGGATGTTTGACTGTTAAAAATCCATAATTCTGTGAGCTTTCTTTCTTAAAATAGGTAGCTCTGGCCATACATTTTTATTTTATTTTTATTTTTAGACAGAGTCTCGCTGTGTCACCCAGGTTGGAGTGCAGTGGTACGATCTCGGCTCACTGCAAGCTCCGCCTCCCGGGTTCAAGCAATTCTCCTGCCTCAGCCTCCCGAGTTGCTGGGACTACAGGCGCCCGCCACCATGCCCAGCTAATTTTTTGTATTTTTGGTAGAGACGGGGTTTCACCATGTTAGCCAGGCTGCTGTAGATCTCCTGACCTTGTGATCCTCCCGCCTCGGCCTCCCCAAGTGCTGGGATTACAGGCATGAGCCACCGTGCCCGGCCCCGGCCATACATTTTAAATTGACATAACTGTTTTCTGAAATGCATAGGGACCCATGAGTTTTCTTTGCCAAGGCAGGAAAAAATCATGGGTACTTTCTTCTTCTCCCTCATGCACGGAAGAAAAAAAAAAAAAAAACCCATGAGTCTGGATCAAAGGGTTTGAGAGTTCACTCTCATTTTGGCCGGGCACGGTGGCTCACTCCTGTAATCCTAGCACTTTGCAAGGCCGAGGAGGGTGGATCACTTGAGGTCAGGAGTTCGAGACCAGCCTGGCCAATATGGCGAAACCCCGTCTCTACTAAAAATACAAAAAAATTAGCTGGGTGTGGTGTCACGTGCCTGTAATCCCAGCTACTCAGGAGGCTGCGGCAGGAGAATCGCTTGAATCCAGGAGGTGAGGTTGCAGTGAGCCGAGATTGCACCATTGCGCTCCAGCCTGGGCAACAAGAGCAAAACTCCGCCTCAAAAAAAAAAAACAAAAAAGAAAAAAGAAAAAGACAGTTCACCCTTATTTGAATGAATGTGCTCATGTTCCCCTCCATTACAGATGAGGAAACTGAGGCTCAGGTAGGTTAACTCACTATGTCAAGTTCACCCTCATTTGAATGAATGTGCTCATGTTCCCCTCCATTAGAGATGAGGAAACTGAGGCTCAGGTAGATTAACTCACTATGTCAGGTCATACGAGTTGACATGTGGCTGTGACCCAGGATTTGGACTCAGCCCTCCTGACTGCAGTCTTTGCTGTTAACCACTGGGCTGTGCATGACATCACTTAACCACACACACACACAAAACAGAAAACTCCTAATATGCAGAAACAGAGAAATGGAGCGATTTGCCCAAGGTCACACAGCCGGTAAATGGCAAGCCAGGGGGATTTGAACACTTTCTTTTGGCACCCTAACCCTTCACCTGTCCTGCTGCCGAGCCTCCTCCCCAGCCCACCTGGCTGACCCCACCCCCGGGCTCACCTGCGCTCTTGCCCGAAGAGGCGCTCCACCTCTGCGCGGCCAGGGCTGCGGGTGCGGCCCCCGCTGCTGCACTGCGCCTGGGGCCCTGGCTGTCTCTGGGCCAGCCTCCTGGGTGGGGGCAGGTCGGCCAGCACAGTGTACTCCTCCCGCTCCAAGTTGTGCCTGGTCTCCCCGGGAGGCGCTGAGCCGCGGGAGCCCCCAGAGCTGCCCGGTGAAGGTGAGGGTGCCAGGAACGCTAGGTCACTGGGTGGGTGGCGGGGTGGGGAGGAGGCTCGGGGTGCATCCCGGTGCCCGATGCACACTTGGGGGATCAGCACTGGGGAGCCATGCAGAGAGTCAGTGGAGGGGGCCAGGCTCTCCATACTAGTTCCAGGGGGATCCTGGAAGAAGAGGGATGGCTCAGGAGCCTGGCGTGGTGGGGATGAGAAGGAGGGTGCATCCCGGTGCCCAATGCACACAGGGGTGGGGATGTGGGGGCACTCGTGCAGAGAGTCCATGGAAGGGACAAGGCTCTCTGTGCTGGCCCTGGGGAGGTCCTGGAATAAGAGGGAAGGCTCTGGGGCCTGGCGTGGTGGGGAGGAGGCCCGGGGTGCATCTCGGTACCCAATACACACAGGTGCAGGGAGCTGAAGGGGCTCGTGTTGGGGGGACTGACACTGATGCTCGGCATCTGATGTGTCTGGGAGGAAGGGGAAGGGGTCAAATTGGGTGTGGCGGGGGGGCGAGGACGCCCGGGGGGCATCTCGGTGTCCAATGCACACAGCAGGTGGTATATAGGGAGGCTCGTGGTGGGGCGGTTCACTCTCAGGGGCGTGGGGCTCTGGGAAGAAGGGGAAGGGGTCATGCTGCAAATAGCGAGGGGGCGAAGAGGCTCGAGGGGCATCCCGGTGCCCAATGCACACAGCACATGGAGGCTGGGAGGGCTCAGGAGAGGTCAGGGGAGCCCCATAGGCAGTGGGGTACAAAGGTGAGGAAGTTCGGGAGGTGCTCTGGTGGCCTGGGTTATGGGAGGAAGAGGTGGCCCGGGATGGCAAGTTGTACTGGGTGGGGCCAAAGGAGGACTGGGGTGGGTCATGCTGGGCTGGCCTGCTGGGAGAGGATGTCTGAGGCCTGTCACCTTGGGTTGGCCGGAGGGCGATGGATGCCCAGGGAACCTCGCTTTGCTTGGAGCGAGATGGGGAAGAGGTTCGGGGACCATCACTCTGAGTTGGCCGGAGGGGAAACGAGGCCCAGGGGATGTCTTTGTTGGTACGATGGGGAGATGAATTCCTGGGATTGTTCCATTGAGTGGAGCGGTGGGGAGATGATGGTCTCAGATTCTCCTTTTGGGTGCAGCATTGAGATGAGGAGGTTCCAGGGTTGTCTCGTTGAAAGGAAAAGGACTGTGTGCGGTCCCGCTGTGTACAAGTGGGTCTGAGGTTATCTCGTTTGGTACAAGAGGTTTTAGGGTTGTCTTGTTGGGTAGAAGATGATCTGGGGATGTTCTGTTGAATACAAGTTCTGGGGTTGTCCTGTTGGGTGGCTCTGATGGGAGAGGAGGCTTTGAGATTGTCCCGCTGGGCACAGGATGTTCTGGGGTTGTCTCGTGTGGCTCTATTGGGAGAGGAGGTCCTGGGATTGTCCCGTCGGGTACAGGATGTTCTGAGGTTCTCTTGTTGGATGGTTCTGTTAGGAGAGGAGGCTCTGGGATTGTCCCACTGGGCACAGGATGTTCTGGGGTTGTCTCGCTGGATGGTTCTGTTGGGAGAGGAGGCTCTGGGATTGTCCCGTCGGGCACAGGATGTTCTGGGGTTCTCTTGTTGGGTGGTTCTGTTGGGAGAGGAGGCTCTGGGATCGTCCCGTCGGGCACAGGATGTTCTGGGGTTCTCTTGTTGGGTGGTTCTGCTGGGAGAGGAGGCTCTGGGATTGTCCCGTTGGGCACAGGATGTTCTGGGGTTCTCTTGTTGGGTGGTTCTGTTAGGAGAGGAGGCTCTGGGATTGTCCCGTCGGGCACAGGATGTTCTGGGGCTGTCTCGTTGGGTGGTTCTGTTGGGAGAGGAGGCTCTGGGATTGTCCTGCTGGGCACAGGATGTTCTGGGGTTCTCTCGTTGGGTGGCTCTATTGGGAGAGGAGGCTCTGGGACTGTCCCGCTGGGCACAGGACATTCTGGAGTTGTCCTGTTGGGTAGCTCTGATGGGAGAGGAGGCTCTGCGATTGTCCCGCTGGGCACAGGATGTTCTGGGGTTGTCTCGTGTGGCTCTATTGGGAGAGGAGGTTCTGGAGGCTTTGGGATTGTCCCGCTGGGCACAGGATGTTCTGGAATTCTCTCGTTGAGTGGTTCTGTTGGGAGAGGAGGCTCTGGGATCGTCCTGCTGGACACAGGGTGTCCTGGGGTTTCCCCGCTGGGGAGTACAAGTAGGAAAAGAAGTTTGGGGGTTGTCCTGCTGGGTAGAAGAGGTTCTGGGGTTATCCAGTTGGGTGCTTCGTGAGGGAGAGGAAGCTCTGGGGGTGTTCCACTGTGTAGATGAGGCCCTGGGGGTGTCCTCTTGGGTGGATGAGGCCCTGGAGGTTTCCTGTTGGGTGGATGAGGCCCTGGAGGTGTCCCTTTGGGTGATTCGATGGGGAAAGGAGGCTCTGGGGGTTTCACGTGTAGAGGCAGCCTGAGCAGTGTCCCTTTGGGGAGGGGAAGCCTGAGACATGGTGCTTCGAGGTCCGCTGTGTGGTGTCATGGAGGAAGCCTGGGTCAGTGTTGACCGGTGCCGCTCCAGGGACAACCCGCTTTCTCCCCGGAGCCTTGCCCAGTGCTGTCCTGCGCTCCGGCCCCCACCACCAGTGTCTGGAGAGAGAAGAGAAGGGCTCAAGGTAAGGGGAGAGGTCCAGGCAGCTCTCATATTCTACTTTTCTTTGTCCCTTAGGACCAGTGATTAGGGCAAACCCCACACCCTCCTCTTACAGGTCTCACTGTCTGTACCAAGTGACTCCACCTCTCTGACCAAGGCTGATTAGACAAGGGCTTGGATGCCTCTCTCAAGCTGAGGTCAAGAATTTGAAATTGAGACCCTGACTCACTCAAGAGATGGGTTCAACAACTGGAAGGCCACAGGGTCTGGGGATCCACGGACAAGACAGAGAAGAAGCAAATTTGTGGAGAGAAGTGTTGACAATAGCCTGTGTGACCCCAGGGAGGGAGAGGTGGGCCCAACAGCAGCCACCTGACAGTCTGCCCTTCCCAGTTCTATTTCCTTCAGTCAGAATCCAAGGAATTCCCCCCATTTCTTGTTTTGTTTTGTTTTTGAGTCAGAGTCTCACTCTGTCGCCCAGGCTGGAGTGCAGTGGCGTGATCTCGGCTCATGGCAACCTCCGCCTCCCAGGTTCAAGCCATTCTCCTGCCTCAGCCTCCCGAGTAGCTGGGATTACAGGCATGCGCCACCATGCCCGGCTAATTTTTGTATTTTTAGTAAAGACGGGGTTTCACCATGTTGGCCAGGCTGGTCTCGAACTCCTGACCTCAGGTGATCCACTCACCTCGGCCTCCCAAAGTGCTGGGATTACAGGCGTGAGCCACCGTGCCCGGCCCTTTTTTTTTTTTTTTTTTTTTTTTGAGACAGAGTCTCGTTCTGTCACCCAGGCTAGAGTGCAATGACGCGATCTTGGCTCACTGCAACCTAAGCCTCCTGGGTTCAAATGATTCTCCTGCCTCAGCCTCCCAAGTAGCTGGGATTACAGGCATGCACCACCATGCCCAGCTCATTTTTGTGTTTTTAGTAGAGACAGGTTCTAATGAGCCTGTTTCATGTGCAACAGCTCTAGAAAGCCCCTGTTTTTTGTATCCAAATGTTCCTACCCTGAGGCTTCTCCCAGGGCTGCCATGAGGATGGGAAAGGTGCAGGGATGGACAACCTTTTATAAACTGGTAGCTGGGAGTTTGCCAGAAATGCAGAATCTCAGGTCCCAGCCCAGATGCACTGCTTCTGGATCTGCATTTAACAAAACTGTCTGGTGATTTGTACACCTTATAGTTTCAGAAGCACTGGCCTAAAGGATTAATGTAACTGTCCTCAGTAGTGACCCTCTTTGCAACTCCTAGCCTCATGACAGAGTTGCCATGACCTTGGTGTGTCACCCTCCACCCCACTCAATCCCTCAGTCACCAAGCAGGTGTTGAGCACCCCTATGTACATGTCCCTTGGCTACTGCTTTAGGTGAAGAGTAAAGGGTATCATGGCCTCATCTCAAAGGAGCCACAGCTGTGGGTGTGGTGGCTTACACCTGTAATCCCAGCACTTTGAGAGGCCAAGGTGGGAGGATCACTTGAGCTCAGGAGTTCCAGACCAGCCTAGGCAACATGGCGAGACACTGTCTCTACTACAAGTTTTTTAAAACTTAGCAGGGCCTGGTGGTGCATGCCTGTAGTCCCAGCTACCTAGGAGGCTGAGGCCGGAGGATTGCCTGAGCCTAGGAGGTGGAGGTTGCAGTGAGCCAAGATTGTGCCATTGCCCTCCAGCATGGGCAACAGAGCAAGACATTGTCTTAAAACAAGAAATGAAACAAAAAAGTAGCCACAGTCGCCTTCATGCAGATCCCCTCTCTTCATGCCTTCTTAAGATCCCCTGTCCTCTCCCTTTGCAGCCACTGCCTCGTCCAGCCTCTCTGGGCTGGTGTTGGTGAAAGTCTGAGTTCCCAGCACCTAGCAGAGAATTCAAAATTTGCGAGGTTGCCAGGCACGGTGGCTCACGCCTGTAATGCTAACACTTTGGGAGGCCAAGGCGGGTGGATCATCTGAGGTCAGGAGTTCGAGACCAGCCTGGCCAACATGGTGAAACTGGTCTCTACTAAAAATACAAAAATTAGCTGGATGCGGCCGGGAGCAGTGGCTCATGCCTGTAATCCCAGCATTTTGGGAGGCCGAGGCGGGCGGATCGCAAGGTCAGGAGATCGATACCAGCCCTGCTAACATGGTGAAACCCCATCTCTACTAAAAATACGAAAAAAAAAAAAAATTAGCCGGGCTTGGTGGCGGGCACCTGTAGTCCCAGCTACTTGGGAGGCTAAGTCAGGAGAATGGCGTGAACCTGGGGGACAGAGCTTGCAGTGAGCTGAGATCTGGCCACTGCACTCCAGCCTGGGCGACAGAGTGAGACTCCATCTCAAAAAAAAAAAAAAAAATATTAGCCGGATGCAGTAGTGCATGCCTGTAACCCCAGCTACTCGGGAGGCTGAGGCTGGAGAATTGCTTGAACCTGGGAGGTGGAGGTTGCAGTGAGCTGAGATCTGGCCACTGCACTCCAGCCTGGGTGACAGAGCGAGACTCTGTCTCAGAAAACAAAAAACAAAAAAATTTGCTGGTGGCTGATGTCCCATGGCATTCTAAAATACGTTTCCTGCCTGGTAGTGGCTCACAACTATAATTCCAACATTTCGGGAGGCTGAGGCAGGAGGATTGCTTGAGCCCAGGAGTTGGAGACCAGCCTGGGCAACATAGTGAGCCCCCATTTCTACGAAAAATAAAATAAATACATTCCATATTCACCTTTTTCTCTCATCTACACCCACTTCCTACTCCAGGCCACCACTATTTCTCTCCTGGATGGCTGCAGTAGCCCCCAAGCCTGGGCACTCTGGGGCCAATGTCATCGTTCATCCAGGGAGACTTTTTTTAAAGTCAAAGGTGAGCAGATCGCTGTGCCCCCAGCCTTCAGGGGAAACTGGAAGAGATGGGAAACCTGTCACAGATTGGAGGAGACGGAGGAGATGAGGAGACGGACTAAGGGCAATGTGGGATCCTGGAATGGATCCAGGAACAGAAAAAGGATATTAGTAGAAAAACTGGTGAATCCCAGCAAGTCTGTAGCTGAGTTAATAGTATCGTAGCAGTGGGCCGGGCACAGTCACTCACGCCTGGAATCCCAGCACTTTGGGAAGCCGAGGCAGGCGGATCAGCAGATCACCTGAGGTCGGGAGTTCCAGACCAGCCTGACCAACATGGAGAAACCCCGTCTCTACTAAAAATACAAAATTAGCCGGGCGTGGTGGTGCATGCCTGTAATCCCAGCTACTTGGGAGCCTGAGGCAGGAGAATGGCTTCAACCTGGGAGGTGGAGGTTGCGGTGAGCCGAGACTGCGCCATTGTACTCCAGCCTGGGCAACAAGAGTGAAACTCCGTCTCAAAAAAAAAAAAAAAAAGGGGGGGGGGCAGGGAATGAATGAAACAGTGAGTGCAGTGTGGGGCCTGAGGTGTGATTAACGCAGTGGAGGGCTGGGTTGTATAAATTGGCAGGTTCAGGGGAGAAATCAAGGCCAGAGATGTGGACTCCAGAGTCGTGGTTTTTCCCAGACAGTACCAAAAGCCAAGCAGCTAAGTGTGCAGGGAGAAGACAGAAGGGGCCCAGGACTGGGATCTGGGGCATCAGATATTTAAAAGTGAAGGAGAGGAGGCGGCCTCAGCAAAGGAGAGCGAGGTGGAGTGGCCGGTGAGGAAGGAGGCAGACCAGGAGTGAGGGATCGGGGAGCCCAGAGTGATTCTGTGCAAGACATTTATTTAGCACAAGGCCTGGAACATCAAAAAAACAGGTCACTGCTGTAATGCTGCTGCTGTTCTCATTGCTGCCTCATCTATTCAGCCATGATTGACTTGTGGGCAGTAAGTAAACGTCTGCTGAGTGCCTGAGTGAACATTGCCCCTCAGTTGAAGATGCTACATCTCCATCCCCTGCTTCCCTGAGCATCTGAAGCCTCAAAACCTCTTCCTCGGGGCTCGCAAATCCCACACAGCACAGCCAGCGCTGGGCCCATCCACTCCCCAGCCACCTGCTCTCAGCAAAGGGCACACCATCTACCCAGACACCCAGGCCAGGAGCTGTGACTGTGTATCCTCCTGTCCAAAGTACCATCAAGTCTGCCTCCTAAACCTCTCTCCTTCTCTGTCCCCTCCTCACCCCACAACCATGGCTCTTATTTATTTATTCGAGATGGAGTCTTATTCTGTTGCCCAGGCCGGAGTGCAGTGGGGGCGATCTCAGCTCACTGCAACCTCCACCTCCCAAGTTCAAGCGATCCTCCTGCCTCAGCATCCCGAGTAACTGGGACTATAGGCGTGTCCCGGATCCCATCAGGCTCAACATGGTGAAACCCTGTCTCTACTAAAAATACAAAAAGTCAGCTGGGCGTGGTGGCAGGCACCTGTAGTCCCAGCTACTCAGGAGGCTGAGGCAGGAGAATCACTTGAACCCAGGAGGTGGAGGTTGCAATGAGCTGAGATCGCGCCACTGCACTCCAGCCTGGGGGACAGAGCAAGACTCCATCTCAAAAAAAAAAAAAAAAAAAAAAAGCAAGCCCCAGTTGTCCCAGTAATGCCTGTCACAGCTCTGTGTCCTCCTGTCCCAGATCCCAATGGGCTCACACATGGCATTCCACGTCCTCATCCTGTTAGTCTCTTTTAATCAAGAAGAGTCCCCTAGCCGCTTTTTGTCCTATGAGGAGCCCAGTCATTTTGCAGAATGTCTTTCATTTCGGGTTTGTCTGATGTTTCACTGGGGTTAGGTGTAGGCAATGCATTTTCAGCAGGACGATTTAGAAGGGAAGGGATTCTGTGCCCACCCCAGCATCCCCTCCCCCGACCCCATGCATCATATCAGGGGGCATATTATGTTGGTTTGCCCCACTCTGGGGATGCTGAGCAGCCGCTTGGTGAAGGTGGTATCTTCCCGCTCTCCCCAGCCTAAGGGTGCCTTTCTCTCAGTAATCGATGCAGAATCTGAGGGGTGATACTGAGAGGTGACAGCATGCTGGCAGCCCTCACAGCCCTCGCTTGCTCTCGGCGCCTCCTCTGCCCGGGCTCCCACTTTGGCGGCACTTGAGGAGCCCTTCAGCCCGCCGCTGCACTGTGGGAGCCCCTTCCTGGGCTGGCCAAGGCCGGAGCTGGCTCCCTCAGCTTGCAGGGAGGTGTGGAGGGAGAGGCGCGAGCAGGAACCGGGGCTGCGCATGGCGCTTGTGGGCCAGCTGGAGTTCCGGGTGGGCGTGGGCTTGGTGGGCCCAGCACTCGGAGCGGCCGGCTGGCCCTGCCGGCTCAGGCAATGAGGGGCTTAGCACCTGGGCCAGCGGCTGTGGAGGGTGTGCTGGGTCCCCCGGCAGTGCCCGCCCACCGGCGCTGCGCTGGATTTCTCGCCGGGCCTTAGCTGCCTTCCCGCCGGGCAGGGCTCGGGACCTGCAGCCTGCCATGCCTGAGCCTCCCCCCGCCTCCGTGGGCTCCTGTGCAGCCCGAGCCTCCCCGAGGAGCACCGCCCCTGCTCCACAGCGCCCAGTCCCATCAACCACCCAAGGGCTGAGGAGTGTGGGCACATGGCATGGGACTGGCAGGCAGCTCCACCTGCAGCCCCAGAGCGAGATCCACTGGGTGAAGCCAGCTGGGCTCCTGAGTGCAGTGGGAACTTGGAGAACCTTTATGTCTAGCTAAGGGATTGTAAATACACCAATCAGCACTCTGTCTCTAGCTCAAGGTTTGTAAACACACCAATCAGCACCCTGTGTCTAGCTCAGGGTTTGTGAATGAACCAATCCACACTCTGTATCTAGCTACTCTGGGACTTGGAGAACCTTTGTGTGGACACTGTATCTAGCTAATCTAGTGGGGATGTGGAGAACCTTTGTGTCAAGCTCAGGGATTGTAAATGCACCAATCAGCGCCCTGTCAAAACAGACCACTCGGCTCTCTGTAAAATGGACCAATCAGCAGTATGTGGGTGGGGCCAGACAAGAGAATAAAAGCAGGCTGCCCCAGCCAGCCGCGCAACCCGCTCTGGGTCTTCTTCCATGCTGTGGAAGCTTTGTTCTTTCGCTCTTTGCAATAAATCTTGCTGCTGCTCACTCTTTGGGTCCACACTGCCTTTATGAGCTGTAACACTCACCACGAAGGTCTGCCGCTTCACTCCTGAAGCAATGGAGACCATGAACCCACCGGGAGGAAAGAACAACTGCGGACGCGTCTCCTTAAGAGCTGTTACACTCACTGCGAAGGTCTGCAGCTTCACTCCTGAGCCAGCGCGACCACGAACCCGCCAGAAGGAAGAAACTCCAAACACATCCAGACATCAGAAGGAAGAAACTCCAAACACATCCGAACATCAGAAGGAACAAACTCCAGACACGCCGCCTTTAAGAACTGTAATATCGCGAGGGTCTGCCGCTTCATTCTTGAAGTCAGTGAGACCGAGAACCCACCAATTCTGGACACAATACTTTGAAACCATGACTATCCTGTTTGCTGACAAATTATCACCCTAGGGATTTTGCATCCGCCAGTGATTCATGCCTGAACCAGTTATTGCTACAGTGCCTGCAACAGTCTCTTAACTGGTTTCTCATCCTTCAACCCCTCCCTGCTCCAATTCATCCTTTGCATCTTTGATCTAGGGAACTTCCTGAGGCACAGGTTTAATTACATGACTTTCCTCCTCAAAAACCTTCGGTGGCTCCCTACTATTTAGAGAAGAAGTCCAAACTCCCTGGCTAAGGCCAGGCATAGTGGCTCACTCCTGTAATCCCCAGCCAGGAATTTGAGACAAGCCCGGCCAACATGGTGAAACCCCGTCTCTACTAAAAATACACAAATTAGCCACGTGTGGTGGTGGGTGCCTGTAATCCCAGGTACTTAGGAGGCTGAGGCAGGAGAATCTCTTGAAACCAGGAGGCGGAGGTTGCAGTGAGCCAAGATGGCACCACTACACTCCAGTCTGGGCAACAGTGTGAGACTCTATCTCAAAATAATAATAATAATAGGCCAGGCGTGCCTGTAATCACGCCTGTAATCCCGGCAATTTAGGAGGCCAAGATGGGCAGATCACTGAAGGTTGGGAGTTTGAGACCAGCTGGGCCAACATAGTAAAACCCCATGTCTACTAAAAAGACAAAAATTAGCTGGGCATGGTGGTGGGAGCCTGTAATCTCAGCTACTTGGGAGGCTGGGGCAGGAGAATCGCTTGAACTGGGGAGGCAAAGGTTGCAGTAAGCCGAGATCACGCCACTGCACTCTAGCCTGGGCAACAGAACAAGACTCCATCCCAAATAATAATAATAATAATTAAAGTGGGTAGCATGACTCATTGTGGCTGCTCCATCATGACATGCAAACTGTTACTATTATTAACACTCAGGCCACCAAAGTAAGCCGTGCCCAGAGTCCTAAATGGCCAGTGAGATGGCTATCTGGGGGGCCCCAGGCCATCACCATGGGAACCAACCTGGCAGAAGGACTCACCCTCCTTTTTCTGGCCTGCAGCATCTCCTCCCACAGGGGACCTGGTGAGGAGAGACAGAGCCCTTTGGGATCTGTCAGCTCTCGGCCCCTCCCGAGGCCTCCTCGGGATCATCACTGTGAGCTCGTCCCAGCTGGGGGCCTCCTCCTGCCTCTCAACAGTGTCCCAGTCCTGCCAGAGAAGGGGAGGAGAAAGTATGTTTGCGGGAGAAAAAAGGCTGCAGGACATATACTCTCCAAATGAGAGGGGTAGAAGGAAGGGAAGGGAATTGGCATTAAAAAGCACTTCCCTGGCCAGTCGTGGTGGCTCACGCCTGCAATCCCAGCACTTTGGGAGGCCGAAGCAGGTGGATCACGAGGTCAGGAGATCGAGACCATCCTGGCAAACATGGTGAAACCCCATCTCTACTAAAAAATACAAAAAATTAGCTGGGCGTGGTGGTGGGCACCTGTAGTCCCAGCTACTTGGGAAGCTGAGGCAGGAGAATGGTGTGAACCTGGGAGGTGGAGCTTGCAGTGAGTGGTGATCGCACCACTGCGCTCCAGCCTGGGTGACAGAGTGAGACTCTGTCTCAAAAAACAAAAAGAAAAACAAAACAAACAAAAAAAAAAGCACTTCCCTGCAGGGCGCAGTGGCTCACGCCTGTAATCCCAACACTTTGTGAGGTCGAGGCAGGTGGATCACCTGAGGTCAGGAGTTCGAAACCAGCCTGGCCAACATGGTGAAACCCCGTCTCTATTAAAAATACAAAAACTAGCCAGGCATGGTGGTGGGCGCCTGTAATCCCAGATACTCGAGAGGCTGAGGCAGGCGAATCGCTTGAACCTGGGAGACAGAGGTTGCAGTGAGCTGAGATTGTGGCACTGCACTCCAGCCCAGGTGACAGAGCAAGACTCCATCTCAAAAATAAATAAAATTAAATAAGAAATAAAAAGCACTTCCGAAACTGTCAAGTTCTGTCCCCAAGAGGTGACAGTGAGTGGTGCCACACCTTCTATGGTGTAGACTCCGCTCCATGGACTCAGTAAAAAGCACTTCCAGTCTGGGCAACACAGTGAGACCCTGTCTCTACAAAATTAAAAAAAAATAATAATAATAACTAGGCATGGTTGTGCATGCCTATAGTCCCAGCTAATCAGGAGGCTGAGGTGGGGGGATCACTTGAGCCCAGGAAGTCAAGGCTGTAGTGAGCCATGTTCATGTCATTGCACTCCAGTCTGGGCGACGGAGCAAGACCCTGTCTCAATCAATCAACTTTTTTTTTTTTTCTCTATTTAAGACAGAGTTTTGCTCTTGTTGCCCAGGCTGGAGTGCAATGGTGCAATCTAAGCTCACTGCAACCTCCCGGGTTCAAGCGATTCTCCTGTCTCAGCCTCCCAAGTAGCTGGGATTACAGGTGCCCACCACCACACCCTGCTAATTTTTGTATTTTTAGTAGAGACAGAGTTTCACCATGTTGGCCAGGCTGGTCTCGATCTCCTGACTTCAGGTGATTCACCCACCTTGGCCTCCCAAAGTGCTGGGATTACAGGCATGAGCCACTGCACCCAGTCTTCAATCAATCAATTAAATTAAAAGCATGTGCTGTTTGCCTGGCACTGTGCTGGGCTCTAGCAGGTGCTAAGTGCTAAGTCGCTCATCTTCAACGGACCTAGGAGGCATGTACGTCCATTGAAGCCAAGAGCTTTGCCCAGAGTCCCAGAGTTCCGCATGTGGGACTGTGTGAGGTAGCCCCAGGGGCCAGAGAAAAGTGGGTTCAAATCCTAGCCCCACTACTTCCCAGATGTGTGGCCTCCACTAAGTTGCTCCCCCCGCTGAGCCTCAGCCCCATATGGGGCGATTGAAATCTCCACTTCCGAGGCTGTGGTGAGGCTCCCCTGAGCCCACACCCACCAAGCCCTTAGCATGGAGCTGGCCATGAAGTGTGTGAGGCTGGGTTGTTTTATTCTGAGTCTTATCACCACCCCCTGTCATTTTCCTTTTGGGGGGTCTCCTGGGACAAGCCTGTCTCTTCTGCTCTGCGGCAGCCCCTCAAAATGCAAATGCTGGAGGAAAGACTGCTGGCTCTTCTCTTTTCGTGGTTAAATGACCCCCGCAGCCTGCTCCCTTTCCTCTGTCTCTTGGAAATCTATTCCAGGGCTGGCCGTGGGACTCAGCACTGTGTGTTGAGGGCAGAGCCCTGGGGCTCTGTGCCACTCTTGCGCTAGACACCAAACCCAACACTCTGGGATCTGAGAGCATGTGGCAGCCCGAGCCTGCTGGTGATTCACCCAGAGCTCCTGTCGGCTGAAACTCCTTTCCCTGTCTTTTCACAGCCAGACCCCAGCTGCCCTGGGGCAGCCTGTGCAGAAATCCCCACCCTCCAGGGGTTCGCCGGGGTGGCCCGAGCTGCCAGCTAATGGTCCAGAGGACCTCGCCGGATTCCCTGGTGTGAGGCTCAGCCCTGGCCTGGAGGTTTAGGTGGGACCCAGGGCTGCAGATGGAGGTGTGAGCCACTCTTGTCCCCCAGACTCCCACTCCTGGCTCACCACAGAGGACGAGTTGCTGGTATCATCAGGGGTGGCGGAGTCAGGGCTGGAGGTGGGGTCAGGGCCGGGGTCCTCGTTGCAGCTGCCACACAAGGAAGTGGTCAGGCCCTCCAGATAGGGTATCGCCTCAAGCTCCCGGCTCCTGCTCCTGGGGGCAGCTGTGGGACCCTCTTCTGGGAGCCCTGCTGAGGGGGATGGGCTCCTGGGAGAGGAGACAGACCCAAAAAGTAATGGGGAGTTAGGAGCATCCCCCACCCCACCCAGGCATACGCACTCACTCACACAGGGAGCCTGGGGCCCACACGCTGGTGTGGGAAAGGGAGCCAATGGTGAGGGCTGCCTCTGTGTCAGACTTTTTATATGGGTTGCCTCATTGAGCTAAAACAGCATCCCTTTTTTTTTTTTGTAATTTTATTATTTGTTTATTTATTTATTTTGAGACAGAGTCTCGCTCTGTCACCGAGGCTGGAGTGCAGTGGCGCCATCTCGGCTCACTGCAATCTCTGCCTCCCAGGTTCATGCCATTCTCCTGCCTCAGCCTCCCCAGTAGCTGGGACTACAGGCGCCCGCCACCACGCCTGGCTAATTTTTTGTATTTTTTAGTAGAAACGGGGTTTCACCATGTTAGCCAGGATGGTCTCGATCTCCTGACCTCGTGATCCGCCCGCCTCGGACTCCCAAAGTGCTGGGATTACAGGCGTGAGCCACTGCGCCCGGCAACAGCATCCCTTTAAAGTAAGTATAATAATTCCCATTTTAGGCCGGGCGCAGTGGCTCACACCTGAAATCCTAGCACTTTGGGATGTCAAGGTGGGCGGATCACCTGAGGTCAGTAGTCCGAGACTAGCCTGTCCAACATGGTGAAACCCCGTCTCTACTAAAAATAAAAAAATTAGATGGGCATGGTGGTGGCACACACCTGTAATCCCAGCTACTCAGGAGGCTGAGGCAAGATAATCGCTTGAAGCCAGGAGGCGGAGGTTGCAGTGAGCCAAGATCGTGCCATTGCGCTCCAGCCTGGGTGACAGCGCGAGACTCTATCTCAAAAATAAATAAATAAAAATACAAAAATTAGTCGGGTGTGGTGGCGTATGCCTGAAATCCCAGCTACTCGGGAGGCTGAGGTTGCAGTGAGCCAACATCGTGCCATTGCACTCCAGCCTGGGTGATAGAGCAAGATGCCATCTCAAAATAATAATAATAATAATAATAATAATAATTCCCATTTCACAGAGGAAGACACTGAGGCTCAGAGAGGTCAAGAGACTGGCCAAGGTCACCGAGATAGGAAAGGGCAGAGCTGTGTTATGAACCAAAACTATTGCCCCAGCCCCAACTTTAAGTCTTAGTCTTAGTCTACTGACCCCAAGTTCAGTAAGTCTAAGAAGGCAGACTCATGCTTGGCTAACGAGGATGTGAGAGGCAGCATGGCTCCACAGGCATTGACAGGTTCACAAGCCCAGATGCTGAGGGAGGGAGCTGCAGAGAAGGCTGTGCTTTAAAAGAAGTCACAGGCTCAAGAAGGCTTAGCGCTGACAGTATCCCCAAAGAGTGACCCACAGACTGGCCTACACGATGATAATAAGTGATGGCCATGAAAAAGAGCTCTGTAGTCAAATGACATACTTCTCTACTTCCGTTACCCAAAAGCCACGACGCATGCAGGCAAGCTAAAGGCTCTGACAAGTCCTGCAGGAAAGCTATTCAATTTCATTTATCCCAGACTTTCTGAAACATACTTGATAACAAAGCTGTCTTTGTTTTTTTCGGTTTTTTGTGTTTTTTTTGTTTTGTTTTTTTTGTTTTGTTTTGTTTTGTTTTTTGAGATGGAGCCTCACTGTGTCACCCAGGCTGGAGTGTAATGGCACGATCTCAACTCACTGCAACCTCTGCCTCCCGGGTTCAAGTGGTTCTCCTGCCTCAGCCTCCCGAGCAGCTGGGATTACAGGCACCTGCCACCATGCCTGGCTAATTTTTGTATAGTTAGTAGAGACAGGGTTTCGCCATGTTGGTCAGGCTGGTCTCGACCTCCTGACCTCAAGTGATCCGCCCACCTTGGCCTCCCAAAGCGCTGGAATTACAGGCATGAGCCACTGCACCCAGGCTGTTTTTTTGTTTGTTTCTTTGTTTGTTTGTTTGTTTTAATATGCCTACCTGTGAGGAGCACATGAATGATCCCAGCACAATGCTGATTTAATTCAATCCCTCTTATTTTACAGACAGGGAAACTGAGACACAGAAAGACAGAGTAACTTGCTCAAGACCCATCAGGGATGGATCTGAAGCTGGAACCCAGGTTTCTAGACTCTCAGACCATGGCCTCCCAAGGTGCCATGACCTTAAAGGGGGACTGGCACTCAGGCCTGAGGGTGGAAGGAACCCCAGAGCCTGGAGCAGTGCACACCCAGGTAGGTGGGTGACAGCAGGTGCCCCTGGGTGCAGAGACTGTTTAATCTTTTAAAGCTGTGCAAAGGGAACCAGGAAATGTGAGTAGGCTGTGGCCATGCCCACTGCAAGGTGGGTGTACAGCAACCACACACTCTGGGGCAAAGCTGAGTTCGGTCTTGGGAGGTTATGGGGTGGGCAGGGCCCCTGGGAGAGACAGCCAGGATTGGGGAGGGGAGGCTCAGCCACTGAAGTGCAAACAGGGTGGTGTGATCTGAGTTCTTCCTGTGGGCCCAAGGAGCATGCCCACCACCCACCTGTGCCTAGGTTTGGAGGACTGACCACGTGACCCATGCCAGCAGCCATTAGAGACAGGTGCTGCCTTGGGGAAGGAGTGCAAATGGGAAGGGCAAGGGCATTCCACCCCATGAAGCCCTTCCCGGGCCCTGGGACTCTACCCACCTCTTGGGCCCTGGCCTGAGGCCCGGGTCCACCACAGACTGGCAGCCGGAGGTTGAGGCGCTGAGTGGGTCCTCAGGGGCAGGTGGACATCGAGGCAGGTCGCAGTAGGGCACCTCAGCACCTGAAGGGCTCCTGAGCTCCTGGGCCAGGGTTGGAGAGAGGAGACAGCTCAGCGCCCACGTGGGGGCTCCCCTCCCCCTGCACAGCCCCTCCCGGTGGCGTGGGAGTCTCCAGGCATCTCCTCCGGGGATCTTGCACTTCTCAAGGAGCTGCCCATCAGGCTGGAAGCACCCTTTGGGACTCAAGCCGAGGGCTGGCTGAGGTACCTGGTGTGTGCCTGCACACGTGCATGTACACATATGGGCCTTGGAGCAGGTATGTGTTTGGATAAAGGCCTGGTATTGGGGGCACATGTGTGCACATAGGTGGAGCGAGCTCTTGCGCATGCGTGTCTACGCAGGTCCCGCGGGTACACCGATCCGTATGTTTGCATGAGTGCAACTTCATGTATACATGCATGTATGTGCGTGCGCCCCAGAACGAGGTGGATAGAAGGATCCACCAGGGTCTTTTGCGGCCAAAAGACAAGGGCGAGGAGGAAGGATTAGGCTGGCTGAGAGAAGGGAGAGGTCTGAGGGAGGAAGAGGCAGTTTGATGGTAGAGGAGATGGGAAAGGAAGGTCTTGGAGGACAGAAGAGATTTGCCCCACTAAAGGAGAGGCAGGGACTCCAGGGCTGGAGGGTCAAGGCCCCAGGAAAAGGGTGGGGGCTAGAACCAGCTGCCCACTCCTCTCTCCCTCCACCTTTGGCAAGGCCACACCTGTGAAGGCTGGTCTGGTGCTGGGCTCACCAGGGGGAACGGCTGCTCACCTCCAGGGCCCCCCCCCAATTCCTCCCCACCTCTGGAGAGCGGCAGTTCCCTCCCCTGGTGGTGGGAGACAGCGGCCATGGCACCCTGCGCCCCGCCTCCTCTCGGATTACCTGGGCTGCGGGCTCTGGCGGTGGTGGTGGCTGTTGACTGTCAGCACCCTCGTCCCCGGGGGGCTCCGGCTCAGGCCCCCACGCTGCTGCCCTCCCAGGCCCCGACTCCGGGTTGTGGTGGCAGCAGCCGCTGAGGCAGTGGAAACCTTAGAGGGGCCGGCTTCGGGAGCAGGGGCCCCTCATTACAGTTTCATAAGCCGGGCCCCAGCCAAGAACAATGAAGGACATGAAACCGCAGGAACCCGATCCCAGCAGCTCACCTGAGAGCCGGGAGGGGCAAGAGCCTGGGCCTGGGATCCCTGGGGACCCTGGAGCCCAGAGCCCAGGGCCAAGGCAGCAGCCTGGTCGGCACCACAGGGTGGGCACAGGCTCTCCAGATTCCAAGAAGGTCACTGCTGGGGTCAGGCAGTGCCAAGAAGTGGGGTTGGGATGTCTGCCATGACATCCAGGCCAGGGGAGGCCCGGTGGGATTCAGTTTCGCCCCCTGCCCTGCAGCCAGATTCTGATCAGAGCTCGGCAGCAGGAGGTGTCAGATCCACAGCCAGGCCTGGCGCCTTGGCCACCCAGGGGACAGCACAGCAGAAATGAGGAGAGACTTGCCAGGCATCAACCAGGGGTCTCTGCCCCACCAGGCCCAGCAGGAGCCCTAGCCTGATGTGACACCTCATCCTGGCTTTCACCCCAGCCCCCGTCACCACCCCACACCACCCACTTGAGTGGGCCCCACGGTCAGTCCCCAGCTCTGATTTCCTGTCTGGAGGGTCAGCACTGGCTCTGGCCTCAGATGGACCTCGGGCCCCATCCTGGCTACTCCGCTTCCCGGCTGGTGACCTCAGGCCGATGACTTCCCCTTTCGGAGCACTGTTTTCTCCTCTCGGAAATGGAGGCTGAGAAGCGACCAAGACCTGGGCCACGTGACTTATCCTCTCTGTGCCTCAGTTACCTCATCTACAAAACCGGCAGGATAGCAGGACCCACCTCCTAGGGGTGTTCTGAGAATTAAACGAGTTAATATTTGTAAAGGGCTTTTTTTTTGAGGCAGAGTCTCGCTCTTATAGCCCAGGTTAGAGTGCAATGGTGCAGTCTCGGCTCACTGCAACCTTCGCCTCCTGGGTTCAAGCAATTCTTCTGCCTCAGCCACCCCAGTAGCTGTGATTACAGGTGCCCGACACCATGCCCGGCTAATTTTTCTATTTTTAGTAGAGACAGGGGTTTGCCATGTTGGCCAGGCTGGTCTCAAACTCCTGATGGCAGGTGATCTGCCTGCCTTGGCCAAAGTGCTGGGATTACAGGCATGAGCCACTGAGCCTGGCCTCAATTTTTTTTTTTTTTTTTTTGTGAGACGGAGTCTCACTCTGTCGCCCAGGCTAGAGTGCAGTGGTGTGATCTTGGCTCACTGCAAGCTCCGCCTCCCGGGTTCACGCCATTCTCCTGCCTCAGCCTCCCGAGTAGCTGGGACTACAGACGCCCGCCACCACGCCCAGCTAATTTTTTGTATTTTTAGTAGAGACGGGGTTTCACCGTGTTAGCCAGGATGGTCTTGATCTCCTGACCTCATGATCCACCCGCCTCGGCCTCCCAAAGTGCTGGGATTGCAGCCGTGAGCCACCGCGCCCGGCCTTTTTTTTTTTTCTTTTTTTCGAGACAGAGTCTTACTCTGTCACCCAGGCTGGAGTGCAATGGCGCGATCTCAGCTCACTGCAACCTCTGCCTCCCAGGTTCAAGCAATTGTCCTGCCTCAGCCTCCTGAGTAGCTGGGACTACAGGGGCCCGCCACCATACCCAGCTAATTTTTGTATTTTTAGTAGAGACGGGGTTTCACCATGTTGGCCAGGGTGGTCTCGAACTCCTGACCTCAGGTGGTCCACCTGCCTCGGCTCGGCCTCCCAAAGTGCTGGGATTACAGACGTGAGCCACCACTCCCAGCCAATTTTTTTTTTTTTAAACATACAGATTTTTTGACTCCATGTTAGAAATCTCTTGACCTAAAGCTAGAGGCAAATATGGCCAAGGGTCCAGAATCCTTGGAGGAAAAATGGGCTAAATTTGGTCCCTGGAGACCTGTGGTGACAGAGAGATGGGGAGAGAGTGGGTGAGGCAGACAGAGTCAGCCAGGGGAGACCCACCACAACCCCAGTAGCAGCATCTGAGGGTGATGGAAAAAAAACCCACCCATTCCTTCAATGCCTGACCACGTGGCACCATGGAATAGGTCCAGAGTGGCAGAGGAGTGCATGGGCAGGCAGGTGGAAGAGGCTGGAAGAGGCAGTTGCCATCTTCTGGGGCCCAGGAGGTTTTTTTGGTTTTTTTGAGATGGAGTTTTTCGCTCTTGTCGCCCAGGCTGGAGTGCAGTGGCCAGATCTCGGCTCACTGCAACCTCCGTCTCCCGGATTCAAGCAATTCTCCTGCCTCAGCCTCCTGAGTAGCTGGGATTACAGGCACCCGCCACCACGCCCTGTTAATTTTTGTATTTTTGTATTTTTAATAGAGTCAGGATTTCACCATGCTAGTCAGGCTGGTCTCAAACTCCTGACCTCAGGTGATCCACCTGCCTCGGCCTCCCAAAGTGCTGGGATTACAGGCGTGAGCTACCGCGCCCGGCCCAGTGTCAGTTTTTTACTATCACATCTGGTATACACAGGGAGCTGCTTCCTGCCCAGACTTGGGTCCCAGGGCCTGGCTCGGAGACACAACGGTCACCCCTCATGCATTTGCCAAAGGAGAGTTTCACAGCCTTGATCATCATCAGAGCAACTGGAAGCTCAAGAAAGTGGAGGATTTGATGTCGTGCCCCTCTCTGATCTTTTTTTTTTTTTTTTAAGATAGTCTTGCTGTGGCAGTGGCATGATCACAGTGCACTTCAGCCTCGATCTCCTGGGCTCAAACAATCCTCCTGCCTCAGCCTCCCAAGTAGCTGGGACTGCAGGAATGCACCACTACACCCAGTTCATTTTTTGTTTTGTAGAGATGGGATCTCACTTTGTTAACTAGGCTGGTCTTGAACTCCTGGTTTCAAGCCATCCTTCAGCCTCAGCCTCCTAAAGTGCTGTGATCACAGGCGGGAGCCATTGTGCCCGGCCCCCTCTCTTGAAACCATCTCTGGTCTTGGCTCCTGGGGAGGAGAGGCACACTGTGGGGTTTGCCTCCTAGCCTGTGGCCTTCTTGGCTGTCTCTGCTGATTCCCTGGCCTCCACCCAGGCCTGTTCTCATCTCATTCCACACTTTCTTCCACAGATGATAGGCTCATCCATGAGCAAGACTTTGGTCAGTGACAGATCCTGAAGACTCGCAGGCCTCCATCTCCTGTGATGGGCTGGCTCTGAGCTCCAGCCCTCCCAATTCACTAACCTCCCCCTCATCTCCACTGTGTCCTGCCGACACCCCACACCATGCCCCAGACAACTCCAAACAGACCTCCCAACCCAAGTACCCTGCCTGGAGAAATTACAGGAGTCAGCCATGGGTTTCTCCCCTCCCTCACCCCCAAATCCTGTAGACGTGCCTGCTCAATTAGTTCGGAAATGTGTCCATTTGCCTCCATCTCAAAGCCCCAATCATCTCTGGCACCGATGAGTACGTGCACCTTTTCCTGGCGGGTCACCTGATTCACTCTCACCACCCTGCCCTCCATTCTCTCTGCCCAGCAATCAGAGTGACTGTGAAAAATGCAAATCAGAGCACGTCACTCCCTTATTTGAAATCTTCCGTGGCTTGGCCGGGCGAGGTGGCTCACACTTGTAATCTCAGCACTTTGGGAGGCCAAGGAGGGCAGATTGCTTGAGGCCAGGAGTTCAAGACCAGCCTGAGCGGCATGGTGAAACCCCATCTCTACTAAAAATACAAAAATGAACTGGGCTTGGTAGTACATGCCTGTAGTCTCAGCTACCTGGGAGGCTGAGGCAGGAGAATCGCTTGAACCTGGGAGGCAGAGGTTGCAGTGAGCCGAGATCACGCCTCTGCACTCCAGCCTGGGTGACAGAGCGAGACTCCATCTCAAAAAAAAACAAAAACAAAACAGAAAAAAACCTCAGAATCCTAAGTCCTCAACATGTCCACAAAGCCGCACAAGGCCAGTGAGACCAGGCCTCCCCCCATTCTCCATCCTTGTCCTATAGCTCCTGTGTGCCCCCCTCTTGCTGTCCTCTCCAGCCCAATGTGCAGCCTCCTTTCTGCCTCAGGGCCTTTGCATATTCTTTGTTTGTTTTGTTTTGAGAGGATTCTCGCTCTGTTGCCCAGGCTGGAGTACATTGGTGCAATCTTGGCTCACTGCAACCTCTGCCTCCTGGGTTCAAGAGATTCTCCTGCCTCAGCCTCCTAAGTACCTGGGATTACAGGCACCCTCCACCACACGTGGCTAATTTGTGTATTTTTAATAGAGATGGGGTTTCACCATGTTGGCCAGGGTGGTCTTGAACTCCTGACTTCAGGTGATCCACCCGTCTTGGCCTCGTAATGTGCTGAGATTACAGGCGTGAACCACTGCACCCGACCTGTTTGTTTTGTTTTTGAGACAAGGTCTCATTCTGTTGCCCAGGCTGGAGTGCATTGGCATGCTCATGGCTCACTGCAACCTTGAACTCCTGGGATCCAGTAATCCTCCCACATCAGTCTTCTGACTAGCTGGGACTACAGGTGTGCACCATCCTGCCTGGCTAATTTTTTTTTTTTTGGTAGAAATGGGGTCTCACTGTGCTGCCTAGGCTGGTCTCAAACTCCTGAGTTCAAGTGATCTTCCTGCTTCGGTGCCTCAATCCAAGCACTTCCTCCCAAAGTGCTGGGATTACAGGCGTGAGCTGCAGTGCCAGGCTGGCCTTTGCACATTCTCCTTCCTTCCTCTCCTCTTCCTGCAATTTCACTAATGCTAATGCCTGCACAGCCTTTACCAAGCAGCTGAAACGTCATTTTTTTTTTTTTTTTGGAGAAACTTTCCCTAATGCCCTATCCTTTACCTTCATGCCACTTACTGTTCCTTTATACATTTATCACAACCAAGATTAAATAATCATGTGCATTTCTCTTGCTAGACTATAAGCCCCATGAAGACAAGCCAGGGATGTGTCCCTCTCTCCTCCTCTCCTCCTCCGCCCTCTCCCCTCCCCCTCCCCCTTCCCCTCCCCCTTCCCCTCCTTCTCCCTGTTTTCTGTTCTGTTCTGTTCTGAGTCAGGGTCCAACTCTGTCACCCAGGCTGAAATACAGTAATGCGATCACGGCTCACTGAAGCCCCCGCCTCCCATTCTCAGGTGATTCTCCCACCTCAGCCTCCTGAGTAACTGAGACTATAGCCGCATCCCACTACGCCCAGCTAATTTTTTACATTTTTTGTAGAGATGGGGTTTCGCCATGTTGCCAGGATGGTCTCGAACTCCAAGTGATCCACCCACCTTGGCCTCCCAAAGTGCTGGGATTACAGGAGTGAGTCACTGTGCCTGGCTGTGCCTTTCTGATTTATCATGATTTCCCCATCATCTAGCATAATGCCTGGCACATTTTAGGCACCTATTCAGTATGTATGAATTTGTGAGCTGACCCACGGTCTCAGGTGGGAAATGGTGGGATTGAGACTAGAACTCAGACCAGCCTGAATCCAGGGCTCTCCTGTTCCATGCTTGCCATCTTCCCAACCACTGGAAGAAGGTCATTTGCATGAAAGATGGACTCCCAGGCATCTGTTCCCTGAACCTGAACTTGCAGGTGAGCACAAGAGAGCTATTATTGGAGGTATCAAGACTGGTAGAAGCTGGGCGCGGTGGCTCATGCCTGTAATCCCAGCACTTTGGGAGGTCGAGGTGGGCGAATAACGAGGTCAGGAAGATCGAGGCCATCCTGGCTAACATGGTGAAACCCTGTCTCTACTAAAAAGACAAAAAATTAGCTGGGCGTGGTGCCAGGTGCCTGTAGTCCCAGCTACTCATGAGGGTGAGGCAGGAGAATGGCATGAACCTGGGAGGCTGAGCTTGCAGTGAGCCCAGATCGCACCACTGCACTCCAGCCTGGGCAACAGAACGAGACTCCGTCTCAAAAAAAAAAAAAGAGGACCTTCAGACCCCAGTGGGAATGACGAAGCCATGGGGGTCAAGGTTGGAAGGGCCCTCAGAGGTTCATGAGTCCCAGGTTTCTCATTGCGTGTGTATCAGGTGCTCTGTGTTTACGTGCATGGGGGCTTGGCAGCAGACTACATCAATCACAAAGTCAGAAAAGGACTCTTCTTCACTCCTTCAATAACTTGAAGAAGAAAATCTCGGCCGGGCGCGGTGGCTCACACCTGTAATCCCAGCACTTTGGGAAGCCGAGGCAGGCAGATCACAAGGTCAGCAGTTCGAGACCAGCCTGACCAACATGGTGAAACCTTGTCTCTACTAAAGATACAAAAATTAGCTGGGCATGGTGGTGGGCACCTGTAATCCCAGGTACTCAGGAGGCTGAGGCAGGAGAATCGCTTGAACCCAGGAGACGGAGGTTGCAGTGAGCTGAGATTGAGCCACTGAACTCCAGCCTGGCGACAGAGAGAGACTCCGTCTCAAATGAAAAAAAAAAAAGAAAAAAAAATGACTCTTCTTCACTCCTTCAATAACTTGAAGAAGAAAATCTTGAGACCAGGTGCAGTGTCTCACACCTGTAATCCCTGCAGTTACGGAGGTTGAGGCGGGAGGATCACTTGAGCCCAGGAATTTGAGACCAGCCCTGGCAACATAGTGAGATCCCATCTTTACAAGAAAATTAGCTGGCCGTGGTGGCATGTGCCTGTAGTCCCTGCTACTCAGGAGGCCAAGGTGGGAAGATCATTTGAGCCTGGGAGGTCGAGGCTACAGTGAGCCATGTACTATAGGTTGGATCACTGCACTCCAGCCTGGGCTACAGAGCAAGACCCTATCTCAAAAAACAAAAAAAAAAAAAAAAAAAAAGAGAAAGAAAATCTCTAGATGATGCTGGTGTATTCTTAACATCTCTCTAACATCTGCTAATCTCCCTTTTTGACAAAGAGACAGCAGGATGCAAGCTCAGAGCCTTCCATAGAAAACACTCTCGAGGCCGGGCGCGGTGGCTCACGCCTGTAATCCCAACACTTTGGGAGGCTGAGGCAGGTGGATCACCTGAGGTCAGGAGTTTAAGATCAGCCTGGCCAATATGGCGAAACCCCGTTTCTACTAAAAATACAAAAATTAGCTGGGCATGGTGGCAGGCACCTGTAATCCCAATACTTGGGAGGCTGAGGCGGGAGGATCGCTTGAACCTAGGAGGCAGAGATTGCAGTGAGCTGAGATCACACCATTGCCATTGCACTCTAGCCCAGGCGACAGAGTGAGACTCTGTCTCAAAAAAAAGAAAAAGAAAAAGAAAACACTCCCAAGTTAGGGTGTAAAGACATTTCTGTTTTGTTTTTTCTTTTTCTACCTTTCTTCTCTTTTTTGTTTTGTTTTGTTTTGTTTTGTTTTTTGAGACAGTTTCATTCTGTTGCCCAGGCTGGAGTGCAATGGCGCGATCTCGGCTCACCACAATCTCTGCCTCCCAGGTTCAAGTGATTCTCCTGCCTCAGCCTCCCAAGTAGCTGGGATTACAGGCATGCACCACCATGCCCAGCTAATTTTCACCATGTTGGCCAGGCTGGTTTCAAACTCCCGACCTCGGGTGATCCACCCACCTCGGCCTCCCAAAGTGCTGGGATTACAGGCGTGAGCCACCGCGCCCAGCCTCTACCTTTCTTCTTAACAGGAAGTAATTCTAGTTTTCTACTTGTGTTGATGATGTGAAGTTTTGTTTCAATAGAAGGGGAAAAAGATGTTGATTTAAAGAATAACAAAGTAAGTAACAGATTAGATGAGGCTATGGTAACAATCGTATCATATAAGCAGGAGGAAAGTGACTGAAGATCGTGAAACATTCACATGGTTCAACCACTTCCCTGCAATGTGGGAAAACCGAGGCTCTGGACAGGAGGAAGTCCAGCATCTGGGTTCAACTGCGAGTTAGCGGACACCACAGGCCCAGTCCTTCACCCATGCCCCCATCCCAAACCACCCCAACCACGTGGAAAACTGGCCCACCTGGTATCTTGCTCCATGGGCCTCCTCAGGGTGGAAGCAGTTTTGACGGCGGTTCTGGGTAAGTATGTTGGCCTCAAAGTGTTCACACAGGGCATCCCCAGGCACCTCCTCCATATTGGGTGAGTCAGGCCAGGGTAGTTCCTATGATCCAATGGCTGACCGTCTATGTGAGGCCTGGCAAAAATGAGGGGGAGGCAAAGACCAGATGACTGGCTGGCCACTCACCTGAACCCCAGCCCCAGTTGCCCCAGTTTCCAGACAAGGACCAAGGAAATAAGGTTACTCATCCATTCCTTTGGGTGTTCCTGTTCTCCATCCATTCCTGTTAATTTATTCACTCAACAAACACTCACTAAGCACCTACTAAGCACCAGGCACTCTGCCAGCATTTGATGTGTGATTTCTAGTCCTTACTGCAGTGTTGCTGAAAGTGCACACCAAGGACTCTGCATTACACCCTCCTGGGCTGTTCATAAAAATGCAGATACCAGGCCAGGCACAGTGGCTGATGCCTGTAATCCCAGCACTTTGGGAGGCCGAGGTGGGCCGATCACTTGAGGTCAGGAGTTCGAGACCAGCCTGGCCAATATGGTAAAACCCCATCTCTACTAAAAATACAAAAATCAGCCAAGTGTGATGGCACGTGCCTGTAATCCCAGCTACTTGGGAGCCTGAGGCAGGAGAATGGCTTGAACCCAGGAGGCGGAGGTTGCAGTGAGCCAAGATTGCGCCATTGCACTCCAGCCTGGGCGACAGAGTGAGACTTCATCTCAAAACAAAAAACAAAAAAATGCAGATTCCAGCTGGGCCCATTGCGGGCGGATCATTTGAGCCCAAGAGTTCAAGACCAGCCTGGGCAACTGGTGAAACTCCGTCTCTACAAAAAATACAAAAATTAGCTGGGCAAGGTGGTGCAGGCCTGTGGTCCCTGCTACTCAGGAGGCTGAAGTTGGGAGGATCACCTGAGTCTGGGAGGTCGAGGCTGCAGTGAGCCATGACTGTGCCACTGCACTGAAAAAAAAAAAAAAGCAGATTTCAGCTGGGTAAGATGGTGTGCACCTGCAGTCCAAGCTACTCGGGAGGCAGAGGTGGGAGGATCTCTTGAGCCCAGGAGTTTGAGGTGGTAGTGTGCTATAACTGCACCTGTGAATAGTTACAGCATTCCAGCCTAGGCAACATAGCAAGACCACATCTCAAAAAAAAAAAAAAAAAAAATCTAGATTCCCCTTTCTCTCTCCCAATTCACCCAGTTAGAATCTCCAAGAGACTGAGGTCTGGGGCTGTGCATGTTAAAGAAGTGATTCCAGCCGGGGTCGGTGGCTCACACCTGTAATCCCAGCACTTTGGGAGGCTGAGGCAGGCAGATCACTTGAGGCCAGGAGTTCAAGACCAGCCTGGCCAACATGGTGAAACCCCGCCTCTACTAAATACAAAAATTAGCTGGGCGTTGTAGCACGCACCTGTAGTCCCAGCTACTTGGGAGGCTGAGGCACGAGAATCGCTTGAACCTGGGAGGCAGAGGTAGCAGTGAGCGGAGAGCACGCCACTTCACTCCAGACTGAGCAACAGAGCGAGACTCCATCTCAAAATAAATAAATAAATTTAAAAAATGAAAATAAAGAAGCGATTCCTGGCCAGGCGCAGTGGCTCACGCCTATAATCCCAGCACTTTGGGAGGCCGAGGCGGGCAGATCACCTGAGGTCAGGAGTTCGAGACCAGCCTGGCCAATATTGCCAAACCCTGTCTCTACTAAAAATACAAAATTAGCCAGGCATGGTGGTATGCACCTGTAGTCCCAGTTACTCGGGAGGCTGAGGCAGGAGAATCACTTGAACCCAGGAGGCGGAGGTTGCAGTGAGCCGAGATTGCGCCACTGTACTCCAGCCTGGGTGACAAGAGTGAGACTCTGTCTTAAAAAAAAAAAAAAAAACAAAGTGATTCCCCAGGTGATTCTAGTGCGCCCCAAAGTTTGAGTGTCCTTGTCTTATAGCTGCATTGTAGATCAAATTAATGCCAATTTTAGATCAGGCAACTAAGGCTCAGAGAGGTTCCTTCGGTCACTGAAGGTCGCAGTGGCTGATTCAAATCCAGGGCTGTGTGTGTCCCTGCTCTCTCGGAGGTGGAAGTGAGGAGCACTGGATCATACTGCCAACTCACACAGGTCCCTTGGGAAGCACAGCGAGGGAGGCAAAAAGCTGGCCAGGTATTTTCAGAGTTGAGGACAACGTCTTTGACAAACGTGAACAGCCTAAAGTCACACAGCAAGTTTGTGGCAGAACTTAGCCAAAAAGAAATCCTAATGTGTTTTTGTTTTGTTTTGTTTTGTTTTTTTGAGACGAAGTCTCTCTCTGTCACCTAGGCTGGAGTGCCGTGATGTGATCTTGGCTCACTCGGCTCACTGCAACCTCCGCCTCCTGGGTTCAAGCAATTCTACCTCAGCCTCCCCAGTAGTATCTGGGATCACAGGCATGCACCATCATGCCTGGCTAATTTTTGTATTTTTAGTAGCAACGGGGTTTCGCCATGTTGGCCAGGTGAACTCCTGACCTCAGGTGATCCGCCCCCTTCGGCCTCCCAAAATGCTGGGATTACAGGTGTGAGCCACTGCACCTGGCCCCTAATGTCTTTTTTGGGGAGGTGGGGGCAGGGTCTTGCTCTGTCACCCAGGCTGGAGTGCAGTGGCTCGATCATAGCTCCTTGCAACCTCAAACTCCTGGGCTCAAATGATTCTCCTGCCTCAGTCTCCCCAGTAACTGGGACTACAGGTGTACGCCACCACGCCCAGCTAATTTTTTTCTTTTTTCTTTTGTAAAAATGGGCTCTTGGCCAGGTGCGGTGGCTCACGCCTATAATCCCAGCACTTTGGGAGGCTGAGGCAGGCAGATCACTTGAGGCCAGGAATTCAAGACCAGTCTGGCCAACAGATGAAACCCTGTCTCTACTAAAACTATAACAATTAGCTGGGCGTGGTGCGCATGCCTGTAATCCCAGCTACTCAAGAGGCTGGGGCAAGAGAATTGCTTGAACCCAGGAGGTGGAGGTTGAAGTGGAACTAAGATCGCCCCGCTGCACTCCAGCCTGGGCAACAGTGTGTCTCAAAAAAAAAAAAAAAAAAAAGGCTCTTGCAGTGTTACCCAGGCTGGTTTTGAACTCCTGAACTCCTGACCTCAAGTAATCCTTCCCTCAAAGTGCTGGGATTACAGGTGTGAAGCATCACACCCTTCTGAAACCCTGGTGTCTTTTTTTTTTTTTTTTTTTTTTTTTTTTGAGACAGAATCTCGGTCTATCACCGAGGCTGGAGTGCAGTGGCGCGATCTTGGCTCACTGCAACCTCTGCCTCCCGGATTCAAGCAATTCTCCTGCCTCAGCCTCCCAAATAGCTGGGATTACAGGTATGTGCCACCATACCCGGATAATTTTTTTGTATTTTTGGTAGAGACGAGGTTTCACCATATTGGCCAGGCTGGTCTCGAACTCCTGACCTTGTGATCCACCCACCTCAACCTCCCAAAGTGCTGGGATTACAGGCGTGAGCCACTACGCCCGGCCGCCCTGGTATCTTAACTTGTGCAAGGGTTCTCCTTTCTAGGTGCCCCTAAGGCCACCAATATCCGTGCCCTGGAGTGGAGCTGGGTCAGGAGAGTCACTTAAAAATGGCCTCCCCACTCACACAGAGCCCCAGGGGGAGGGTGGGGGGTGGGAGGAACCCAACATCCCAAAACACCTGCAGCTTTTGGTGCCCCCAGGTCACCTGCCCACATCTATCCTCACCTGCTGTGTGTTCCAGGGGATCAGGCTTTTGTGGCCAATCTTGGTGGAGAGCTGAGGAATTTCACCTCCTCCCCTGGGACAGCCAGGGCCAAGGCTCCTCCATCATCAGACCTGGAGAAGGGAATGCGGTGGGGGCGACAGCAAGGCACGGTGGGGAGAGGGCCCCCCACTGGTCCTTCCGTGGCCCCAGGGTCTCTGATCCTCCCCGGGCGGTCGTCCTCCCGACTCCTGGTGGTGGAAGAGGGGCGCATCGGCCCCGCCCGTCCTGGGCGTTTCTCTCCTGGTCTGGCCACATAAAGGAGCGTCGCCTAGCAGGAGAACGCCGCTCATTTTCCTGGGGGTGGGTAGGGGGCTCTACTCCACGTGCCCCTCGCTGCTCCCGTTTCCTCCCCTACCCACAACCAATAGGCAGAATCCTTCTCTAAAATGCACTTGAGATGTGGATATAATAATCAAAACCTTAAGCAGCTACACATGCCCCACCCAGAGAATGGACCCGGGACCCTCTCCACCCAGGCATTCAGCCAGTTCCTCCCCGGATCCCTCGACCCCTACCCCTCCCGTAGGCCTCCCCCTACCAGCTCCTCTTTTCTGAGGCCCAGTGCTAACCTTGGCTGGGTTTCCACGCACAGGGGCTGCCGGGGTGGGAGTGCCAGGGTCATGGCCTCTTTATTTTAACAATGAATCAGAGCGATGCTCGGGAGGTGGAAGGAAGGCCACGCCCCTGCCACGATCGCATAGGCTCTCTCTGGGTGCCTCATTTACATGAAGACTGTGGGACTCTGTGGGACTGGACAAGCCAGAACAAGGGGCGGGGCGGAGGCAGGCGGGGCGCGGAGATCTCTGAGAGCGGGACTCGCTGCACGTTTAGCCTGGGCCGCCTGCAGCCCTTGCCCGCTGGGGGTCCCCAGGGAGCCCTGGAGAGGGCTGGCACTGGCGGATCTGGCTCCTTCTGACCTCTTTCCCGTTGGTTCATTCTGGCGACAGTCCGCTGGGCTGGCTTTAGCACAGACCTTGGACTAGAGTCTTAACCTCTCTGTCATGACAGTTTTCTTACCGAGGAGGCGGAGGTTACAGTGAGCTGAGATAGCGCCATTGCACTCCAGCCTGGGCGACAGAGCAAAACTCCTGTATAAAAAAGAAAAAAAAAAAAAATAGCCTGGCGTGGTGGTATGCGCCTGTAGTCTCAGCTACTCAGAAGGCTGAGGCAGGAGCATCGCTTCAACCCGGGAGGCGGAGGTTGCAGTGAGCCGAAATGACACCACTGCACTCCAGCCTGGGCGACAGAGTGAGACTCCGCCTTAAAAAAAAAAAAAAAAAAAAAAAAGTTGTTTCCCATCTTTTTTCCTTTTGGTTGATATTTGCCAATTGTGGCGACTGGGATGGGAGGAGGAGGGCGAAATTCACTGGACAGGGAGGAAGGTTGCAGCAGGAGTCCAGGAGAGATGGGTGCAGCGATGAGATAGGGAAGGTAGACTAGATTCAGACACTTGCAGGCAGGTGAGTTTGGCACTAGGGTCACAGAAATCTTAGATTATTTTGAGAGTTGTTGGGGATCACCTGGGGGTTGGATTCAGACAGGACTGGCTGAGAACCTACATTGACACAAGCTTGTGCCCAGAGCAGAAACAGAAATGACTAAGATACAATTTCTCACTCAGAAAGCTCTGGTCTGGTTCGAGGGACAAACCAGGATTCACTGTGTTCAGTGTTTAAAAGAAGGAAACACCTACTATCATGGGAGGTCAGGTGGAGAAAGGAGGAAGGCAGAGAAGGCTTCTCCTTGGAGGTGGCTCAAAGGTTAGCAGAGCGAGAAAGGCTGAGAACAGCCTGCAAACCTCTGAAGGTGTCTGGGGGAGGCTGATGCTAGCTCAGAACGAGGCGGGCATTTCTAGCAGTCCTCACAAGGGAGCAGGCAGTGAGCTCTCCAAGCTCAGGAGGAACCGAAGCCCCTCACCAGAGCCACCTGCAAGCCAAAGGAAGGTCAATGGCTCAAACCTGGGGGCGTCAAGGTCGTCAGCACCACTGGGACCTTGGAAAGGATGGACGCTGAGGCTTATATGACCCCGGAACACCTGCCCCCACAGTTCCTCACCTCACCCCCCTGGGGAGAGCTCAGGCCACCCCAAAACAGATCGTACCAAAAGAAGTTTTATTTTAACGGGCTGAGCCCAGCTTCAGGTAACTATGGCCACAGCTCATCATGTATTAGCACAGGGCCTGACCTCGGTGTGAAAACCGAGGATGGATAAATGTCTGCTGTGACTTTAGCTCCACACAGATGGATCCCCTCATGACAGCCCTTTATATATCTGGCTTCTGTGAAATAATCTGCTGATTATACCCCAACACCCATTCTCTCATTTTTTTTTTTTTTTTTTTTTTTGAGACGGATTCTCGCTCAGTTGCCCAGGCTGGAGTGCAGTGGCGCGATCTCTGCTCACTGCAAGCTCCGCCTCCCGGGTTCATGCCATTCTCCTGCCTCAGCCTCCCGAGTAGCTGGGACTACAGGTGCCCGCCACCATGCCCAACTAATTTTTTGTATTTTTAGTAGAGATGGGGTTTCACCGTGTTAGCCAGGACGGTCTCGATCTCCTGACCTCGTGATCTGCCCGCCTTGGCCTCCCAAAATGCCGGGATTACAGGTGTGAGCCACTGCGCCTGGCCTCATTCTCTCATTTTTGAGATGGAGTCTTGCTGTTGTCACCCAGGCCGGAGTGCAGTGGTGTGATCTTGGCCCACTGCAACCTCTGGCCCTCGGGTTCAAGTGATTCTCATCTCAGCCTCCCAAGTAGCTGGGATTACAGGCACCTGCCATCACACCTGGCTAATTTTTATATTTTTAGTAGAGATCGGGTTTCGCCATGTTGGCCAGGCTGGTCTCAAACACCTGATCTCAGGTGACTGGCCCGCCTCAGCCTCCCAAAGTGCTGGGATTACAGGCATGAACCACTGTGCCAGGCCCCATTCTCTCCTTTCTAACACAATCCCCAATTCTCATCTGAGCACTTGGTTTCCCAGAATAGAAGAGTTCCTAGCCGGGCGGGGTGGCTCATACCTGTAATCCCAGCACTTTGGGAGGCCACGGTGGGCGGATCACCTGAGGTCAAGAGTTCGAGACCAGCCTGACCAACGTGGCAAAATCCCATCTCTACTAAAAACACAAAAATTAGTCAGGCATGGTGGCAGGTGCCTGTAGTCCCAGCTACTGGGGAGGCTGAGGCAGGAGAATTGCTTGAATCCGGGGAGCAGAGGTTGCAGTGAGCCGAGATTGTACCACTGCACTCCAGCCTGGATGATGAGCAAAACTACATCTCAAAAAATAAATAGAAGAGTTCCTAGCCTGTCTTGTAGCTAAGAGCTCCCTTGCCTCTGCCTCATGCTTTGCCTCCTGCCTGGCCAACAGGACATGCCAAGTGCCAATTTTTTTTTCTTTTTTTTCTTTTGAGACGGAGTTTCACACTTGTTGCCAAGGCTGGAGTGCAATGGCATGATCTCGGCTCACTGCAACCTCCACCTCCCAGGTTCAAGCAATTCTCCTGGCTCAGCCTCTCGAGTAGCTGGGATTACAGGTATGCACCACCACACCCAGCTAATTTTGGATTTTTAGTAGAGACAGGGGTTTCTCCATGTTGGTCAGGCTGGTCTTGAACTCCCGACCTCAGGTGATCCACCTGCCTTGGCCTCCCAAAGTGCTGGGATTACAGGCGTGAGCCACCACACCTGGCCCTAAATGTTTTCAAAAGGAGGGGCATGTTCTTCTTCATCCCCTTTTCTTTCCTGCTGGCTGAAATGCAGACATAATGGCTGCAGCTCAAGCAGCCACCTTGTGCTGTGAGGCAGGGGCCATGTGTTGAAAATGGCACACAACAGAGAACACAGCATAGAGTTAGAAGCCCGGCATCCCAGCCTCCAGCCTTCCCAGCTCCAGGCTGGGAACCTCCCATCTTTGTTAACCTGGGAACTCTTTTACACAAGCCAGTTGTTTTTCAATTTTGTTTTAGAGTATAGGCAGCCAAACTTAACTCTTCTTCATAAATCTCTGAGAGGCCCAACTCTGGAGAGCGACAGGAGGAAGGAGCCCAGGTGCCTCCACAGCAATGGTGAGGGGCTCCTGGAGAAAAGACAAGTTCTCCAGAGGGCTCTGAATCCACCATCCTGATCCTAGAATTGGTCAAATCACTGTGACTCAACTTCCCTGGTCTGCTGGAAGAAATGAAGGCACACACGGAAAGGAGTGGCTGAGAATTTAATACTGGTAAACACTATAAATTGTAAATGTTAAGTTGTAAATGACCTTGTCACTGGAGAGGGGAGAAAGAACTGGAGTCAGACGTCCCAGCAGAAACAGCAGCGGCAACATGCGGTAGGCACACCTGGAGAGCAACAGGCACTTTGGGAAGTGGTTCATGCACATGGTCTTATTTTAGTCTCGGGGCAGCCCTAAGAGGTAGGTATCTTGTGTCACCTTACACAAGACAAAACAAACCAGAGAGGTCAGCACAGCAGAAGCTCATGCAGCGACCAAGCAGCAGACCCTGCATTCAAACCTGAGCCCTGCTGTGTGCAAGAACCCCTGGGACTCAGCTGTTCCTGCTCACAGCAGGCTGAGCACCAGAGCCACTGGAGGGCCCATAATAGGCACCATTCTGCCCAGGCACGAGGCAGCCAAGTGGCACATGCCACCCGGGGAAGACAACTTGGTGGCAGGGAGAGCAGGTGGGCAGAGCCGAGAGGCCAGGCCAAGGCGCTCAGCACAATCCCTGAGGTGCACTCACCATACCCAGGTGCAGCCCTCAGACTCCCACCAGCCTTCATCAGTGGGTTTTGATGGTGACATGGGAGAGGGCCTGCCCACTCCCAGGTACAGCATAACTGAGGCACAGTCACTAAGCCTGCCCCACTGCAAGGCCTGGCTGTTGGCTGTGGAGAGAGGACAGCCCTGCAGACCCTGGCTCACTGCTCACCCCCGCTCCAGGAGCTCCTACATCAGGGCGGGTAGAGCCTGCAGTCCTGTCGCAGATGCCCCTCACCGCACTGTCCTGTCATCCTGACTCCATAGTCCATGGGCGTCAGCAAGCCCTGGGAACACAGTTCACTCCCCTTTGTGGTCCTAGTGTTTAGGACCCAACACAGCTCCTCTAACCAAGGCACAACCTGAAATTCTCTCCTGCCCAGGACTGACAAGCTGGGACAAGGAAGGGACAGGATTTCCATCAACTCATCCATCTGGAAGGAGTGTGAAGACATGGCCCCTTGTGGAGTTCTAGCTGGCACCCACAGGGTCTACTCTGGTGGGGGCTACTTTTGTACAAGTCAAGATGCAACTGCTTTTTTTTTAGTTTTTTTTTTTTTGAGACAGAGTCACAACGTTGCCCAGGCTGGAGTGCAATGGCGTGATCTTGGCTCACTGCAGCCTCCGCCTCCAGGGTTCAAGTGCTTCTTCCACCTCAGCTTCCCAAGTAGCTGGGATTACACGCGTGTGCCACCACACCTGGCTAATTTTTGCATTTTTAGTAGAGACAGGGTTTCACCATGTTGGCCAGGCTGGTCTCGAGCTCCCGACCTTAAGTGATCTGCCCGCCTGGGCCTCTCAAAGTGCTGGGATTACAGGCGTGAGCCACCAAGCCCGGCTGCAACTGCTTTAGAAAGAATTAATTAATCCTTCCATGTTGGGACCCGCCTGGGAGCTGCTGGAAGCCTGGGGACGCTGCCCCAGTGTGGTGATGGGGGATGACCTGGGACTCAACTGCTTCCACCACTTCAGTGTCAGTTGGGGAGACTCCTGGGGCCGAGGACAAGGGACAGGCACAGAGGCTCCTCGGTGAAGGGCATGGGGGGCACTGCTCCCCCACTGGCCTCAGGAGCCTGCTTTTCAGAGCAGCAGGTGGGCTCTGGATTCTAGCAACAGACACACTGATCCTTAACCCTGGTTAGGATCTTAACACAGGGAGAACTGTACTTTATTGCAGCCACAGGGCTAACTGCTGGAGACAGACCCATGGGCCCTGGCCACTTCCACCACCCCAAAAACCTGCCCTTGTGCGTGGTATCAAGGACAAACAAATCACAAGTGCACAAATCTGATGAGTGCCAGGTGGGGTGCACATTTGGGAAGATGCCCCCACGTGGCTCTGAAGGCTCTTCCCTGGGGGAGGCCTGCTCTCAGCTGCCTGCTCCTTCCGGAATTCAAACCCCAGGCAAAGGCAGCTGGCCCCAGGCCAGAGAGGTCCTGGCTTCCCAACCTTGAGCTGTGCAGTCATTACCTAGGTGCAGGCTGGGCTACAGGGACAGCCAAGCTGAGCAAGGACAGGTCCCCGCAGCCTAGACTGGGGCACCACTTCGTTCTCGGTCTCACTCCCCGCTGTGCTGCGCTTTGCCTGTGAGACGGCGGCGCTGGGCCTTGCTGGTACGAGTGGCCCTTGGGGGCTTTTTGGAGTCCTGGGCCCGTCGGGGATGTTTCCTCTTGACCTTTTTGCGGCCGTGTGCGTGCAGTGATGCTGTGAGGGAGGAGATCCTAGGGCAGGGCAGAAAGCCTCAGTTTAAGATTGCGTTGTGGGGTGACTCACCACCTGGCTCACGGAGGGGATGTCAGGACAGGTTGCGAATGCCAGGACCACCAAGTTCATGCCAGAGTTGGCCTGCTCTACCTCCAGAGTGCCTGCCAGCAACTCACCTCAGAGACACAGGCCCTTCACCCAGGCACGAAAGGCACTGGAGGTCAGATACTATCAGGGGTGGGTGGGACAGGACGGAGCAATGAGGAGAGGCAGAGGATCACTGGACAGGCAAAGCAGAGGGCTGTTCCGGGCCCTACACCTGCTCCACACCACCCCAAGGGCCAGGTCACTACTGCCAGCCAGGAGGGGTGGGACCGGGGAGGCAGCAGGCCAAGACTCACCGCTGAGAGAGCAGGGGGTCTCTGGACTTCCTGGGCAAGGCTTTGGTTGGTTTCTCCGTGGATGATGCCTCCTCCTCAGACCCGTCTCCAGCCCCTCCCTAAAGAGGCACAAGACAATGACTTATATGGAGCAGTAGCTGGGGGGACCTGGGCTGGGCACCCCGAGCCACCATGGCTGTGGCAAGTGGTGGCGCGCCCTGCTGCATCACAGGCCTGGGTTGGGACTAGAGAAGGCTTCGGATGGAAGAACAGTCTATCTGCCCTAAAGCAAGGATTACACAGGGGAAGACCTGTTTCCAAACCCTTTCCTGCCCCTAGAAGCTTCCAGGACATACTTAAACATTCAGGAATGAAAATCCTAGCAAAACGGGGACAAGACTTGTCTTTGTATCA
This sequence comes from Gorilla gorilla gorilla, assembly GCF_029281585.2. Taxonomy (NCBI): domain Eukaryota; kingdom Metazoa; phylum Chordata; class Mammalia; order Primates; family Hominidae; genus Gorilla; species Gorilla gorilla. Next base: position 35,693,454 of record NC_086018.1, on the reverse strand, counting down.
GAACTTGCAGAATAATGAGCATAAAATGAAAGACCGGTGTGAGATCAGTATGGTTTTGTTTTGTTTTGTTTTTTGAGATGGAGTCTCACTCTGTCACCCAGGCTGGAGTGCAGTGGCGCAATCTTGGCTCACTGCAACCTGCGCCTCCTGAGTTCAAGCAATTCTCCTGCCTCAGCCTCTGAGTAGCTGGGATTACAGGCGCACGCCACCACGCCTGGCTAAGTTTTTTTTGAGACGGAGTTTTGCTCTTTTTGCCCAGGCTGGAGTGCAATGGCACGATCTCAGCTTACCACAACCTCCACCTCCCGGGTTCAAGCTATTCTCCTGCTTCAGCCTCCCGAGTAGCTGGGATTACAGGCATGTGCCACCACACCCAGCTAATTTTGTATTTTTAGTAGAGACAGGGTTTCTCCATGTTGGTCAGGCTGGTCTCGAACTCCCAACCTCAGGTGATTCGCCCGCCTCAGCCTCCCAAAGTGCTGGGGTTACAGGCATGAGCCACTGCGCCTGGCCCCCTGGCTAATTTTTGTACTTTTAGTAGAGATGGGGTTTCACCATGTTGGCCAGGCTGGTCTCAAACTCCTGACCCCAGGTGATACGCCCGCCTTGGCCTCCCAAAATGCCGGGATTACAGGCGTGAGCTACCATGCCTGGCCCGGAGATCAGTATGGATGTGATAGGGGAGTGGCTCCAGGACTTAAGAACACAGTAACCCACACAAGGAAATGTGTTTTATATCATAACTGTGTGCATATATGTCCATAAATTCTTAGGCACATCCAGATACAACTCCAATGGAAACAGCTGTCTCATGAAACAATATTTAACATGACACTTTCGGATATTTTCAATTATATATATTTTTTTATGCTGGTTGCAACCTACTCATGATTCACAACCCACAGGTTGAAAACCCACTTAGTGCACACAGACGCGCCAGGGCTGCGAATCCCACAAAGGGAACGATCACAACAAACGGCTACCTTTTGTGAAGCACTTATGACAGGGCTGGGCACTGTGCCAGGTGACTCACATGGATTAACCACTTTCACCCTCATACTAATCCCACAAGGCAGGTGCCACCATCAGCAACCCCCAGTTCACCGATGGAGAAAGGGAAGCAGGCAAGGTGAAGGAGCCTGCCCAAGCTCCTCAGCCGCTCAGCAGTGGGGCTGGTCTTTGCAGCACCCCGGAAGCAGGGAATGAAGGGTCCAAAGGGAAGGAGCCCCGGCAGTGGGGTACCCACAACATGGGCCAGCACTGAGCAACCCCGACAAGCCAGTCTGCCCCCACGCCCCTTCTTCCCAGGGCTGGCAGTGGGATACCCATGACATGGGCCAGCACTGAGCAACCCTGACAAGCTGGTCTGCCCCCATGCCCCTTCCTCCCAGGGCTGAGACTGGGACCCACCTCAGGTGGGGTCAGCCCGAGCAGCCGGGCCCCCGAGAGGTCCAGGTCACTGATGGTGGTCACGGTGACTGTGTGGTTGGGGTGGTCATACTGCACCAACTCTGTCTTTGCTGTCACCAACCGGTCCAGCTCATCTGCCTCCTCTGTGGGGGTGGACACAGACCTGGCCTCAGCCACGGGAACGAGTGACCAGGCTCCAGCCTCCCTCCCGCCCTGGAGTGCAATGCCCCCTCTACTCTGTGGATGTGGAGCGCATCCACAAGGTCACTGGCTGTAGAGCCTGGTCTGTGGATGAATGTTGTGAATGATCCCGTTTCCTTCATGCTCTAGCTGGTCCCCATGTCAGACAAACCCTCTGTGACAGCTACTACTGTCCCTCCCCTCCACCCCTAGTCCTTTCCATCCTTAAAAACTGGGCTTTCTGCTCAGGCTTGGTTAACCATGGGGTTTGGGACTCCTTCTCCTGGTCTCTGTTCCACTTGCACTTAGAGGCGCTTAGGACCACCCCTGGCCCCAGGGTACCCCCCAAGATCCCTAGGGCCAAGGAGGTCAGCTTCTATCCCTTCCACCCACCAAGGGTATAAACCAGGCCCGTCAGCTGTTCTCCAGGTCAGGCCAAGCATGCCACTTACCCAGAGCCTCTTCTCTCTCTGCCAGCATCTTCAAGTATTCCTGGTGGCGCTGAAACCACACGGGCAGGGAACACAGTGAGTATGGTCTCTCAGTCCAACCTCAGGCTGGGGTATTAATCACCCCCAGGGTGAGGGAGACCATGATCCATACTGCAAGATCAGGAGGAGACTCCATCTTCCATCACTCCCAGACCCGGGCCCACAGAGTCTCCACCTGTATAAACTATTCCCCAGTCCTGCCCACACACACACCGCCCCATGCCAGCAGCTGCCTCTATTAGGGAAATCCAAGGCTGCAAGTGCCCTAAGAATCAAAGACCTCCCTCCCACCTTCCCCCTGCACACCTCCTCCCGAAGCTTCCTCTGCTCCTCTTTCAGCCGCTGCTTAATCTCCTCAATGGCTGCCTTCTTTCGCTCGACCTTCCGCTTGTGGAAGCCTGTCAGGTACTCCCTACAGGAAGGAAGCCGGCAGAGACAGGAGAGTCATTATACAAGGAGAGAAGGGCTCGCTCTAGGAGAAAAATGGCTAATGCCGTGCTCACTATGTGCTAGGCACCATTCCAAAAAAGTGTAAGTATTAGCTCATTTAACCTTCACAACAATGGCCAGGCATGGTGGCTCACGCCTGTAATCCCAGTACTTTGGAAGGTCGAGGTGGGCAGATCACATGAGGCCAGGAGTTCAAGACCAGCCTGGCAAACATGGTGAAACTCCGTGTCTACTAAAAACACAAAAATTAGCTGGGCTTGGTGGCGCATGCCTGTAGTCCAAGTAGCTCCCTGTAGCTACTTGGGAGGCTGAGCGGGGAGAATTGCTTGAACCTGGGAGGCGGAGGTTGCAGTGAGCCGAGATCATGCCACTGCACTCCAGCCTGGACGACACAGACTCCGTCTCAAAAACAAACAAACAATAAACCCTCACAGTAACCTGTGCGGTGGGTATCCATCTCCATTTTACAGATGGGAACGTTGAGTCAGAGTCTAGGTTACTTGCCCAAGGTTAGAGAAAGGATACATTTAGGAAAATAAGGGAGATACTGCCTCTTTCCACTCAATACTCTCCAGAGATCTCAGGTTCAGGCAACAGGGCCAGGCTGTGGGGCGGGTGGAGGGGGACACACACAGTACATGAGGTAACCCCTTCCACACCTGCAAACCTCATTACTCTCTCAACAGGGTTTTCAGGGCCACCACCATCCAGACCTTCGGAAACCCTGCACTGGACCAACACCCATGTCCCCAGGACACCTGACCCTAAACTCGCCTGTAGGGCCTGTTGATGCACGCTAGGAGATTCCTGATGATGCCCAGCATTTCCCTACCTCCTTCCCTCGGTCTGATCTCAGCCCCTTCTCATCTCTACAGTGCTAGCTGCTCTGTTCCCATTTTGTCCCACATTCCAGCACTGGGCTTTTCGCTGACCCGCTACCATGTGCCATTTATTTGTCTGGCCAGACGCTGAGGCTCAGAGGTTCCGCTTCCTGATACGGGACCTGGCACACCAAAGGAGCCCAATAAATGTCTAGGGAGCGAATGAATGAACTTAAGCCACTCTCATTTCATTGGCTCATCATTTATCAACCACGGCTGGGCGCCTGCTGTGTGCCGGACCGATGGACTGGACTGGGCTGGGCTAGGGTGGTCGAAGCCACTGCTCTGAGACCCGAGCTTCCGGCTGTCTGGCGGCGCACAGACACTAGGCGAGGTGGGGAGGTCAAGAAGGGAGAAGGTGGCGGCCGAGAAGGGAGAAGCGGGAACGCGGGCTGGGAGGCCGAGAGGGGTTCTCTAGCCACGCCAGGGGGCGGGACCGGAAGAGCCCTCGGCGGGAGCGTGCTCGGCCCCAGACCTGGCCTTGGCCGCGAAGAACAGCTCGAGGGGAGTCCGGTCCGGCTTTGCCACTCACCGCCTCTTCTCCTCGTCGAAGCTAAGAACGAGCCTGGGCCGCCGGTCGTCACCATCTCGCTTCTTCTTCTTGTTGCGGCCCATAGCAGTGAGGCCGCCGGCTTCCTCTTCCTGAAGACACTTCCGGGTGTAGCGTACTCATCCTCCCGGGCGCACACTTTAGCGTCGCACCGAAGTTCCGTCCACCAGGCCCAGCCTTTTAAAGGGACCTCCCAGCTCCTTTTCTTCCCTCTTCCCATGCATGACGCGCTGGTCCCTGATCTCTCCGTGACTCCCAGCTCCGGCCCCTCCCCAGCCTCGCTTCAGTGAGAGCGAGGTCCCCTGGACCCCACTGCCTAGGACTCTGCCTGGCACACACTCAATATGGAGTTACTCGTGAATGGCCCAAATTTCCTGTACTAACCCTACTTTGGATTTTTTTTTCCTTTAATTTATTATTATTGCTTTTGAGATGGAGTCTCTCTCTGTCGTCCAGGCTGGAGTTCAGTGGCGGATGTCGGTTCATTGCAACCCCTGCCTCCCAGGTTCAAGCAATTCTCCGCCTCAGCCTCCTGAGTAACTGGGATTACAGGTGTGCACCACCATACTCCCTAATTTTTGCATTTTTAGTAGAGACAAGTTTTCACCATGTTGACCAGGCTGCTTGAACTCCTGACCGCAAGTGGTCCTCTCATCTCGGCCTCCCAAAGTGCCGGGATTACAGGCGTGAGCCACCGTGCCAGCCCCTACTTTAGATTCTGATGTCAACTCGTTGGTAGTCTCCAAGAGGGAGCCAAACTGCCTGGATTTGTATACCGGCATCACACCTACAGCTGTGTGGTCCCAGACCAATCAATGTTCTTCGCGGTGCCTCACCCTATTTGTAAAATAAGGGAAAGTATAGTAGCTTCGTAGGGTTGTTGTAGACACTGGTTCTCGAACTTTGGCATACATCAGAATCCCCTAGAGGGCTTGCTAAAAACCTGGATCGCTGGGCCCCACCCCGGAGTTTCTGATCCGATAGAGGTTTCTGAGTGGATTTCCGTTTCTAGCAGGTTCTCAGGTGATGCTAATGCTGCTGGTCCGTGGACTAAACCTTCACAGCTGTGATTGTGAGGAAGTGAATTATGTAAAGTTTGTCTAACATAAGGCACGCATACATGTGTTTTCTGCACAAGCCATCTTCCCTCTTTGTGCCTCACTTTGCCCAAAGGTGGAATGAGTGTATAATAACATCCTTGACTGAGAAGGAGGGCATGGTTGTGAAAGATTGCAGTGAAACAACGCCTGAAGGGGATTTTTAGTCACTTGGATTGTATGCCAGAATCCTTCATCCGCTTTTTTTTTTTTTTTTTCTGAGACAGAGTTTCGCCCTTGTCACCCAGGCTGGAGTGCAGTGTTGTGATCTCGGCTCACTGCAGTCTCCGCCTCCCGGGTTCAAGCGATTCTCTTGCCTCAGCCTCCTGAGTAGCTAGGATTACTAGCACCTGCCAACACGGCCAGCTGATCTTTGTATCCTGACTCTGAGTTTTGGAAGGAGGCAGGCAGTAAGTGCAGCACTCCAGAATGCTGAATTCATTCCATACAGCTCCTCTGCTTGGGAAATCTATGTGGGATCCTGAGAGGAAGTTACCTTTTTTTTTTTTTTTGAGACGGAGTTTCACTCTTGTTGCCCAGGCTGGAGTGCAATGGCACGATCTCGGCTCACTGCAACCTCCGCCTCCCAGGTTCAAGCGATTCTCCTTCCTTAGCCTCCCTAGTAGCTGGGATTATAGGCATGTGCCACCATGCCCGGCTAATTTTGTATTTTTAGTAGAGATGGGGTTTCTCCATGTTGGTCAGGCTGGTCTCAAACTCCTGACCTCAGGTGATCCACCCACCTCGGCCTCCCAAAGTGCTGGGATTACAGGCGTGAGCCACCGCGCCCGGCTGGAAGTTACCCTTAAACTGCAGGCCTGGCCTTTCAGTTCTGTGGCCCAGAGCAACGCAGGGTCCCTAAGGGTGCTGGACTGCACCTCTGACCAGCTGCTTCTGCCCCTTAGTGGCAGTGCCTTAAAGCCACCCTTGGCACCTTCCTGGGTAGAGGCATCACCCTGGCTGAAGGTGCCCAGAGAGTCACCTTCTGCAGCTGGTCCGTCTCCTCCCAGTCCCAGGCTTCGACCTGCTTGGTTTGCCAGGGCTCCACTCCCACCCAGAGTGGTTGGAGATGAAAAGCGAAGGCTCAGGCCGGGCGCGGTGACTCACACCTGTAATCCCAGCACTTTGGAAGGCTGAGGCGGGCGGATCACGAGGTCAAGACATGGAGACCATCCTGGCCAACATGGTGAAACCCCATGTCTACTAAAAATACAAAAATTAGCTGGGTGTGGTGGCACACGCCTGTAGTCCCAGCTACTTGGGAGGCTGAGGCAGAAGAATCACTTGAACCCAGGAGGGTTGCAGTGAGCCGAGATTGCGCTGCTGCACCCCAGCCTGGCGACAGACAGTAGAGCAACATAGTAAGACCCTGTCTCTACAAAAAATTAAAAATTAGCCAGGCGTGGTGACATACTCCTATAGTCCAGCGACTTGGGAGGCTGAGGTGGGAGGATCACTCAAGCCCAGAAGTTTGAGGCTGCACTGAGCTGTGATCATGCCACTGCATTCCACCCTGGGTGACAGAGTGAGACCCCATCTCTGAAAAAAAGAAAGAAAAAAAGAAAAAAAAACAGGCCAGGCGCAGTGGCTCATGCCTGTAATCCTAGCATTTTGGGAGGCCAAGGTGGGTGGATCAATTGAGGTTCGGAGTTCCAGACCAGCCTGACCAACATGATGAAACCCCATCTCTACTAAAAATATGACAATTAGCTGGGCGTGGTGGTGCATGCCTGTAATCCCAGCTACTCGAGAGGCTGAGGCAGGAGAATCACTTGAACCCAGGAGACAGAGGTTGCAGTGAGCCGAGATCCCGCCACTTCACTCTAGCCTGGTTAAAAGAGCAAAACTCTGTCTCAAAACAAAAAACAAAAACAATAAGAAAAGAAGTGATGATAAACTTAATGAGGAAAAACAGTAACAAGAGCAGCTGATATTTATTTAGCTCTTTACTCTCTTTAGATTATTGATTTTATTATTTATTTATTTATAGAGATGAGGGTCTCACTATGTTGCCCAAGCTGGTCTCAAACTCCTGGGCTCAAGCGATCCTCCCCATTCAGCTTCAGGAGTAGCTGGAACCACAGGTGCCCACCACTGTGCCTGGCTTATGATGATCTCTTTTGAGGTACAATCCACATTTTACTGAGGAGGAAACTGAGGCTCAGAGAGGTGCAGTCACTTGTCAGAGGTCATACAGGCAAGAACAGGTGCTGAGGGTGGGGCGCAGGTGGCCTAAGGACAAAGATTGACTTAACTTATCTGGACCTAGTTTCCTAGGCCCTTGGGACACACCGAGCCTTAAAAGGGGTGAAGGGAACCAACACTCACCGAGCCCCTATTGCGTGCCAGGCACCATGCATTTCTATACATCACCTCAGCTAATCTTTTTTTTTTTTGAGACGGAGTCTTGCTGTGTCGCCCAGGCTGGAATGCAGTGGCATGATCTCAGTTCACTGCAACCTCCTCTTCCCAGGATCAAGTGATTTTCCTGCCTCAGCCTCCCCAGTAGCTGGGACTACAGGCATGCACCACCATGCCCGGCTAATTTTTGTATTTTTAGTAAAGACGGGGTTTCACTTGTTGGCTAGGCTGGTCTCAAACTCCTGACCTCAAATGAATCTCCTGCCTCAGCCTCCCAAAGTGCTGGGATTACGGGTGTGACCCACCACACCCAGCCAATAGCAGTGCAGTCTTTTTTTTTTTTTTTTTTTTTTTTTGAGATGGAGTCTCACTCTGTCACCCAGGCTGGAGTGCAATGGCGCAATATCGGCTCGCTGCAACCTCTGCCTTCCGGGCTCAAGCGATTCTCCTGCCTTAGCCTCCTGAGTAGCTGGGATTACAGGCACGCGCCACTGCGCCCGGCTAATTTTTTTTTTTTTTTTAAATGGAGTTTTGCTCTTGTTGCCCAGGTTGAAGTGCAATGGCATGATCTCGGCTCACTGCAACCTCCGCCTCCCAGGTTCACGTGATTCTCCTGCCTCCTGCCTCAGCCTACCAAGTAGCTGGGATTACAGGCATGCACCACCATGCCCGGCCTAATTTTTGTATTTTTAGTAGAGACGGGGTTTCTCCATGTTGGTCAGGCTGGTCTCGAACTTCCGACCTCAGGTGATCCACCCGCCTCGGCCTCCCAAAGTGCTGGGATTACAGACGTGAGCCACCATGCCCAGCCTAATTTTTGTATTTTTAGTAGAGACGGGGTTTCGCCATGTTGCCCGGGCTGGTCTCGAACTCCTGACCTTAGGTCATCCACCCGCCTCGGCGTCTCAAAGTGCTGGGATTACAGGCGTGGGCCAGCGTGCCTGGCCAACTAGTGCCGTCTTAACAAAGTTTGCCAGATGAGGAAACTGAGGTTCAGAGACGTTGAATAACTGGTCCAAGGGCACACAGCCACAGAGCTGGGGTTTAAACACAGGTCCGTCTGACGCTGAGCCGGGCTTCCTTCCTCCACACCCAGTGGCCTCTCTTACCTGCCCCAGGACTTTCCTCTGCCCGGTTGTGGCCCCAGTCCTAGTGTCTTGTGAGTGTCAGCCAGTGTAGGGGAGAATCAATGTGGGTGAACTGAGGACCAGGCAGGGCAGCCTGGGGGACGTGTTCTCCAATGTCCAGCAGAGGGCACTCCATATGCAGCCAGGCTTCTGAAGCTGTTTCTGGGTGGCCACCTGGGAGCCCCAGGAGAGCCTGGAGATTGGGTGTGGCTCATGGGAGTTCTCAGCATGTGTGTTCCATCCTCTTTGACCGCATAGAGAGATACATGCCCCCCGCTTCCACCCAGGTCCCAGGGCACCCACTGAGATGGAAATCATCTACCCAAAATGGGTCTCATTTTATGGATGAGGAAACTGAGGCTGGGTGTATAAGAGAGCTACTCACAGCTGGTGCCAGTTGCCCTAGAAAGTGAGATTTGCCAAGACCCCCCCACCCACGCACCATGCCTCAGGAGACTGTGCCTTGGGGTTACGGGGGAGCCTAATGATGTTCTCATTCTAACCTTCTGAACTTTGGCTCAGTTCCTGCAGCTGGTTCCCAGAGAGGTAGGGGCCCTGGGAAGATCTGACTGCAGCAGCAAGCAGGAAGGAAAAGGTGCAGGGAAGTGGTCAGTCTGCAGGGCACCCTAGCCGTCCACTCAGGCCCCAGCAGTTGTGATGGGTGGGTTTGATGGGGTTGGGTTAAGCATTACCCTCCAAGGTAACAGCCTGGGCTGGTCTTGGAGGAGACACTGTCTTTGGAAACCAGGAGAGAACAGGATCGTGGAGACCTCATCTCAGGTTGAGTGAGTCACCCCTACTCTGTACCCCAAGGGGGAGGCTGCGGGAGTCTGGAGGCTGGGCCTCATGTCGGCTGGCTTTTACCTCTTGGTTCTCTGCAGAGGCTGACGTAGCCCCCAACCCCAGCTCCTCCTACCACAGAAACGGGCTGGCAACGGGGTGCCAGGGTCATCACCCAAACCCACTGCTGGGGTGGGGGCATCTGCCCAGGAATGAGAGCCGGCAGCTTCCAGACTAGTCCTTTGGTTGCCCATACAGTCTAGCAAAGTGGGGTGCATGGCCTGAGCCCACAAAGCCAGGATCCCTGAGGAGCCCCGCAGGCTCAGCTGGGCCTGGTACAGATCCGGGAGTCATTTCATCAATCAGAGCCCATTTCTTCCTCTTCAATTGGAGTAATAGCACCTCAAAAATGGTGCAGGGATCTGGGTACAGTGACACACACCTGTGGTCCCAGCTACTCAGAAGGCTGAGGCAGGAGTATTGCCTGAGCCCAGGACTTTGAGGCTGCAGTATGCCATGATCATGCCTGTGAACAACCACTGCACTCCAGCCTGGGCAACATAGCAAGACCCCATCTCTAAAAAAAAAAAAAAAAAAAAAAAAAAATCCGTGCACGAGGTATGGGAAACCACTATCCACTAAGCATTTACCATATGCCAGGTATTGAACTTGGCTTCTTTCATGCAACACGTCATTTAATCTCCACTTGATCTCAGCCAGAAGGCCAAGAAGTGACTGGTCTTTGGAACAACTCTTTGATAGGCTGTTTGTGTTATCCTCCTTGTTATAAAGGAATAAGCTGAGGCTCAGAGAGGTCAGTTAACATGCACAAGGCCACATAGCTGGCAGCCCGTTGTTGTCTGACTCCAAATCTCTTTCTAGCTCATGAAGGCAAATGAGAGGGGTCTCGTATTCTTCCCTCCACCTCCCTGTCTTCTGCCCCGTCACTACGCACGAATTGGTCTGTCCTTGCCTCTTTCCCCCTTGATGTCATTTATGCAACATCCTTTGAGCATCTGCTGTGTGCTAGGGCCCACTAGGCTAAAAACAGTTTCAGGGCAGGGACTGACTTTTATTCAGTGGTCACTGACCCTCCTACTATGTGCCAAACTCTGTGTGCTTCGTCTGGGGGACCCAGCGGAAGACGTCATTGGAACTGAGGAGGTACCCGTGGACAAAGCGAATGGAAGTGAAGGAAGGGGGCAGGCCTGGAGGTGGGGGACCCCTCTCACACACACACACATGCACACACATACACACACATGCACAAGCACACACACGAGGCTGGTTCAGAGGGAGCAGAGGCAGCTGCCTTTATTGGGGGCCATGGGCTGGCTGATTTCAGTCAAAGGCCACACATTTGATCTTGAAGTCACCGTCAGCTGCCATGTAGTTGATGGCCTCCAGGTTGAGGCGGTTGGGGAACTTGAATTCGTATCCATCTGGCAGCCTGACGGTCAGGTTGGCCTGGTCGAAGGTGATGCACACCTGGGGGTAGAGGAGAGCAGTGAGCTGGGCCCACATGCCATGGGCCCTTCCAGAACCCGTTCCTCATGTGGCCCTGACACAGCCCCAGTTTGTGGCTGAGCCTGCGGAGGTACATTTATAATATTTTTTCTTTCTTTTTACTCTAATCCTATGACAGATTTTTTTTTTTTTTTTTTTTTTTTTTGAGATGGAGTCTCCTCTGTCGCCCAGGCTGGAGTACAGTGGCATAATCTCAGCTCACTGCAACCTCTGCCTCCCAGGTTCAAGCGATTCTCCTGTCTCAGCCTCCTGAGTAGCTAGGACTACAGTTGTGTGCCACCACGCCCAGCTAATTTTTGTATTTATATAGAGACGGGGTTTCACCATGTTGGTCAGGCTGGTCTCGAACTCCTGACCTCAGGTGATCCACCCACTTTGGTCTCCCAAAGTGCTGGGATTACAGGCATGAGCCAGCATGCTGGCTAATTTTTTTTTTTTTTTTTTTTTTTTGAGACAGAGTTTTGCTCTTGTTGGCCAGGCTGGAGTGCAGTGGTGCAATCTCGGCTCACTGCAACCTCCGCCTCCCGGGTTCAACCAATTCTCCTGCCTCAGCCTCCTGAGTAGCTGGGATTACAGGCATGCGCCATCACGCCTAGCTAATTTTTTGTATTTTTAGTCGAGACGGGGTTTCTCCATGTTGGTTAGGCTGGTCTCGAACTCCCGACCTCAGGTGATCCGCCCGCCTCGGCCTCCCAAAGTGCTGGGATTACAGGCATGAGCCACCAAGCCCAGCCTTTTTTTTTTCCCCTTCATTTTATTCTAATCAACCACTGAGGTTCAAAGAGGGGCAGACAGTGGCCATCACACAGGAAGGGAGGGAAGGGGAGGGGAAAGAGCAGGCAGGGCCAAGGTCTCTAGTCACTAACCCAGCCCCGCCCCAGCCCACCCAGCCCCTGTCCCTGGTCCCCGGTTCCGGTCTGCAGCCCACCTCTGCAACACTTCCAGGCTGGAAGGGAAAGACAGCCTCCCGCTGCTCGGTCCCCCAGGCCCCGCCGTCCTTGCTGTTGCACACGATGGTGTTGGCGTCGCCGTGGGCGTTGAAGCGAGGGTTAAAGTGCAGGCACAGGTTGTTGCTGTCTTTGCCCAGGTTCAGCACGAAGCTGGGGGGTAACGGGTGGGCATGAGGCCACCTCGGCCAGCTCCAGCCCCACCGACTGACTAATCTGTCACTCAGTATCCCATGAACGCACCTTGCTGGAAGAACTCACTAACAGAGACAAGAAACCTGGATTCTAGCTCTGGCCATGCCACCTGCTTACTGTGTGAGTGTGAGCTAGTCCCTGCCCCTCTTCCCCTGTTTGCTCATCTGTACAATGGGGGCTGCACAGGAGGGCTCGCTTGTTTCTTGAAGTCATTAGCATCCTAGCCCGTTTGGTCAAGGTCAGTGACTCCCTCCAGATGGTGACCTCCCGTCCTGTCTCGTACATCTCTGTATTCCCGGTGCCCAGCACAAGTGGGGCACACCAGAAGGAGATGCTTAGTAATTATGGGGCGAATTAACAAATAATAATAATAATACTCCCGGGCACGGTGGCTCATGCCACCGTGTAACCCCAGCACTTTGGGAGGCCGAGGCGAGCGGGCGGATCATGAGGTCAGGAGTTCGAGACCAGCCTGGCCAACATGGTGAAACCCCAGTCTCTACTAAAAGTACATAAATTAGCTGGGCGTTGTGGTGGGCCCCTGTAATCCCGGCTACTCAGGAGGCTGAAGCCGGAGAATCGTTTGAACCCGGGAGGCGGAGGTTGTGGTGAGCCGAGGTCACGCCATTGCACTCCAGCCTGGGCGACAGGGTGAGACTGTGTCTCAAAAAATAAATAAATAAAATAATAAAATAATAAATAAATAAATAAATAAAATAATAAATACATTTGTTGAGTGGTGATAATAGCAATACCTGCCTCTGAGGGTTTGGTTGAAATGAAATTAGTGCATGAGAAGTGTGCGGCTCTTAACAATATCAGCTGATCCTCATCCTCCTCATTGTCACTGCGCCATCCGCATCTCACTTCCTCCATACAACCACCTCCCCCGTTGTTTTTTTAACAAACTGAGGCTAGGTGAGGTTGGTTGACTGGTCCAAGGTCACCTAACTGCCGAGAAAATAAGGCAGCCGGCTGAGTGAATGAGAAGTGAAGGATGAAGGACCGGACTGAGCCAGTGAATGAATGACCGGACGCAGGAAGGAGGGACTGCCGCCTCACTCCTCTCCCCGCCCTCCCCAGCGACAGGTCCCGCCCAGACCGGAAAGGGGTGGGGGCGGGGGAGTCAAGGTATTATAGATGACGAGGCTGCAGCTGGTTTAGTTTAAGAGGCTACAGCAGGGAGGGAGCGGGGGAGGGGGCGGCAACGGTGGGGGCGCCCAGACCCTGCGGGGGAAGTGAGTCACCCAGAAAACGCAGCATCGGCGGCTGGCCGTTAACCCGCTCCCGGCCAGGGAGGAGACGTGGGCTTGGCCGGCCACGCCCTCCCTGCTGGACCAAGCCCGTCCCTGCCGCCCACCACCCCGACTTCACTTCTCACCTCTTAGCGTCAGGGGCCACCTCGCCTCGCACTCGAAGGCACTCTCCAGGTTTGAGATTCAGGTTGCTGGCGACCAGACCCTGCACAGACAAGCCCCGGCCCAGCCGGGTTAGAGGACAAGGCCTCCACTGCCCGAAGTGTCCGGGGGTGGCTGGGGGTGGGAGTGGGGTTGTTCCCGCCCGGCATCCTCTGACCAAGCCAAGGGGAAGCCTGGGGAAAGGATTGAGCTGTAATTTCCAGCCTCCGATTGTCTATGTGGTCCTGGGAAAGTCCCTATTCCCACCGGGGTTGGCTTCAGTCTGTAACGTGAAGGTTCTAGAAGACAGGCTCTAGAAGATTTTGCAGATTGGCTTGGGAATTTTGGACTCAAGAGTGACTTGGGAGATGGGGTGCTCTGTCCCATCGCAGATAGATGGAGAGGATCAGGTTGGGGAGGGGCCGACACTTGGCCCACCGTCACACTGAATGGAGGGGTCGGCCCCTCTGCTGGAGAGGAAGTGGCTAGGGGCTGGCAACCCCACTATTCTCCTTCAAGCCCCTCTCTGCAAAGAGGCCCAGGGGCTAGAGAGGAGACCCTGAAGAACACGGCCTCTCTGCATTAGGGAGAATAGCCCTGCAGTCGGGCTGTGGCTGGGCTGGCTCAGGGTTAAGATTGAGCAAACTGCTGGGCACTGCTGTTCCCTGGCACCCCGAGTGGGTGGGCAAGAGTTAACTGGTTTGAGTGGTTTCTTCTGCCAGAAACTTGAACCCTTTCCCTGGGGCCCGAGGAAGATTCTCACCTCCCTGCCACCCCAACCTCCCAGCTTGGGGGTGGTGGAAGGGAATTTCCCCCGCCCCCCCGCCACCAGCCTGGACACAACCACCCTCCACCCCCGACCTAGAAGGGCCCATCCTGGGCAGCTTGTCTCGGGTCCTGGCAACTTTTCAGCGTTCTCTGGAGCAGAGGGTGACTCTGCCCTGGCCTGGTGACCGGGACAGCTGCAGGGGGGAGGGGACAGGAGGCTCTTTGGGGTGGAGGAGGGGGAAAGGGATAGTGGCCTGGGTGTCCCCCAGTTGGCCACACCCTTCCCACGCTCACTTCTCAGAGAGCTGCAGAATGTCAACCCTGGGCAGAAATAACTGTGCTTTCAGACCCTGGAGGAATCCAGACAATTATCAATGCAGAGAAGGCCTTGAGGGACCATGGCGCCCACCCCCATTTTACAGATGTGGCCACTGAGGTCCAGGAAAGAGAAGGCACTGGTTCCAGGCCACACAGCTGGGGCTAGAATCTGCTCCCGATCTGCCCAGCTCTCCTCTGGCCATCAGTTCCTGCCCTATCCCCTGGACCTTGGGGCGGGGTCCCCACACTCACACAAGCCATGATTGAGGCCAGGACGATGTTCCCGGGGCAGGCGGACCAGCAGTCAGAAGACTCCACCCGAGCGAGATGGGCCCCCGGACGCTCCCACCCTTTTAACTGGACCGGACCGGGTGAGCCCCGCCCCCTGAAAGTTCAGCCAATTGCAAGTCAGGATAGGGCTGGGGGCCACTGGGGGCGGAGTCCGTGGAATTTTGAAGCCAGTTTTGGAGCAGAGGTGACCAATCAGAGTGGCGAGCTGCTGCCCCCCCTCACCTCCCCGTCCCGGCCAGAGTCCAAGCCCCACCTCCTATTCTCCTTCATCCCTCTCCACCTCCCCACCAAAATTGTGCTGTGGCAGAGATTGGGGGAAGCCAGTGGAAAATAGTTTGATGATGAGCTAGGCCCACGAGTTGGCGGGAAGGGGCCTGTGGCCAGCAGGCTGGGCTCAGGGGGTGCCCAGAGAAGATGGCTGAGGAGGTGCAGGGTCCTTCAGGGAATCAGAGCTGGGGGAGACCAGGCCACTCCCGGGCAGGGACCAGGGCGTGGCTCCTGCTGCGTGCGCGTCTGCAGAGGGCCACTGACTTAACCACAGGCCCTGGCCCCACCCGGGCCTTCCCCGGAAGCAAGGACTGCGGCTGCTGCAGCGCTCTCTCGCTCCTCGGGAAGGCTAAAGAAAAGCTGGGCCGGGCGCCAAGCCTGAGGCTGCAGGGCTTGGCTAAGGCCTCGGGCTTGGCCGCCTTCAGGGGCAGGCAGGGGATAGTCAAAGCGCCCTGGCCTGACAGCCTCAGGCCTGAGAGTGTCAAGCCTAGAAGGCCCAGGGTGGTCCAGGCCAGGAGGGGGTGGGGTCCTGGCTCTGTGCATCCTGTCCTTTCTCTTTTTTATTTTTATTTATTTATATATTTATTTTTGAGATGGAGTCTCGCTCTGTTGCCCAGGCTGGAGTGCAGTGGCGTGATCTCAGCTCACTGCAACCTCTGCCTCCCAGGTTCAACTGATTCTCCTGCCTCAGCCTCCCAAGTAGCTGGGACTACAGGCCCCCACCACCACACCCGGCTAATTTTTGTATTTTTAGTAGAGACAGGGTTTCACCATGTTGGCCAGGCTGGTCTCAAACTCCTGACCTCAGTTGATCCACCCGCCTCGGCCTCCCAAAGTAATGGGATTACAGGGGTGAGCCACCATGCCTGGCCACCCTGTCTGCTCTCTTCACATCTCCTCTGAGGCCCGGCACAGCCATCCCTTCCCTGAGTGTTCAGCAGGTATTTTACTGAGCACCTACTATGTACCTGGCCCTGGGCTCTGAGGATTCAAAGCTGAACCCCTCCCAGTCCCCGCTCTCAAGGAGCGCATAGTTGGGGTGGAATCTGACCACAACCACGTTTAAGAAGTAGATGATGGGCTGGGCACAGTGGCTCACACCTGTAATCCCAGCTCTTTAGGAAGCCGAGGCGGGCGGATCACCTAAGGTTAGGAGTTCGAGACCAGCCCGACCAACACGGAGAAACCCCATCTCTACTAAAAATACAAAATTAGCTGGGCATGGTGGCATATGCCTGTAATCCCTGCTACTCCTGAGGCTGAGACAGGAGAATCACTTGAACCCAGGAGGCAGAGGTTGCAGTGATCCGAGAACAGTCTATTGCACTCCAGCCTGGGCAACAAGAGCGAAACTCAGTCTCAATTAAAAAATAATAATAATAATAAAAAAAGAAGTAGATGATGATGGCTCTAAGGGAAGCCATGAGAAAGTGCTATGGTGGGCTGGCGGCTGCATGAGTAAAGGAGGTGGGTCGTGAAGGGTAGGCGGCGAAGTGCCTGGCTTTCCAGCATGGGCAGAAGCTCCAGAATGAGAAGGCCAGGGCTAGAGAACAGTATTCCGGGCATGTGGGGGAAAAACAGGGATGAGGCTGGGAAGCCAACAGGACCTGGACCATGGAGGGCCTCATGGGCTGGGCACAGGGCTTGGACATTGTTGTAAGGGAGGAGGCTGGGGAGCCAGGGCTAGAGGGAGGGAGGGTGAGTACTGAGGCCAGATTTGGGCTCTAGGGACGATCACTGTGGCAGAGAATTGAGGGTGGGTGGGAGGGGTGCTCACCTTACACTCAGGAACCTGGTGGAGGAAGGGGTGTGGGGAGCACTGGGCAAAATGAGGGGCATGCTGGGGGGTTGTCACGGGGGCCTCCTTCTCCACCTGGCCGTCCCTCTTCTGAAACTGCTGGCATCAAAGAGGGACGAAGATGCGGACCAGGAGTGATTCACATCTGGAGGCCAGGCCAACACACCCACCCTGCCCCCCAGGGGCACCTTCCTCCAGATGCCCAAAGCCCACTCTGGTACAGGATGAGAGGGGAGTGTGTAGGGCCGCAAGGCGGACCCAGAGAGGGGATGGTGTTGCACCCCCGTGAGTGCCTTACCCCTCCTTCCAGACCAAGTGGCTGCTTGGAAACCAACGACAGCAGCTTCACTTTTTCCTCCTGGCCTCCCCAAAACCTCAACCATAGGAAGGGCTGGATGGGGCCCAGCCTAGTTCCACTGCCCCTCCCCCATGCCTCCCCTCTCTGCCAGATCAAGGAATGGGGCATCTCAGGCGGAGTCCTAGACCGAGGGTTAGAGGCACTTCAGGTGTGGTCCTCGCAGGGCTGTGGGCGGGTGGGTGTGGCCACTTTCCCAGCCCAGCCCAGTAATTGGGTTCTTGTAGCCTCAGGAGCTGCTCCTGCATCCTCCTCCACCCTGGAAAATGGGCCTGGCATCGGGGACTGTTTGCTGTTGGATGGAGGGACAATTTACTCCTCTGCAGCGTCTGGCATGAGTGGGGCTGGCAGGGAGGCAGGGTGGCATGGTGAAGAGGTCCCTAGAAAGGCCTATTTGGGAGTCTAGACACGCGGGTGCTAGCCCTGCTTGCTATGTACCCTCAGAGCCTCCTGGCAAGCTGCTTCTCCCACTTGCCTCAGTCTCCCTATCTGTAAATTGGGGAGATGAAATCCTGCTTTCCTTGCACGAGGTGAATACAGGGTGGAACTGAGGTCTGTTGTACTAAACAGATGATTCGTGTTTTCATGGAGGCTCAGAAGGTTTTCACTTCCTTCTTGTCTCTTCCCAGGCTGTTACCTTCCCTGGGTCTTTGCAGCACCTCTGGGAGGTCTACATGTCATGCCCAACAGGTCCCCAACAGTCTCCTCTTGCCAAGGTTGGGGCAAGAAGTCTCTCCAGATTCCAGTGTCCCCTGTGACAGGAGCTGCGGTTTTCCTGGCGGGGAGGGAAGGCAGGGACACAGGTGCATCGTGGGCCTCCTCCCCCTAGTCCTCAGGGCCTCCTAGTGGCAGTGCCCACTTATCTTGCCAGGCCCTGTGCCCGGCGCCTTGCTTTCATTATCTCCCCTCTCATCTTCCCCTCGCCGCTACTTTGTGTCTGCCAACTTGGTTGAATTTCTGCACAGGGAAATGAAGCTGCAGTTAGAATCAGGAGAAGAGGCCGGGCACGGTGGCTCGTGCCTGTAATCCCAGCACTTTGGGAGGCTGAGGTGGGTGGATCACCTGAGGACAGGAGTTCGAGACCAGCCTGGCTAACATGGCAAAACCCCATCTCTACTAAAAATACAAAAATTAGCTGAGTGTGGTGGCGGGTGCCTGCAACCCCAGCTACTCAGGAGGCTGAGGCAGGGAGAATTGCTTGAACACAGGAGATGGAGGTTGCAGTGAGCCGAGATAGTGCCACTGTACTCCAGCCTGGGTGACAGAGCAAGACTCCATCGCAAAAAAAAAAAAAAAAAAAAAGAATCAGGAGATGAGACGAGTGGTGAGTTCTGGTTTGGGGGCTGAGTGGCTGCAGCTGTAGCTGAGGTCCTTGGCTTCTCTGAACCCGTTTCCAGGCCTGGAAGATGGGAATAAGGCCGCTGTTTGGAGGATGATAGGAGTGATGTCTAAGGAGGGGTTCGATGTTAGTGCTCCCTCCTGCGTCCCCCAGGCTAAGGCCACCACCCCAGGGATTCTCCTCCCCACGTTATAACTGTCCTGAAATAGAGGCAGTGAGCTCTCTGGAATTCCTTTGTCCTGGGCTGGATCTTGGCTGCTGCCATGAGAAATGGGCTCACCTTGGTCTAGACAAGTCATCCAGGCCAGCTCGGTCATTCCCGCCCTGCCAGGGACAGGGGGCAGAGGCGGGGAAAGGGAAGCTGTACCTCCTTCAGCTGGCGGTGCTGAAGGAGGGCGGCCCACAGAGGCGCCATCCACACCCGCAGCCAACCTGGGTGCTCCAGCCAGGGAAGGTAGGGGAGGTCAGAGCCAGCTTCTGAGTCCTAGAAGTCAGAGCAGGGAGGAACCCTGAGACACCGTGCCTGACCTGCTCCCCCATTTAATGATGCAGTTTAAGGTTGGGGAAACCACCCAGAGAGGGTGGCCACTTGACCAAGGTCACACAGGTAGCTAGGGCCAACCCGCTTTCATCTGCTGAACTAAAGGATACCTGGGCTTGAAAAGCTATCTTTTCCCTCCTACTCTATGAAGGTGGGGGATGCCCCTGGCAACCTGGGCCCTTTTCCAGCCAGGTGGCACCGCAGCCCGCCCCTTCAACCCTGCTCATCCATTCTCACCTCCCAGCCTTTGTCCAGACAGCCCCCTCCACACCTGCCATTGGCCTTCCCGCTTCTTGTCTGTATCTCTTCTGACTGCAGGCCTCAGCCCTCAGTTAGGGCCCCGCCTCTCCTCTCAGGTAAGGTCTGGGTGGGGGCCAGGTCCTTTCATCCACAGCCCTCCCAGACTCAGGCCTGAGCCTTTACAATGCTTTTAGCATTTTATTTTATATTTTATTATTTTACTTTTGAGACAGGGTCTCACTCTGTCACCCAGGCTGGAGTGGATTATAGCTCACTATGACCTCAAACTTCTGGGCTCAACCAATCCTCCTGACTCAGCCTCCTGAGGAGCTCGGACTGACTACAGGTGCACACCACTGGGCTTGGGTAATTTATTTTTATTTTTGGAGACACAGGATCTCGTTATGTTGCCCAGGCTGGTCTCTAACTCCTAGCCTCGAGCGATCCTCCCATCTTGGCTTCCTAAAGTGCTGGGATTACAGGTGTGAACCACTGTGTCCAGTGAGCATTTTATTTTGAAAATAATTATAGACACAAAGGAAATCTAAAAGATTTTTAAGAGTTTAGAGGCTGGGTGCAGTGGCTCACACCTGTAACCCCAGCATTTTGGAAGGCTGAAGCGGGTGGATCATGAGGTGAAGAGATTGAGACCATCCTTGCTAACATGGTGAAACCCTGTCTCTACTAAAAATACAAAAATTAGCTGGGCATGGTGGTGTGCGCCTGTAGTCCCAACTACTTGGGAGGCTGAGGCAGGAGAATTGCTTGAACCAGGGAGGCAGAGGTTGCAGTGAGCCAAGATCGCGCCACTGCACTCCAGCCTGGCGACACAGTGAGACTCTGTCTCAAAAAAAAAAAAAAAAGAGTTTAAGCAGGCATGGCGGCTCACGCCTGTAATCCCAGCACTTTGGGAGGCCGAGGTGGATCACTTGAGGCCAGGAGTTCGAGACCAGCCTGGTCATCATGGTGAAACCCCCATCTTTACTAAAAATACAAAAAAAATTAGCTGGGCATGGTGAGCATGCCTGTAATCCCAACTACTCAGGAGGCTGAGGTGGGAGAATTGCTTGAACCCGGGAGGCGGAGCTTGCGGTGAGCCGAGATCGCGCCACTGCACTCCAGCCTGGCCGACAGAACAAGACTCCGCCTCAAAAAAAAAAAAAAAAGTCTTCAGTTGGGAGTTTCCATAGCAGATTAACTCAGTGACTCAATAAAATCATCAAATATCTAGGTTCTCGTGTAATCCTGAATGGTGGCTGTGTAGGCTGTCCTTGCTCTTAGGTCATACAAGCTGAAGAATTTTCGGTGAACTGTGTTAGCATCTGTAACATACTTTCAGATGGTTCAGTTAAAAAATGTAAACAAGCTGGGCACAGTGGTTCATGCCTGTAATCTCAGCGTTTTGGAAGGCTGATGCAGGAAGATCGCCTGAGCCCAGGAATCGTGGGCTGTAGTGTGCTAAGATTGGCATCAATATGGTGACCTCCTGGGAGAGGCAACCACAAGTTTGCCTAAGGAGGACTGAACTGGCCCTGGTCGGAAACAGAGCAGGTCAAAACTCCCACGATGATCAGCAGTGGGATCCTGCCTGTGAATAGCCACTGCACTCCAGCCTGGGCAACATAGTGTGACCCTGTCTCTAAAACAAAACAAAACAAAACAGAACAAAAGGGAAACCCCATTTCTGCAAATTTTTTTTTTGAGATGGAGTCTCACTCTGTTGCCCAGGCTGGAGTGCAGTGGCGTGATCTCAGCTCACTGCAACCTCCGCCTCCCGGGTTCATGCCATTCTCCTGCCTCAGCTGGAATTACAGGCGCCCGAGTAGCTGGGATTACAGGTGCCCACCACCATGCCCGGCTAATTTTTTTTTTTTTTTGTATTTATAGTAGAGACAGGGTTTCACCGTGTTAGCCAGGATGGTCTCGATCTCCTGACCTCGTAATCCACCCGCCTCAGCCTCCCAAAGTGCTGGGATTACAGGCGTGAGCCACCGCGCCCGGCCAAAATTTTTTAAAAATTAGCTGGGTGTGGTGGCATATGCCTGTGCTCCTAGCTACTCAGGAGGCTGAGGCAGGAGGATCACGTGAACCCAGCAGTTAGAGGCTGCAATGAGCTGTGACTGCACCACTACAGTCTAGACTCAGCAATAGAGTGAGACCATCTCTAAAACAGTAACAAAAAGTAAACATATATAAAGAGCAGTTAAGCAAACTGGGCAAATACTAACAACTGGTAAATCTAGGTGAAGGATGTAGCGGTATTCATTGTGTTATCCTTGCACCTTTTCTATTAATTTGAAACTTTTCTAAATTACAAGTTGGGGAAAAACAAACCCAGTAAGTTCTTGCCGTCTTTCTGCTCTGCTACCTGCAACAGGGTCACCTGAGTTAAATGCTCAGCCATACCTCCTGATCACAGAATGGCTGCAACGGCTCCCAGCACCACACCCAAAGCCAGGAAAAGTGACTCCCTCCTCTATGTCCTTTAAAAGTGAGGCAAACAGCCAGGTGCGGTGGCTCACGCCTATAATCCCAGCACTTTGGGAGGCCGAGGCCAGTGGATTGCCTGAGCTCAGGAGTTCGAGACCAGCCTGGGCAACACAGTGAAACCACATCTCTACTAAAATGCAACAAAAATTAGCCGGGCATGGCAGGGTGCACCTGTAGCCCCAGCTACTCAGGAGGCCGAGACAGGAGAATCGCTTGAACCTGGGAGGTGGAGGTTGCAGTGAGCCAAGATCGCACCACTGCACTCCAGCCTGGGTGACAGAGAGTGACTCTGTCTCAAAAAAAAAAAAAAAAAAAAGAAAAAAGAGAGAAAAAAAAAGAATGAGGCAAACATTCCAGATCTCTCTTCATGTTTCATTGGTCAGAAGATTAGCCAATCACTGACCCAGAGGAATCAAATTACTGCGATTGGTTTACACTCAAGCTTTAAACTCATTAAGACTCAGTGCTTAGAGACGGGGCAAGATGGCTCTCGCCTGTAATCCCAGCACTTTGGGAGGCCAAGTTGGGGAACACTTGAGGTCAGGAATTCGAGACCAGCCTGACCAACATGGTGAAACCCCACCTCTACTCAAAATACAAAAATTAGCCACGCGTGGTGGCATTAGCTGGGTGTGGTGGCAGGCGTCTGTCATCCCAGCTACTTGGGAGCCTGAGGCAGGAGAATCACTTGAACTTGGGAGGCGAAGGTTGCAGTGAGCCAAGACCGCACCACTGCACTCTAGCCTGGGTGACGGAAGGAGAAACTATCTTAAAAAAAAAAAAAAAATTCTGTGCTTAGGCTGGGTGTGGTGGCTCACGCCTGTAATCCCAGCACTTTGGGAGGCTGAGGCAAGACTGTGTGGAGGCAACCATTTCCTTACCGGTGGAGGGGGAAGGGAAAGGGGGGTAGGGTCACATGGACCAATAGCTGTGTCCCATCCAGATGGGCTATGACCCAAGCCAGGCCAATGAGAATCTGCCCTAGGATGTTGGTTGGGGATTCAGAACTGAGAAGGATATACCTGGAGGGTGCTAGACCACCTCAGGGAGCAGACCGAAACCCCCTAAGCCTTAGCCATGTTGAGCTTTTTTTTTTTTTGAGACGGAGTCTTGCTTTGCTGCTCAGCCTGGAGTACAGTGGCGTGATCTCAGCTCACTGCAACTTCAAGCGATTCTCCTGCCTCCCAAGTAGCTGGGACTATAGGCACACCGCACCACACCTGGCTAATTTTTTTTTTCTTCCCGAGACATTGTCTTACTCTGTCACCCAGGCTGGAGTGCAGTGGCGTGATCTCGGCTCACTGCAAGCTCTGCCTCCTGAGTACACGCCATTTTCCTGCCTCAGCCTCCTGAGTAGCTGGGATTATAGGCGCCCGCCACCACGCTCGGCTAATTTTTTGTATTTTTAGTAGAGATGGGGTTTCACCGTGTTAGCTAGGATGGTCTCGATCTCCTGACCTTGTGATCCGCCCACCTTGGCCTCCCAAAGTGCTGGGATTACAGGCGTGAGTCACCGCGCCTGGCTATAAAGCGCTCTTGACTCAAAGTATCGCTACACACAGAAGACACTCAGGAACAGGAATGGGCCATTTCATGCAGAGAACAATGTGGCGGGCCAGGTCCAGGGAGAGCACGCTCCAGCAGGGGGTCCTCCTCCCTCCCCAAACATGGACTCAAACACAGGTGAACACTCCCACGCGCACTTTATTAAGTACGGAAGGACAGGTCACAACAGGGGTGGAGGTGGCGGGGAAGGCCCAGCCCCCACCCACCATCACTGGCACACAATAAATAAATAAGTAAATAGCCAAGTGGGCACGGGAGAGAGGTGGTACTGAAAACACTGACCGCACAGGGGGACATGAAAGCCCCCCTTCGAGCTGTGGCCATCAACGCTGTACGGGTACCATGACCAGAAAAGGGTGGGGCTTGGCCACAGAAGCCCCAGAGCATCACAAGTCTTTGTAAAGGAGGGGTGTCTTTAGGACGTGGACCACTCTTATTTACTGACTGAAACCTGGACCCCTAGCTGGTCCCGTGAGACCCAGATTATCAAGGGGCCACTGTCTCTCAGGCTTCTGGACTGTTCTACTGAGGATCTAAAAGACCACTGGGTCACTGTCACTTGGGGTCCTGATGGGTCCACCCAGGGACCTAGGACATGCGACGGTCATCGTCACTTAGGCTTCCGATTGGTCCAGGACATGAAAGGGTCACTGTTACTTAGGAACCTAAACTGGTACCCCACAGGACCCAACACTGATGAGTCACTATCACTTAGCCTTTGGATTGGTCCACCCAGGACAATAAGGGTTGTGGTTCCCTAGACCTCTGGTTGACAAGGACCCAAGGGCCAGGACCTGAGGGGCAGAGAGAGCTCTAGAAGCCCCAGGGGAGGGGGAGAAGACTAAGTACTCAGGGATAGAGGGAATCTTCAGCAGGCACCAGGGCCCAGATTTCAAGGAGGGGAGGTGACAGGGAAGAAATAAGGCCACCTGGCTGGGTCAGGCCAAGATGAATCCATAGGGGACCAGCTTCTGGGGCAGCAAAGAGTGCCCAGCCACTGCTGGGAGGGGGTTGCAAGGGCCCTCAAACCTTCCCCGGGTCCCAGCCCCACCCTGGTGCAGAACCGGACCAAGGAGCCGGTTGTGCTTAACATGGCTCGTGACCCATCGCCTCTACCTACGGGATCAGGGAGTGGGGAGGGGTGGGCCTGTGGCTGCAGGTGCAGTGGGCTCAGTCCTCCAACCCCTCTGTCAAGTCTGCGATGCTCTCCACATAGTAATGGGGCACGAGGTCGTGCTGGCCGGCCGCTAGGTAGGCCTGGGCCTCTTCTAGGCGGGAGACTCCTGTGAGCGTGAGCACAGTGGTCATGCCGCAGCGGTGGCCAAAGAGGATGTCGGTTTCCAGGCGGTCACCCACCATAAGCGTGCGTGCGGGGTCGATGCTGAAGTTCTCCGTGATGCACTCGAACATGTAGGGGCTGGGCTTGCCCACCACCAGGGCCTGGCGTCCCGAGGCCGTCTCCACTGCAGCGGCCAGGCTCCCGGTGCCTGCAGGGAGATGGAGACACAGTCAGCAGGAGGGCGGCAGGGACAGCGTCAGGCCCTGAAACTGGAAGTCCAGGGAGGTGGATTGTGCCGGGGTCAAATCGGCTGCTGACACGAGCCAGAAAGCCCACTTCCGAGTCTCACTGTAGTGGTTAAGGGTAGAGACGGCAACCAGATGCCGGCATCTGGACTCCATCTCCACCGTTCCTGGCAGGCTAGCTAACCTCTCTGTGCCTTGGTTTCCCCATCTCTAATATGGGGATGTCTACGGCACTTATCTCATGTGGGTACTGTGAGGATGCGTGGAGCTACTGCAGGTAAACAGGGCCTGGCTCGGTCAGTCCTGCCTGAGGTTCGCGATTTCACCCTGACAGCCGTGGACCTTTGGACAAACCACTCAACCACCCCGAGTTTCTCCGGACTCCTGCGAAAGCGGAATTCAAGTAACGCCTACCTCCAAACGGGCGCTGGGCAACACAGGGGCAGGTGCTTTGTAAATGGAACAGCACTTAACAAATAGCAGTTGTGGTTACTGCTGCAGGAATTCATGCGGCTGGCGTCAGAAACTGGCACAGCCCCTTTGGAACACAGTGGGGCACAGAAATGTTCGCACCTCTGACCCAGTCCGCCTCCCCCGGGAAAGTGATCACAAGAAGAGAATTCCAGCTGGAGACAAAAAGCTGCAGGCTGGAAGACGTCTGTGGCTACAGTAACTGATAAGCCAAACTGTGGAACACTCCTGAGTGTCCAACAATAGGAGGACTGTTTAGAACTAAAGGACAGTCCTGTCTTCCAGCCCAGTACCATCCTGCCTCACACAATAAGTCCACTGTGCCTGTCCCACAGACGTGTCTTTGTGCCAGAACATTCGGCCTTCATGCTAATGTCCCTGAACAAATGATGATAATCACCATTTACTAAGCACATTCTAAACTGCCTGGCCCGTGCTGGGTGTTTCTGGAAGCCCATTTTACAGAAGAGAATGCCAAGGCTCAGGGACATTAAGTAATTTGCCCAGGGTTGTACAGCTTCATAAGTGGCAGCAAAAGGATTTGCATTTGGGTGGGTCCAACCCAGCTCTGACCTGGGAGTACAGATTGTTTCCTATGCAGGAATTTTATAAGCTGGTTGTTAAAGGAAGGTACTATTAAGAGTCACCTTATGGCTGGGTACAGTGGCCCATGCCTGTAATCCCAGCACTTTGGGAAGCACAGGTGGGAGGATTGCTTGAGCCCAGGAGTTCAAGACCAGCCTGGGCAGCAGGGAGATCCCATCTCTACTTAAATAAATATACATATATATTTAAAAAATTAAAAAAAAAAGAAAAGCTGGCTGGGCGCCGTGGCTCACGCCTGTAATCCCAGGACTTTGGGAGTCTGAGGCAGGCGGATCATCTGAGGTCAGGAGTTCAAGACCAGCCCGACCAACATGGTAAAAATCCGTCTCTACTAAAAACACAAAAATTAGCCAGGCGCAGCGGCACATGCCTGTAATCCCAGCTATTCGGGAGGCTGGGGCAGGAGAATCACTTAAGCCCGGGAGGCAGAGGCTGCGGTGAGCTGAGATGACGCCACTGCAGCATTCCAGTCTGGGCGCCAGAGCTAGGCTCTGACTCAAAAAAAAAAGTCAACGTATTCCAGGCACAGCTGCATTTAAAATAAATAAATAAAAGGCCCAGCCTGCACCATGAAACCCCGTCTCTACGAAAAATAAAAAAATTATTGGCCTCTGCAACACCGACATCCGGTCCAGGGCACTCTTCATTGCTGTCATCTTGCGAATTTGGCCCTGCAGGGGAGGCGGGAGCAAAAGGAGGCCCCTCCATAGTGGAGGGTTTGAGTCAGACAAAAGCAGGTGGCAGCAGAGGCTAACTGGCAGTGGTCAGTGTGTGTGGACAGGTTAATAGCCCAGTGAGTAGACTGGGGGTGTGGACAGATCTCTGTCACTTCCTCTCTGCTGGCCACTGACCCGGACAGTCATTGATATTAAATCCTGGGGGTACAGGATGGTATTGAGTGAAGAGAAGTAGACACAGGATTATAGTGGGGTACGGTGGCATATACCTGCAGTCCCAGCTACTCAGGAGGCTGAGGCAGGAGGAGTGCCTGAGCCCAGGAGTTTGAGGTTAAAGTGAGCTGTGT
The DNA here is from genome assembly GCF_029281585.2 of Gorilla gorilla gorilla. Classification (NCBI taxonomy): domain Eukaryota; kingdom Metazoa; phylum Chordata; class Mammalia; order Primates; family Hominidae; genus Gorilla; species Gorilla gorilla. The sequence goes on along the minus strand of NC_086018.1, from coordinate 35,666,463 downwards.
GATCTTGCCGCTGCACTTCAGCCTAGCTGACAGAGCGAGACCCCGTCTCAAAAAAAAGTCAGCTTACAAACTTACAACTATATGATAATTTCTTTTTTTTTTTTTGAGACGGAGTCTCGCTCTGTCGCCCAGGCTTAAGTGCAGTGGCATCATCTCGGCTCACTGCAAGCTCCACCTCCCGGGTTCACGCCATTCTCCTGCCTCAGCCTCCCGAATAGCCGGGACTACAGGCGCCCGCCACCATGCCCGGCTAATTTTTTTTGTATTTTTTTAGTAGAGATGGGGTTTCACCGTGTTAGCCAGGATGGTCTCGATCTCCTGACCTTGTTCGTGATCCACCCGCCTCGGCCTCCCAAAGTGCTGGGATTACAGGTGTGAGCCACTGTGACCAGCCCATGGTAATCTTTTATTTATTTATTTATTTATTTATTTATTTAGAGATGGAGTCTCGCTCTGTCACCCAGGCTGGAGTGCAACGGAGTGATCTCAGCTCACAGCAACCTCTGCCTCCTGGGTTCAAGCCATTCTCCTGCCTCAGCCTCCCAAGTAGCTGGGATTACAGGCGCGTGTCACCAAACCCGGCTAATTTTTGTATTTTTAGTGGAGACAGGGTTTCACCATGTTGGCCAGGGTGGTCTTGAACACCTGACCTCAAGTGATCCACTGCCTCGGCCTCCCAAAGTGCTGGGATTACAGGCGTGCGCCACTGTGCCCGGCCTAAATGATAATGTTTAAAACGAAGGTAGTAAGTTCTCAAAACTCATCACTTCTTAGTTACTGAACCACACTAGCCTCTGCTCTTTTTGCTCTTGAGGTTCCCCCATACCTGTGATGGTGGAAATCCTGTATGAAGGTGTGTGCTACTGCACATCTCTTCCTGACCCCACGTTCAGGGACTGACTTCACGTTGGTAGCTCAAGATCGGCTGTACTGGGAGTATTTACACCACAGAAGCCAGCACATGGTATAATCATGGCTTTCCCTGCTATTCCATGTTTCTCAGCGCACCACTGGTCTGACCCCAAATGCTCTGGGCCTCCTGTCTCCCTTCCCAAGGCCGACAACACTCCACTCAGTTAAGCCAAAGGCAAAGATGGGGAAGGGGAACAAAGGGGAAAACAGGCGGGGAGAGCAAGAATCCTCAGCCCTGCTGTCCCCAGATGAGGAAGAGAAACTTCCCAGGGTCACAAGATCAAGGCCAAGGTGGGCCAGAACTCATGCTTTCAGGCTGGCCCAGGGCAACACCCCTGGGAGTTCTCCCCTCATCTGACATCTTGTGACCTGCCTATTTTAAGAACTTGGTAGAGAATAAAAATTAGCTGGGTGTGGTGGTGGGTACCTGTAATCCCAGCTACTGGGGAGGCTGAGGCAGGAGAATCGCTTGAACCTAGGAGGCAGAGGTTGCAGTGAGCCAACATCAGGCCACTGCACTCCAGCCTGGGTGACAGAGCAAGACTCTGTCTCAAAAAAAAAAAAAAAAAAAAAAAAATTAAAGAAAAAGAGAGAGAATAACAAGCCATGTGCTCCGCTGGTGAGCGATTCCTTCTGGGACAGAAAGGGCTTCCACTGAGTCATCCCAAAATGTTCTTCTGAGCTCAAGAATGGCCCCAACTCTCCTTCCCCACCAGGATGGAGCTGTTCACCTTTGGGCCCTGTGTCCCACATCCTTCATTCAGCTAATATTTACTAAAGCCCAACTACATGCCAGACACGGGATAGAGCAGTCAACACTACAAAGATCCTGACCTCAGGGGAGCGAGCCTCCTAGCAGGGGCATCTGGGAACATCGCCGTCTCCCAGGCCACCATCATTCCACTCCCCTCCACTCTGTAATCCACCGCTCTGCATGTTATGCTGATGACGTATTCCTAAGACAGCAGGCCTTTCTATTTGTCAGCTCAAGTGGCTGCCATGTGGTGACAAGATAAACACACAATTTCGGAGGTCCCTGGGGCGGGGGAGGAGGAGTTGGGGGTGAGATATTTGCATTATTTCAGACATACGCATCATGGGGGCTTTTATTAATATTGTCACACCACACCACACCACACACACACACACCACACCGTTTGAAAGCTGCATCAAGCTGTGCACAAACATGATCACAGCGCTATATTTGTTAAGCCTCTGCCTCCCCCTCTAGGCTGTGGGAGTGACAGCAGGAAGGGTGGGCACAGCCAGGTGGCTACTGAGACCAAAGGGGTCAGGATTCCACAGAGGCCTGCAAGGCAGGTGTGGGCAGGGCCTGGTTTCTCCTTAGCTCATTGACAACCAGCCTTCCTGAGCCCTGGGGAACCTCTTAACCCACAGCCTTAACCTGAGCCTTGAGGCCTCCTGGGAAAAACTTTTCATAGCATAGCCTAAGGCAGGCAGGAGCTGCTGCCGCTGAGAGCCCTGACCAGAGAGCCCTCAACACAGATTTATAGGGAAACTGAGGCTGAGGTGAGCCCGC